>NW_004955405.1:7159868-7215898 GCF_000276665.1 Chinchilla lanigera | reverse complement strand
TGTTTTTGTTTTTGTTTTTCTCCGGTACCGGGAACTGAACTCACGACCTTGCGCTTGCCAGGCAGGCGCTTTTGCCGCTGAGCTAAATCCCCAGCCCCATATTGGGACTTCTTCAAGCTCATTTTATCTGAACTTTGATATTTCTCCATTTCGTATATATTTAGCTACTGTACACATATTTTACCTCTTTCTCTATGTGTATTTTTAAAAATATTTCAACTCCTACAATATAAATTCTTGGGTTTTTTACATTATAAAACCATCTATATTTGTGATGAAACAGGATATATAATATGATTTAGGCTAAATAAAATATTAATACAATGGTTTGTATTGTGTCACATAAAAATACATATTTAACAACTTTCTTACTTGCTTGCTTTTTCATTTTTACTTTTTATTTTTTTGAAACAGGATCTTGCTATGTAGCCCAAGCTGGCCTTGAACTCTGGGCAATCCTCCAGGCCTCAGCCTACTGAGTGGTGGGATTACAGATGTGCCACCACCCCCGCTGATTTAAAGGCTATTTTTAGTATCCAAAATAATTCTCCCCCTTATCTCTGAACTTCACTACAGATGTCATCATACTTTTATCTTCACAGTATCCCTGAACTCATTCATAAACTTCTGTCAGCTTTAACCTCACTTATGGTTCTTTACTCTGATATTTTATTTGACTAATTTGCAAGTCTCAGTTTATTTCAAACACATCTGGAGTTGTGATAGGGGTTAGATTAGAGACTCAACTACAGTGTGAAAATGCAAACCTTTCTTATTAGTTCACAATAAAAAAGGTTAAGGCTTAGCTTTTTTATCCCAATTTTCCTACCCAGAGCAGATACATAAAATAGGCACTGTAAATTCTGGTATCAAAATGTCTGGTGAAAATAAAACACTAAAATCTTTTTCTAAATTTTATACATCCGTTTATCCTAGATTTCACTTTTTAAGGGAGCATGCACTGGTGGATTGGCTGTTGAGTGATTTGATTAAGTATCATGCTTTTTGAGTGTAAATAATCATGCTAAGAACATCTTTCTGGACCCTAATACTTAATGCAACTCATCAATGTGCATAATCTTTCCCCTATTTTCCATTCATATCCCACCTGATGCTGTGATTTGAGTCCCACGGAATGCTGCTATCTAAAGTCATGTACTTTTGTACAGGACTGGAATTACAGACATAATTTGGTAATTGTAGATAACTTAATTTCTTTTAATGCTAAGAGCCAAATTCATAAATATGCCAGGATCTTGTTCCTAGGCTGTGACATGTCCTCTTTAAACATTTGCTGAAATGAAAACAAATATTTCTCCTGCGTTTCAATTGTCCTTATATTTTAGATATTATAGAATATGTTTGGTTATTTTTAAGATTGACAAAAACATTATCATTTTTAGTATTAAATTTGGAGCTGAGGATGTGGCTCAGTGGTAGAGCTCTTACCTTTTGCATGCACAAGCCCTGGGTTTGATTCCTAGCACAAAAAACAAACAAAGAAAAAAATACCTAATCGGTTTAAAGTATCAAGTTTGTCCCTACAGTGATTTTTACCCTCAATACAAAAAAGAAAAGATAGGTCAGTTCCATGACTTATATAAGACATATTGAGTCTCTGAGTTCCTGAGAGAGTGTGGCAGTTAATTTGCAATGAATTCCAGCTGAGATGAGGAGCAGGCTGAGGTTGACACTGTGCAGTGAGGTCTTGTACCCCGGTCACCGTGGCCAAAGAGATCAACCTGAAGCTATTCTGAAACCACAGTGGCACTTTCTGGACATAATCTAGGCACAAGAGAAAAAGAATAACAAAGAGCAAGAAAATACAGTAGTGAATTCTCCTTACCCATAGGCAGAGAACTGTCCTAGTTTATCAGAAGGCTGGTACCTAGAAGCTGATCCAGAAAGCTGTGTAACTATCAGCAGAAGTTGGAGCATGGGGTCTGTCTGTAGATTCAGAGGAACAACAGGACCCAGAGACAAAGGGCAGATCCAGGACTCAGGACTTTTCATTGCCTGAAGATTAGAAAACTAGACAAGGTGCTGGCAGATGGAGCAGCAGGACTGTGGGGGAGAGGGGTATCCCCTCTCCTTAGGCACACCCCTCAAGATGTGCTGGTGAGCACAGGATGAGTGCTAAGCCAGCCTGTGAGGAGAGGCAGGCAGAGCCAGTCCCTGAGCTTTACAAGACCAGCACACTTCTAGAAATCCCTGTCATTGTCAAGGAAGTATCAAGGAGACCAAGCCCTGTCATTGACAGGAAGTATCAAGGAGCCCAAGCCCACCAAAGTACTTCATGTGTCTAGCGTACTGTATTTGCTTTTATTCAACACTGAATTAATCTAATATTGCAAGTTATTCCAATTCACCAATGCAAATGGAAAACTAGAAGGATGAAATTTGGTTAAGCACATGTCGATATGTACTATATGAATAAGTACATTTCAATGGATACTTTTTTGTTTCATATTTATTTGGAAGATTTTCTGACAACTTATTTTTATCAAACTTCTTATTTGTTCTTAAATTATGAAGAAAAATTTGGTCTCCAGTTTCTGAGTCAATATGAAACCTAAAAAATGTTGATGTTTTCAAAATGAAGAGACTTGGAAAGATTAAAGTGTTGTATGTATAAGACACTTACATAGAATGTGCAAGGCCCTGGAGATTACAAGCTCAGTCTCTTGCATTGCAAAAATTCATATATATATATATATATATATATATATATATATATATACACCCACATATATATATACATATATGTGTACATATTTTATGCATGTATGTATGGATGAATGTGTATTAGATATTACATACATATCCATTGTTGAGCAGGGTCACAAAAAATCCTTTAAACCACCATTTTACTAATTATTTCCTTTTAAATTTCTGTCCATGTGTGTTACTGGTGATTGAGCCCAAGGCCTTAACACAGAGCTACTTCCCCAGCTCTTTCTGATTTTTATCTTAAGACAATCTCACCAAGTTGATCAGTGGGTACAAACTTGCAATTCTCCCTCCTAGGTATCTCAGAATGTTGGGACTAATAATTTTATGGAACTAGTATTAATAAAACCAAAGGAAAACCACATTATTTTAACAATAATTTAACAAATTTAGCTTTAACTAAAAAAGAAAAATAGATCTCTTCCCTCCATGCACCAGTGGCAGACAGGAGGTTCTCACTCAGAAGCCCTGGGGACTGCTCTCACTAGGGTGCATGTTCAGCCCCTCTCTGTGAGTGCCCTGTGCCGAGTGAGCAAGTGCTCCAAGAGCTGCTGGTCCCACAGTTCGAGTACATGCTCTACTTGTGCCTGGACCTCCTGGGCAGTCGCAGGCATAGGCAGTCTGTGATTGCTCTCCATCCGGCCTGCATCTGGTTCCTGTATGTGTCCTGAACTGACTGGAGACACAGAATCAGGGGGTTTACAAACAGTTGACCCTGCTGTTTGTGTCTGGGTTTTGCCTGTACCCTGAACTGCCTGGTGACATAGGACAACTGGACCAGGATTGTCACATCAGTGCAACCTGAGCCTGGGTGGTGCATGTGCCCTCAACTGCAAGGGGATGCTGGATCAGACAGTCTGCCATCAGCTGACACCAATGCCCACGTCTGAGACCTGTGATAACTAGATACAAATCAACAACTAGACTAACTAGTTCTTCTCAGGGGTCAATAATTTATATTGACTAGTAGTTCTTCTAGACTAACTAGTTCTTCTCAGGGGTCATTGAGGGGCAAACCTGACTAGCAGGAAAACTAGGGACACTAGTGGCCTTTGCTAGGCAGCCACTGAAGAAGAAAATGGAGCTTTCTGCATCTGGTAGCAAACATGACAAAATGAAGGACTAAGACACAATCCCAGAACTCCTTCCCACTCAGAACAAATCCAGGAGACATCGACATAGGAGAAATTGTAAACACATGCCTGAAATAGCTGAAATGATTTCAATGGAAGTAAAGAAACAACTCCAAAAAGCTATAGAAGAGAAGAGATCAGAAATAATCTCTCAGGCAAAAAATGAAATGACAATAATAGTGAAAGAACTGCTCAAAAAGTCTGAAGAAGAATCATATAGGAAAATAGAAGAAGAAAGGCAAGAGACAGAGCATTAAATGAAAAATATACAAAAGACTTAAAATGCATGAATCAGATTCAAAGAGACTTTGAGGAAAACAAAGCTTCCATTGAAAGCTGCCAAAACTGCTTGAATGAAGCAGAAGATAGAATCTCAGACTTTGAAGACAGCATGGCAGCTAGTGACCCTGAAAGAAAGGATCTTGTAAAGTCAACAAGGATCCAGGAAAAGTCAACTAAACAGCTGCAAGATGAGGCAAAGAGGAATAATGTATGACTTACAAGAGACAATGAAATAGCAGGAGGAAACACAACTGACATAAAAAGATTATTTGCAGAAATAATACCAGAAAATTTCCGAAGTATGTAAACAGAACCTGATGTAAAGATAAATGAGGCTTATAGAACTCCAACCAACTATAACCAAAATAAAACTACACCCAGACATATAATACTCAAGTTCCCAGATCTCCAGCAAAAAAACAGAATATTAAAAGCTGCTAGAGAAAAATAACAGATTACCTGTAAAGGAAAGCCCATCAGTATCACTGCAGACTTCTCAGCACAAACTATCCAATCAAGAAAAGCTTGGAGTGAAATATTACAGGTCCTGAGATAGAAGAGCTTCCAACCAAGATTGATGTACCCTGCCAAACTATTCCTCAAATTCAACAGAGAAATAAAATATTATCATGGCGAAGAACAATTGAAGAACTTCATGAGTGCCAAGCTAGCATTACAAAAATACTAAAACGTATTTTAGACAGAGAAAAATCTGACTGCAATTTCAATAACAACAGTAGACAGGAAATGTCAAGAAAAGCAAGCAAGTAAACAGGTAGAAAAATAGGACAGGAATGCAAGTAAATAACATGAAAATGGTAAATCAACACATATTGTTTATAACTATAAATGTAAATGGCCTCAATTCTCCAGTCAAAAGAAACAGACTGACAGACTGGATTACAAAACAAAATCTAATGATATGCTGTATATACAAAACACATTTTACTCAAAAGGAAATCCATAGACTAAAAGTCAAAGGATGGAAAACAATCCTCCATGCAACAGGAACCCACAAAAAAGCAGGTGTAGCTATTCTGTATGCAGACAATGTAAACTTCAAACTGACAATAATCAAAAGAGATAAAGAAGGTCACTACATACTGGTCAGGGGAAAACTGCAAGAGGATGAGATAACAATTATAAACATATATGCAGCAAATATCGGAGCTCCAAATTATATAAGACAAAACTTAACGGGCATGAAAATACATACAATTAATAACACTATGGTAACAGGGGAACTCAACACGCCATTGACACAAAGAGATAGGTCAACTGGACAAAAAATCTGCAAGGAAATAACAGATCTGAACCAAAGCTGTGAACAAATGGACTTAGTAGATGTCTACAGAGTGTTCCACCCCACAACATCAGAATACTCATTTTTCTCAGCTGCACATGGGTCTTTCTCTAAAATAGAAGACATCCTAGCCCATAGAGCATACTTTCCAAAATGCAAAAGAATTGAAATTATCCCGTGCATATTGTCTGGTCACAGTGCAATGAAACTGGAAATTAACAACAAAAGGAAATCCAAAAACTCCATAAACACTTGGAAATTAAGCAACAATCTCCTGAACACCCAATGGGTCACAGAAGAAATTAAAGAGGAAATTAAAACATACCTACAAACAAATGAAAATGTAAAAGCAACTTACCAGAATCTATGTGATACAATGAAAGCAGTCCTCAGAGGGAAATTTATAGCAGTGAATTCACACATAAGGAAAACAGAAAGAGAACAAATAAGTAGCTTAATGCTGCATCTTAAACTTTTAGAAAAAGAAGAGCAAGTCAGGCCCAAAGCCCAAAAAAGGGAGGAGATTATAAAGCTTAGGGCAGAAATTAATGCAATAGAGACAAAGAAAACCCTCCAAAAAATAAATGAATCAAAGATTTTGTTCTTTGAAAGAATAAGTAAAACTGACAAACCCCTAGCCAACATTATCAAGAAAAGGAAGGAAAGAACTCAGATTCATGCAATAAGAAATGAAAAGGATGAAATTACTACAGATTCCAAAGAAATTCAGAAGATCATTAATACCTACTTTGAAAATCTTTATTCCCATAGGATAGAAAACTCGGAAGAAATGGACAGATTCCTAGACATGTACAAATTACCAAGATCGTGTCAGGAAGATATCAAATTCCTGAACAACCCAATATCAATTAATGAGATTGAAAGTGTGATTAAAACCCTACCGACAAAGAAAAGCCCAGGCCCTGATGGATTCACAGCAGAATTTGACAAGAAATTCAGAGATTTAATACCAACACTCCTCAAACTCTTCATTGAAACTGAAAAGGAAGCAATTCTCCCTAACTCATTTCTGGAGGCAAGCATTATACTGATTCCAAAACCAGAGAAAGACCCAACTAAGAAAGAGAACTAAAGAACAATCTCACTAATGAATATGGATGCAAAGATACTCAATAAGATACTAGCAAATCGAATGCAGCAAATTATCAAGAAAATCATACATCATGACCAAGTCAGATTCATTCCAGGAATGCAGGGTTGGTTCAATATCTGCAAATCTATAAACGTCCTATGCCATATCAATGGAGCCAAAGACAAAAACCACATGATCATCTCAATAGACACAGAAAAAGCTTTTGACAAGGTCCAACATGCATTCATGATAAAATCTCTACAGAAAATAGGAATAGATGGTCTTTACCTTAACCTGATCAAAGCCATCTATGACAATCCTACAGCCAGCATCATTCTAAATGGACAAAAACTGAAAGCTTTTACTTTAAAATAGGGAGCAAGACAAGTATGTCTGCTGTCACTACTCCTGTTCAATATAGTCCTGGAACCACTAGCCAGAGGAATTAGACAAGAAAGAGAAATAAAAGGAATAAAGATAGGAAGGAAGAATTAAAACTATCCCTATTTGCAGAATATGTGATACTTTACATGGAAGACCACATAAACTCCACAAGAAGACTCCTTGAATTAGTCAACAAATTCAGCAGTGTAGCTGGATACAAAGGCAACACCCCAAAATCTACAGCATTCCTATACACAAACAACAAACAGCCTGAGAGAGAAATTAAGGAAACCATATGTTTCACAATAACATCCAAGAAAATGAAATACTTAGGAATCAATCTAACAAAAGAAGCAAAAGATCTATTCAATGAAAACTACAGTACTCTGAAAAAAGAGATCAAAGAAGATTTTAGTAAATGGAAAAATACTCCTTGCTCACAGATAGGAAGAACCAACATTGTGAAAATGGTCATACTCCTAAAACTGCTGTACAGATTCAATGCAATTCCCATTCAACTACCAATAGCATGCCTCACAGATCTCCAGAAAACATGCCTTAAATTCATCTGGAACCAGAAGAGACCCAGAATAGCAAAAGCAATCCTGGGCAACACGGAAAAGTAAGGTGGAACCACAATCCCTGACCTGAAAATATACTATAAAACTACTGTCATAAAATCTAACTTGTACTGGCTAAAAAGCAGACCTGAGGATCAATGGAACAGACTGGAAGAAACAGCCACAACCCAAAACACACTCAGCCACCTAATCTTTGATAAAGGGGCCAATCAAACTCACTGGAAGAATGATAGCCTCTTTAATAAATGGTGCTAGAAAAATTGGCTAGCTACCTGCCAAAGACTGAAAATAGACCCAAGTCTATCCCCATGCACCAAACTCAAGTCAAAATGGTTCACAGATCTCAATATTAAACCAGAAACACTAAATTGGAAGAGAAACACTATTGGAAGAAAAAGTAGGTAAAAACTTTGAAGACATAGGGGTAGGCAGAGAGTTCATGAACAAAAACCAAACTGTATGTGAAACTCGTGAAAGAATCAACAGCAGGGATCTCATCCTAATAAAAAGTTTCTGCACATGTAAAGAAATCACCAGCAGAGTCAAAAGAAAACCCACAAACTTGGAAAAAATTTTAGCTGACTGTCCCTCAGACAAAGGGCTTCTATCTAGAACATATAAAGAATTAAAAAATATCAGCCCCCCAAATTCAAGGACCCAATCCAGAAATGGGCAGCTGAGATGAATACACACTTCTCAGATAAGGAAAAACAAATGGCAAACAAATACATGAGAAAATGTTCAACATCATTACTCATTCGAGAAATGCAAATTAAAACAAAATTGAGATTCCACCTTACCCTAGTAAGAATGGCTAGCATTAAGAAATCAACCAATAACACATACTGGCAAGGCTATGGAGAAATAGGAACCCTCCTCCACTGCTGGTGGGAATGCAGACTGGTAAAACCACTGTGGAAATCAGTTTGGAGATTCCTCTGCAAACTAGGTCGAGTGGTCCCATTTAACCCAGCTATCCCCCTGCTGGGTATTTTCCCAAAAGATCTAAAAACATCATATCACAGTGATATATGTGCACCCATGTTCATAGCAGCACAATTTGTAATTGATAATTTGTAGCAGCACCCCAAATGTCCTTCCTCCAAGGACTGGATAAGAAAATTGTGGTACTTTTATATAGTGGAGTATTACTCAGCTATCAAGAAAGATAAACTCTAGGCTTTTATAGGTAAATGGTCACAACTGGAGACCATACTCATAAGTGAAATAAATCAGACCTGTATGTGCAGGCACCACATTGCCTCATTAGTGTAAAACCTGAAAGAGTTAATTTAAACTCAGAGGTATGATTGACATTCTGAAATGCAAGGAAAACACTCAAGGGTAAAGGGCAAGTGGGATGTGGGAAAGGAGAAGGGAATGAAGGAGAAATTTTGTATGTATGCATATACAGGATAGTTAACATAGTTGATCTACTATCTTCTATGTTTTTGCTGAAACAGTTAATGAGTCCTTGATTGATCAGTATTTCATGTCTCTATCTGTTTTCATGAGAAACCTCTTTGAATATATCAATATGTAATACAATAAACATTATTAATTTCCTACCACTTTGTTTGTAACTCTGTATTGTCTGTACTGTTCTTTTGCTATTTCGTAAAAGGTTGTCTGTTTGTTAATGTTTTCCTTCTTTTAGCTTTAAAATAAAAAAAGAAAATAAAAGAGAAAAATATATTTATACACAAAATATTTTAAGTTGTACAGAATATTTGCATATTTTTAGGTAAAAAGAGTTTCATATCATAAAATGAGATGAAATATTGGTTAACTTTTATTTATATTCAGATTACAGTCTCAAGTAATTCCATTGGAATTCACTTAAATAAAGGTTCAATAATAAAACTCAAACATAATATTGAGTATAAGAGATCCATATATATGAATATTACATTAATGTTGTTAATTTTAGGTCTTGTATTTAATATCTTTCACTGGAGAAAAGCCAATTTTATAATTTAAGGTAAATGTTATGTCTCATAACAACCATGACAGTGCTTTTCTTGCTGAATAGTACATGTTGAATGTGCCATGGTTCATGTGACGAGTACATATACTTGATTTCTGCTCCTAATTATCTCCTATCAGGTTGTACCAGATCAACTCTCCAACTGAGGAAATATGAAAATATGAGAAAAATATTTTAAGAATCATTTTTAAAGCATCAGGAAATCATAATCAGCTAAACTGGAAAGGTCACTATGTTGGAGAGATAAGAAACAAAAAGAAGTTAGTACATAACTAGATGTTGCTCTTAACCTGGAACTACTTGCCCCTTTATTTTCCTATTTATGAGTAGCAGCCCATCTTCAGGCCATGACCAGTCTGCCCTGGTCAGGGTACACTTCTCCCCCAAGGAGACGGAGGGAGGCTGAGAAGCTAAGGAATGCACTTTGCTCAACAGCCTCAAGGACAGGAATAGAACAGGTCATGGGGAGGTGCAGCACATCTGGCATTTCACTTGGGCTCTGTGAAATCTGCCCCAAGGGGATGGCCAAAGGGAATATAGAACTGCTGTCCTGAAGACCAGAACCCAGCTCACTCCTTAATAGAAATCAAGAAATCTGTCCCTAAACTAAAAGGAAAGAAAAATATTCTAGGCCCAGAAATAACCTGTACAAGTTTTCACACAGTATTTTTAAAATGCTAGAAACACAAAAGATAAGAAAAACTGACCGAAAACAAATTGATCAACTAAAGAAACAGAGCTAAGGGGAAACATCAAATGGTGGAGATACTAGCCATGGATTTAAAAAACTGTAATACTAGTAAATTGGAATTTCTAAAAATAGCCCAAATATAACTCTAACCTCAGAAAAACCATGCCTAGAATGAAAACAAAATGTTTTTTTGTTATTGTTTTTTTCTGGTACCAGGAATCGAACTCATGACGTTGCGCTTGCCAGGCAGGCATTGTGCTACTGAGCTAAATCCCCAGCCCCTGAAAGCAAAATGTTACTATGCTGGACACAGCTCAAATCAGGGCTTCAATCTGAAAGGTAAACCAGTACAAATGACAGACCTGAAACAGAGAGAGATTGAAAGTTAGGAAAATACACAAAAAGGAGCAGGACACCAGAAAGAGGCTGTTCTTCCTTGGAGGGGCAGAGAAGAGAGAGATCAGGGGTAGAAGGGATATCTGAAGAGCACTCCTCAGAAATTTTTAAAAATTTACAAGATGTCAACCAATGTATTTAAGATAACACTATAAATTCCAAACTCATACATAACCAAGTTTTTTTTTAACTTCTTCAAGTCTATTGAATATGTTCACACATATGAGAATGTGCAGGGTTAGACAAGTTTGCTCTTAGAAAAGGGAAATGTTTAGATATTTGTGTACCAGAAGACATTTCTAAAATATTATTTGACATAATATCAAACTAAGAACAGCAAAGTTGTTCACAATCATAGTGGATAGACTGTGTAGTGTTATACTGGAGTACAATAAAGACACAAAAAAGAACAAATGACAACTACCTGGAAACACATTTTAATATGACACTTGTCATTCCAAAGTCACTGGTGAAAGGATGCAAGATGAAAATCTCCACTGTATCATATACAAAAATAATCTCTTCAAGAAAGCAGTTGCATCTAAGGAGAATCAGGGTTCTTACTGGTGGAGAGCTTGGAGGAGAATTCTGAAATGTCAGTAATATATTTCTTGTTCCTGAATTTTGTGTATGTATATGTTAACTTTATAAAGTTATAAACTCATGAATTCATTTTTAGTTTATAATTTTGCATGTAAATTATAGTTTAATTAATAGTTGTAATAGAAGTAAACATGTTATTGGAGAAAAACTATGAAATCCAATGAACTTAGCAAAAATCAAAAGTTTGAAAGACAATTCTGGTATTTTTTCAAATTCACAGGATATTTACAGAATGGTTATTTTGAAAAAAAGGGGAAATTTTTACTTTTTGTGCAAAAAATTATGTAATGATAATGAATCTTTAAAATTCTTATTGTTGCACATTTAGTATATAAAAATTTAAAATGGATTTAGTGTTTCTATTTTAATATTTAGATCTTTGATCCATTTTGATTTTAGTTTAGTACATGGTGATATACATGGGTCCACGGCATGTGGAGAGCCAGTTTTTCTAACTCCAGTTATTAAAGAGGCTATCTTTCTTCCAGTGAACATGTTTGGAAGAGAAAGTAGGTAGAAATCTTGAAGACATAGAGGTAGGCAGAGAGTTCATGAACAAAAACCAAACTGCGTAAGAAATACTTCAAGGAATCAACAACTAGGATCTCATCTTATGGAAAAGTCATAGCTTACTCTTTTGTTAGCTATTTGTCATAGCTAACTCTTGGAAACAACACAAATTCCCATCAGCTGAGGAATGGATAAAAATGATGTGGTATTTTTATACAATGGAGTATTACACAGCTATAAAAAGATAAACTCGAGGCTTTTGTAGGTAAATGGATACAAGTAGAAACCATACTCATAAGTGAAATAAATCAGGCACACACTTGTAAAGATCATATTGTCTCTCTAGTGTAAGAATCTGAAAGAATAAATACAACCAAAAACATGTACAACAGACACTATGAAAGGAAAGAATTTGTTCAAAAGGAACAACTTGTGATGAAGGAAAAGAGAAAAAGAAAGAAGAAAGAGAAAATATATATATGGATAGTTGGGATAATTGTACTGCTGATGTCTAATAGTTTATTGAAAGGAACAGTTAACGCTCAATTTTTTTACCAATTTTGCATATTTATATGTGGTAATGTAAAAAACTAATTTGAATACAACAACATGCAATATAACAACTAGTGGTGAATTTCTACCATCTTGTTTAGTGAAGCTCTGTATCATGCCTAATATTTGTTATTTTATTTTTTATTCTCTTTAATGATTTGATCAATCTTGCATTCTTACATCTGGTAATCTGAGCAACTTCATTAAAGATAACAATATGTAATATAAGAACCACTATTTAGTTCTATCATTTTGTTCTGAAACCCTGTATCATTTCCATTGTTTTTGCTTTGTTTTCTTTTTGTCTACATTGTTGTTTTTTGTTATTTTTATTTTCTTTAAAATAACATATAAAGGGGCTGGGGATTTAGCTCAGAGGCACAGCACCTGCTTGGCAAGTGCAGAGTAGTGAGTTTGATTCACAGTACTGGAAACAAAACAAAAAATAAAAATAATTTAAAAAAATAAAAAATAATAACATATAAAAATTAAAATACACATTTTCCTTCAATCCCTTCGTACAAGGCTGATCACAGACTGATCAGACAAAAATGTCTCCTCTTTTCTAATTTAATCAAGTAAATGATCTCTATGGTAAAATCCTTGTCACATTTTCCCAGTTTGTGTGATTTGCCTTCCTGCCCTTTTCCACAATTATCACTAGACACTCTTTACCACTATTCTATGTAAAAGGTACCCTCAGGAGGTTAGGAAGAGCCATGCTGTTAAATCAAAATTATTCATATGACTCTGTAGCATCACATATTGCCATATAAAAAGCAGCTGACCAGGGTATGGCTTAACAATGTCTGCTAATACTCCTGCAGTGGTAGCTAATTGTCAATGTGAACTAGTCACCTCATCTTGCATTAGTTTGAACACAGATTTGATACACTGAAGAAATACTACTTAAAGAAAATATAATATGTAAAGAGAATTGTTGATCACAGAAGGTTATTTACAAAGTACAGAGTCCACAACAAAATGTACAGTTTACACCTTTCAGAAAAAGTATATAATACAATGTATTTTCAACCTATCATATGACTGTCATATGGGAACCCTAGAAGAAGTCATATCACAGAAAACCCACTACACTTTTGGCCCTTACAGAAATTGAAAATGCATGTACTGCAATCTCAATGACCAAGGTTATTCAAACAGCAATTTGCTATACTAATAAATGTCCAAAGCTAATGACCACCACTTTGAGCACCTTTTGTAATTCTAGAGGCCAAAGTAACTCATAGGAATCTCATGATGTCTTAATAAATTTAGTTTTAAAATATTTATACAAGTTTTTCTTTTCCTGAAATGTGTATACAATTTTTGACGGACTCTGTGTATAACATACCACTGAAGCTCACATAATACATGTATTTGGGCTTTATATATTTCTCTCATTTGTTACAGCATCAACATGAGGACAAATTCCTGAATCTACATTCAAACATGTCCTTGAACCAAGAAGAGAGAGGATATACTCTCCTCAAAAGTAGGCATTTATTTGATATAATGCTCATGACATGATTATTTTATTTGGCCATTTCTACAGCAACTAGAAATAGGTATACTTGATAGTTAATGACTATGCAGAGCCATACCATGCTAGAAGGGCAGCTGACTTGAACAATGTCTCTATCCAGTGCTTCCTCACCATTATCATCTGGACATGTGTCCTTGATGAGGCATGCTCAAGAGGTGTGCTGAAAGTCTGTTCTCACCCATGACACCACTGAGGGACAACGGGAACCACGTGGGACAAGGCCTAGAGGGGAGCCTTTCAGTGGAGTACTTCTAACCCTCCTTGAGGGGGTACTGGGACTCTGACCCCTTCTCCCTATGTTTCCATTCCAAAAAATAAAGCAAACTGTCCACCTCCACCATGCACTCCCATGACGATGTGCTGCCTCACAACAGTCCCAAGAAACAAGCCCAACTGTCTGTGGACTGCAGTATCCAAATCTGTGAGCCAAAATGCACCTTTCCTCATAATGATTTGGTTATCTCAGGAATTCTGTGATAATAATGGAAAACTGAGTGATACATTTGCTTTCAACATCAGGTCCCTTCACTATTTTGGGTCAGTAGACAAATGAGGTTGGAGTAGATTTGTGCACTTCAGTTTTTCCAGCACTGTGAGTTCTTTTTCTATTGTGTCTAGTTGTGCCACGGACCACTGACCATTATATAACCAGCATGCTGTTCCCTAAAGTGAACTTTCCTGAGAGTTTATAAAAGGAAAATCTAGGAATTAGAGCCCTTCATCAAAAGGTTTCCACATGAGCACACATTCAATTTCCCCACTGTTCTGATAAGGTGCAGCCTTTCTTTTCTCAAGTTCAATCTGCATAATGCTCTTGTAGTAATTGCCACCACATTTACAGAAATGCAAATATTATTCTATTCCTTTAACAGTACATTTTCTCAAATCGAGACATTTGGGATCAAGCTAAACCCTGGGGCTTTAGGAAGATGATCAGTGGTGCCCTCCCTTCCTAAGTCTGGCATCTGGGGAAAGGGCAATGCACTAATAGTGTTCTACATCTCTCTGCCCATATTGAGCCTCTAAGGCATATCTGTCTGATAGGAACTCTAACTGGTATCTCACAATAAGCATTTGCAACTCGGAAGTATTTCATGTTAGTATCTAAGAAAATATTTTTCCTTTTATGGTAATAAATTTTAAAACAGAATTTTTTTAATCTGTAAAAGAATGAAAGCTAATCACTAAATATGAAAGAAAATTAAAGGTTTAAATTGGTATGGTTTATGTGAAAACAAAAATAGTGACAGTGCTCATTATTCTACAGTTCTACACATACTCACACGTACACCCAGAGCCGAAGTTCCAGCCAAAAGAGGTGAAGGCTTTAAAACAGAAAGCGAGAGTACACTAAAACGTCAGCAGGAGAGAAAATGGAAATAAAACAAAACTTGCATTTCAGAGGACAGTACATATGAAATATAGCCCTAAATGGATTTAAATCTAATGTGTCCCACACATGGTTAGTGAAGGTGGACTATGCCTTTGTTCCACCTGCTGAGAAAAACTCCTTTTATAACCAGAGATGTCAGCCATTCCCTTTTCTTCTTTTATCAAAGTTTGCTTTTGAGAGAAAAGTAAGAATTACATATTGCACCCACACTTGGTCCAGACTAAAATAGATCATTTTGATTGCTTCTTAGAGGAGCAGGCTCTTGGAAAATAAACTACCCCTGAGAAGTCATTAGGACTGAAAATTAGAACAGAGAGATTTGAGTGCCTCACCAGAAGGCTGTGAGAGGTAAGAGTCTCAATTTTCTCCAGGGGCCTTAGGTTTTGGAGCACTCCAGAGCTAACAGGACATCTCTGACACTTCTTACTCCCTCTCCAAACCCTTGCAAGTGGGATTCAATTCAGAGCAGAACTAAGTCAGCCAGTGCAACGGCTCAGCGTGTTTCTGATTGCAGATAACTCCTCTCCCTCTGTGAGAAGTTGAGACTCCAAGAGTGACTGAAAAGAGAGAACAGATGGCAGCAGAACAGCTTTTCAGCCTCCTCATGACAAGGATTTTGATACATTCGAATCACTGAAGCCACACAAGACCCTCACACCTTGAAACATTTAGCTCCGTGAGTCGCCCTCTTAGTAATTCTTCCTCTACAATGTCATTAGAGCTGCTTGATTCCCTGTGCAAGGTCTAAGAAATATTCATTTTTGAGTTGATACCAGCAATAACTAGTTCGCCTACCTAAACCAGGCACAGCTCAGGGAGTTCGTCATTAAGTAATTCTCATATAAAACATAGCCTGACTAAAGCTACTTAACAAATATCAATTTTAGACTAAGAGAACTTAGGTAGCTAGCGAGGCTGAAAACTTTCCCCAACATGAGTCCATGCTATGCCACCCTAGTGAAAGTTAAAAGAGTGTGGACTTTAGTCCGTATGGTGAAGAGACAGAGTTCACGCCCTTAGCCTCTCCTGATGAACAGTGTGATCACTTGTATAAGCAACTGTATCAGTCAGGGTTTAGGAACAGATATAATACAAGATAAACAAATGTACAAGGAATTACAAGTTTGGCTTACCATGGTCAGCTACAGAGTTGGATGAGGAAGTCTGCAGAGGGTGTCTGCATGCTGGAGATTGAAGAGCCCAGCCCCGGGCCTGGAGCTCACTGCAGTGTCCATGCAAGTCCCTATCAAAAGGCTGATGGGTCTGCTACGGAATGCTGAAGAATCTATGATGAAGGCCGGAGAGCCAACACCAGAAGGCTGAAGAGTCCAGACCGAAACCCAACAGTCTGCACCAGAAGCCAGGAGACAACCAAGCTGAAGGTGAAGACCGGAGCTCCTCCGAAGAACCAGCAGCCAGTCCTTCCTCAGTTCCTTTCTTTATGCAGTCTACCTGCTCTGGGGGCATGGGGGTGGTCCTCTACACCCATACCCTCTGCATGCCTGCCTCCTGCACAGGCTTAGGATGAATACAAAGTAAGCACCCTGGCTCCCTTCTGAGTCATATAGTTAACCTGAACTTCTCAAATTAACACAATAAACAGCATCCCAGAAGGGTAAGGGCGTGTCTTTTTTAACCCCAAGATGCAGAACTGCTGAGTCACTTAGCCAAACCTCTAGACTCCCCAAGTTGACCCAATGCATCAACCTTAATAGCAACAATCACTCTTCAGTCAATCTTGGCTGTGAAACACAGTAAAAGTTTCTACTTTTATTTGAGTTATACAGTACTATAGCACTAGACTCATGAAAGAAATCTCACTTTAAAGAATGTTCTTTTCCTTGGACTTTTCTTTAATTTTATATACAACATAGATTTTTCTAGTTTTGATAAAATGCTTTTACTGTTTGTATTTTCCCTAATCTTTCCTTAATTAGTTGATTTACAGAAGTGAGAAATGACCTGTCTGTCATCTCTTACTTGAAGAGATGAAGAAGTACTGGTATTAATTTTACTTTAGCATAATTTTACTCCCTATAGACTTAGCTAACACATAGCTCTTAAAGCAAGTTTTGTTGGGAACTAATGGTGACATGTATCATTCATCTTTTTTTTCTTAATGCTGTTGGACCATCTCATTTAAATCTCAAAGTGGCCCTGTAAAATAACTTTCATTAGTATATACAAGTGATCGGCCAGAGATATATCTCAGCGGCACAGTGCCTGCCTGGCAAGTGCAAGATCCTGAGTTTGATTCCTGGTACCAAAAAAAAAAAAAAAAAAAAAAAAAAAAAAGGAAAAATTATATACATGTGTGAAAAACTATGTGAAGAGGTACAAATACTTGAAAAGCTACAAATACTTGACTTACAATGACCTGTACCTATTCCCAAGGCCTCAGTTAATATGTAAACAAAGACCCAAAGGGAGTACTGATGTAAACCATGCAGTTGAAAGGGTTGAGTTTTTATAAAAAAAATAAGCCTCAACAGAGCAAAGGTGAGAGGTATTGGACATGAGCTGAAAGCAGCAGGAATGTCACGAGACAGTTGTTCCATGAGCAAAGAAGAAGCAAGTGTAATGAATGCAACAAAGTAGTATAAACCTGAGTGTGTAGAATGTGTGGTCCTTGGAAGGACGCTGGTGCATCATGCAACACAGATGCCCTGGTGCCCTGGAGAAGGAGAGTGACAGGGTCTGTTTACTTCAAATGATCATTTTGTACTTTGTAAGGAAAAAAATGCTGACATACTGAGTGCTGACAGGTAACAAATGGAGGAGTCAGGCAGATACAAATAATAAATTCTATACTTTCTTAGTTAAGAAACCTTGAGAAGAGTGTATTTAGAATATCAGTTCTGTTTTGGGTGTAAGTTTTTGATATTTATTCACCAAAATGGATAATCAGTCAGGTAGAACATTTGAATATAAGAGTCTAGTGTACAAGTCAGATAGGAAAAAAAAAAATCAATGTCTGAGTTATAGGCACCATTTACAAGCCTGTAACACTGGATAAGATTTCAGAAGAAATCAAGATTGATAGAAAATATCTAAAGACTGATTAGTAGGACATTTATATGACCAGAAACCAGAGGGATACAAATAAACAAACAAAATTGTGACAACACAGGAAAAGTGGTCACTGATATTAGATTAAAATATACAACAACAGGAAAAAAAGATAGTGTCCTAGGGTCCAGAAGCAAATATTTAGGTAAGAAACCCTAGGCAAACAGCAAGTGTTGTTAGTAAATCAGCCAAGAATTGAGAACTTGCCATTGGTTTTACAGCAGAAAACAACTCCACATCATAGAGATTTTGGTGCATTAATGGAGGCAATATCTGATTATCATGGATTCTCATGTATGAAAAACTGAAAATTAGAAATTAATAGAGATTATTGAATCTCAACTGAAGTTGAGATTTCTGGCTTTCACACAAAATATGCTATTTTGATGATTGGCTTCTCCGGGCACACAATGTAGTAAAGTTTTCCAAGATTTCAGGGGAATGTATTTTATGGGTAAAATTTTGAATTATGACATGGAGATATTTCCATAATAATAGAATGGAGAGTTTTTCTAACTTTTTCTTAGCATTCTAAATATAGTCTCTAAATATTTTGCTCATTATTGCTCATTATTGTCATATCCTAATATTGAAAACAATAACAAACTTTTATTCAATTTTTTGTTCAATTAAAAAAAAGATAAACAAAGTCCCTAAACAATTTCATTGTTCATTCTTTAAATTCTTTTAGTTTTTGCCTGTCAAGCATGATGCCATGAGTTCAATTCCCGGTACTGGAAAAAGAACAACAAAAAAAAATTCTTTTAGTTTTGGGAATCAGATTATACACCAAGCAAAATAATAAAGTTGTCCTCAGATACCTCCCAGTTTCAAAGAACCTCTGAATTAACTTATTTAGAAAATAATATTCATTCAAGTCACGTCCACAAAAGTATGAAAGTCATCTTTACTTTTAAAAAGGAAAGGATAAATATTTCCAGTGTGATGATTCCTTTATGTGAGAAAATATCACTGTGCTGTATTTTCTCTGTCTATAGATAAATCTTGTGTGGATAAATTGTGGATCACATCTATTTTTTGAAACTTACTACTTAAAGATGTAAGAAAAATCAATGTGACATTTTAATACACTTTGAAGTTCTCTCACACTTCAGTGCTTCCCCACTTTTATCTTTCTTTTGCATCAATTGCTTTTCAAATTTTCTCTGTAAATAGCCGCTTGGATTCAAACCACTTTCCTTTCTTCTTGCTTTATTTCTCCTCCTATTGTGTTTTTCTGTCACTTTTGCTCTCCAAGAGAACCAAATATTTTCTGACAGAGGTAACAAAACACCCTTGTATTAAATCCCTGGCCTTTGAAAGAGTGCTAATAATTTTGATCACTGTATTTGTATAATTAAGGTGCAGGGTTTTCCTGTAAAGGAGTTCAGCTATTACTTTGAATCTGGGAGGGATGGTGCATTTACGAAGATGAACACTCTGTTGGAAAGTCCCTGGTCTCCTTTGGTGTCTCATCTATCTGTGTCCCCAGACTGCTCATCCAGTGTTCCAATGACAATGATAAGCGAGACCCCCTACGAGCCACAGATGGAATGAGGCAGAGCGATAAGGCACACTGCCTTTCACATCAACAGAGAGACCCTTCTTCACAGGAAGCCTGAGAGGAAGCCATTTAAACAAGCGTGCAGAAAATATTGGGGTAATTACCAAGCACCAGGAGGGGGTCTCAGCGTTGAGAATAGATTCAAAAAATCATTCAGCAGATTAATTGATGCTTTCCCTGCAGCTTGTCTTCGGAAATAATTCCCATGGAAATTCACAGCTGAGAGTGGAGAAGTGTATTATGAAAAGATATTTTTATTACAGCATACATGTTTACTAATGTTTGAGCCACGTTTGTACCTGCCAAAGAAGCACTGACTCACTTGATGGCTTGACTTTGTTGGTTTTTTCCTCTCAAATTAGTCTTTCCCACCAACAAAGGCCAGAAAACTTGACTCAGGCAGATACGTTATGATGCTTTTTAAAGTACTCTGATTGTTGGAAATATCTGGGTAAGCTTTGTGTGACTTCAGTTATTCCCTGAAATAATAGTTTTGATTGCCATGTTGATGCAGGATTTGATTTACCTGGAATAGATGCTATTTGTTTGAGCTGAGGTGCCTGAAAGAGGAAGACTCGCAGTCCCTTGGTCCCACAAGGCTGCTGGAGTGGAACATCAGCGATATGACAGATTTGTTTCTGGGGAAAAACAGATCAACCTTTGCCTCTTTCTTTTTTAACCAGGTGGCAATAATGGACCTTGACAGCAGAGATAGAGAGATAGCCACTTATCAAATAGACCAGTTTGGAAAAGGTGTCAAAAAACGAAAATGTCTGTTGTGTGGTTCCTGTGGGCACGTGTGTACACTACACCATTCATGGAACACACAGTTAGCCTTCAAAAGGACACAGTTATCTTTTAGAAATATTGATCCATTATTTTGAAAAAATAAGGAAAAACAAACAATGTTGCTGAATTATTTTCATTAGCACTCCTGGCAATATTTGTTTATTACGTCCAGTTTAATTAGAAATTGGCTTAGAATGAATTGATTTGAGCATCTTCACTTCAGATGTCTGCTCTAGGACTGCTTGGGATCTTGAAAGTGTAGATATTCAGTCCTCTGAAGCAGGGTGAAGAGCATACATGGTTCACTTCTCCCCTGAGAGATGCTCTGCTTGTCCCTTTATGTTGAATGTCCGTCTCCTCTCCTGGGGCATGTGCCATCCTACTCTCATGCCGCTATGGCTACACGATGACACTGTCTGAGTTTGTTGTGGCAGATTCTACTGAGGCCTCACATTGATGTGTTTCTTTTTTTCTTTTTCCTGACTAACACATCCTAGGTTTTGTTCATGTTCAGGCAGCAAGATGTTCAAGTAGTACATACCTCCCTAATCCTAAAGAATGGACAATGACTGATCCAGTGACACTCTCTTATGCATTTTTCATGTCTAATTTTAATATATTTTGCTCTGGAAATTTGTCAAGTCTGGCCTGTCTCTGTTGTGCGGTTTGGGAAAGAGAAAGTTTACTTCTTACCATTCTAGAAATGGCTGACTGCAGGAAAGACATGGATACTGTCTTACAAGGAGTAAGAGAAAGACCTCACACTGCTCCTGGCCCATTTTGTCCACTTTCTTAAGGCCACATACCATGGTCCACAAAGGGCAGGAGTTACACTGAACTATCCCAGTCTGCAGGGGACACATTAAAGTATTCTATATTTAAAACTTTCTAACCCTACAATCCTATTGGATTGCAGTGGAGCCTGGGTCAACTGCGTGTGTTCTCCAGAACAGTCTCCTGCTATTCTTGTTTGTACATCCTAGGTAACCTGTAGAATTGCCACACTCCAGGTTTTCCTGACTGCACCTTGGAATGTCTATTCTCCCTTCTCTACTGCCTGATGTGGCTCCCTCTAATGATAATCTTGGAGAGCTCTCTTTGTATAATGATGTGCTCAGAATGTAACTCACCTTTAGATGGTCCGACCCAGTAGATATTATTTTATCTCATTTATTGCTGATATGTCTCAGTATCAGTAGGTAACCTTGTCTGTGGGCCTTAGGAGGGCTGGCTGCTTTAAAAGCTATAACTTCTTTTGGAGTAAGTCTGGTAGCAAAGTGAGCAGCGGGTCAAACCTCTGCTTTGCTGTCAATAATTGCATGATTTGCATATGACAGACAATCTATAGAGTCTGACAAGAAGTAGGGGCTGAGATAAGTATAGGCATAGTTTTGGACTGTGGGTCAGTTGAGATTTTTAACATAAGTCTCTAGTTCAAGTTTTTTTTGTTTTTTTTTTTTTTTTTTGGTTTTTCTCCGGTACCGGGAACCGAACTCACAACCTTGCACTTGCCAGGCAGGCGCTTTTGCTGCTGAGCTAAATCCCCAGCCCCCTCTAGTTCAAGTTTGTTTGTTTAACAAATGACTGAAAAGAATTTATTATAGCCAGCATTTGTACTTTACCAAGTAAGGAATACCTGCTAATTTAGTTTTCAAACAATGTGGTCAAATAACTGTTGGCTGTTCCAAGAGGACAACTAGGACTTGTTTTGAAACAACAGTGAAAATCTTTGTATAATAGTGTTACAAATGTTTGAGGTATCCATTTTTCTGCATTTACATTTAAAAAATCATCTTGAAAAATAAGATTTAGTAAAGCTCAATAACATTCTGAGCCATCCAATTCCTTTTATTTTTTTTCCAGTCAGAATATCAATACCTAAGGAAACATGAACAGAAATGTATATTGGCAGGTTTATTTTGTTTAATCTATGGAGTGAAATAGGCATGACCACAGAATAAAACAGCAAAAACAATAGTAATTATAATGGAGAAAATAAAATAAAATAAAATTATAGTGGAGAAAATAAAAAGTTGTAAAACTTTTTATAAACACTCCTAAAGTAGCTATTACTAGGATGAAGTAATTTTGGAGACTGAGTCTTCAAAGAAGTTAAAATATCTCAAAATATTAAAAAGATATTAAAGAACAGAAAGAATAATGCATGCACAAATTTTAAAATATTGTGAATTTTGATCTATGCATATTTGAAAGGCAGAAACAAATGGGAAATACATCTACAAAATTATTCATTCACCTTTAAAATGTTATAAAACAACACTGATTCAAAATAAATGATATTAACAAAATATAGGCTCACAAAACAGCTCTCACAGTACCTAACTAGAGGTTGACTTTAAACTAACTCCATTGTGCTAATTAATCATTAAGCAAAATGCTTCTAAGAAATGTAAGTTTTGGTCACTGTTTTTTGAAAATTGTTTGGTTAATGTGGTTTAGACGCAAAATGCCTCACACCCACAAGAGTCATGTTCCTAGGTGGGTCTTTAGGAAGGAGATTGGGTCACGGTGCCCTATATCTCCAGTAGATTGGTCCATTGGTGAGTTTGTAACTGACTGTGCTGCTAGCCTGTGGGGTTGTACAAGGTAGGTCTCTAGGGTTGTGGTTGGGAAAAGCATGTTCTTATCCTCAGCTCTTCTCCCGCTCTGCTTCCTGGCTGCCATGGCCCAACCATCTTTGTTCTACCACAACCTTTCACTATGCTGTGTTTGCCCTGGAGCCAGCTGATGGTGGACTGAATCCCGAGACTGAACTGTTAGCCAAAGTGGAGCTCTTGTCCCTTAAGTTACAGGTGTTGAGTATTTTTTTGTCAAAGTGATAGGAATGTGACAAATACAGTTTCTCCAGGAAAAAAAAGATTAGAATTTCTGAATATAATAAGTTAATAGTAAATTCTTATAAGATGATTAAGTTTCAAAACCTCAGCCTCCTCACACATAAGAGTTTAAAGCATCTGAGGAGGAGGGAAACCTGCCAGGAAAGAGGATCTACTGCCCATGATTCAATTTCTTAGCAATTTGACTTAAATTTTAAATTTGCCCAGTTAACACATACATAATCTTTCCTTTCCCTGTATTTGTTCTAAATATCTCAAGGATATAAATTCATAATTGGCTGGCCTTCAAATACTTCCCATTTTACTTTTTGGGTTACTTCAAATTATGAGAACATAATGATTTAGTGTTTTAATTGTAACTGTTTATTCACTTTCTCTTTAAGAACTCTAGCTAAGAAGGTTACTTCTCTGACACTTTCCACATGATTTAATATAATACAATTTGGTCTATTAAAAAACATATGTTAAAATTTATTCCACACTATGTGATTACTACAGGAGGGGAAACTAAATCTAAGTATTGTATTTAGAGGTGAAGCTTTTGGGAGATCAGTAGAATTAGATAAGGTCATCAGAGTAGGATGTCTAGGATTTGAATGCTAATATTTACCTGTTTAAGGAGAGAAAGATCATGTCACACACACACACACACACACACACACACACACACACACACACCTTCTGGGTTTGCTCTCTCCATCAGGTGGGATGATTGGGTGGTGCTGCCCATGCTGAGGGTAGGACTCTTCCCTTTATACCACTCAGACCCACATACTGAGCTCTTCGAGTAACACTTTTTATAGACACACCCAAAAGAATGTTTTTCTACTGTTTCAAGTATCCTTTGATGTATTCACATCATCATTTAAAATGACCATCAGTAGGTAACAGATATTTTTTCTAGAAGGGAAAGTTTAAAGTTGTTATTCATGCTTCAGTTCTTTTATGTTGAAATTTAAGAGTAGAAAAAAATTGGCATCTTTTAAACCTGAAGAATCAATTAGTAAATATAGTCAAAACTTTGTTAGTTTTCTTCATACACTGTGTTACTCAGATTTCCCATTGCTGAGCACAATACCGGACACAATTTAAAAGAGGAAAGGTTTAATCTGGCTCATGGTTCCCAGGGATTCAGTTCATGGCATGCTCTCTCCAAGGAAGAAACATCATGCCAGAAGGGGAAAGGGCAGCAAAGCTATTTAGTTCATGATGACCACAGTGCAAAGCTGCAGAGCGGTGCAGAGAGGAAGGGGCCAGGGGTCAGACCAGACCTCAAGACCATGCTTCCATGATCCACCTAGATGCACTTAGAAGTATGCCTCACTTGCCCCCAGTAGGTTTCCAGCCACCCAAGTTGCCACCAAATTCATTATAAAAAGTCAAGGAAATAAAATGAACATTGCTGTTAAATTTTAACATCTGCATGTGAAAAATGAAAGTATACATATTTAAAATACAGAAAAATATTACAAGAGACAATCTAAATGGTAGAATCCCATCATACCCCCATTATCCCCATCCCAAGAAGCAGAATATGTTAAGTAGTCTCAGTCTCATGCCATTCAATTTTAAGTTCTTTAATTTTCCCTTTATCACAAACCAACAAGCCTATTGTTTTAAAGTGGGTTTTCCTATTTTAAAGATACATTGACTGAAAAACCTAGTTGTCTAGTTATATTCACCATAGTTCTCATGTACTTTAGCCAATTCTATTTTTATCCTTAGAAGCCTCTGGTTTTCTTTCCTTTCATTCTGGAAAGAATCTCTTTCAGGATAAAATAGTTCTTAGAGACATGGATTCTCTTGACATTTGTGGCATTTAGCATACTTAGTTGTAGTCTCAGAGTGAGTTTAATTTGGGGGAGGTGTTATAAGAGTAGGTATTGTAGCAAAGAAGGATAGGTCTCTGAGATATAATTTGAAATATCAGAACAGTAACAAACAGCTAACTTTTGAAGTGATATGGATGTGAAGTTCAACCTTTCCTGTAATTTATATGAAATTTGATACCTTTAAATTTATGTGGTTATTCATCATTTGAAAAGCAAAGCTAATATAATAATAATGATAATAAAATATTTTGAGGATTATATTAGTCTATCAAGTGATTTATCTTGCCTAACAAAATGAACAGGACAGAGAGGAGACAATACATAGCAGACTTTAAAGTTTTTCCATTGTCTTTATTATTCTGAGGTAATGTTTTGAGTAACAAGTGAGAATTCATGCCTCAATCCAAAAATAAACAACTCAACAAACCATCACACTTGATACTGAAATAACCCACTTGATATATTACATGGTAAATTTATGATATTGAGTTCTTTTATAAATAGGGCAGAATTTCCTGCTCACCTTAGAGCAGATCATTGGATTATTTATTATTTGTTATGTGGAAATCCCCCAAAAATAAAGTTTATCTTTTGAGAGGTAAAAAAAATTCTGCCTTTAAAAACTACAGCACAAGGGGCTGGGGATTTAGCTCAGCTGCAAAAGCGCCTGCCTGGCAAGCGCAAGGTCGTGAGTTCGGTTCCCGGTACCGGAGAAAAACCAAAAAATAAAAAAAATAAAAAATAAAAAGTACAGCACAACGATGAATACGTACTTCCATGAGGAGGTTTCTTTTATATGAAAAACTCTATATATATGTAAAGTGCAAGATAAAAGATAGATAATAGCAAAAAATGAAGTAAAGAAAAAATATTTTAATATGGTGTGGACAGGGTATCTAAAGGTGAGCATTAGTACAATTGTCTTACATGTTTTATGTGTTCTATGGACCACTAGCCTGATTTTCAATCTGTATATATGATAATGAACTTCATAAGGTCTCATAAGATAAGTAAATAAATCTGGTGCTGGAAAAATAAAATAGGTAGAGGATAGAGGGGAAAAGAATGGAATTGAAATGTGTTCTGTACATGTACCAATCTCCTACAGTGAATGTACTCATTACGTACTGCAAATATTTATTAATAAATGTAAAAAAGAAAGGTAAAAGAAAAATCTGCACTAGTTCTTTTTCTGTGGAGAACATACATGAATAAAATTTATAAAAGAGCTCCAATATATAAATCATTCCAAAGGTAATAAATATCGCTTTATTTAGGTATAGTATTTAATCTTACATAACACGCTGTATTTTTTCTTTTCTTCTCATAGTACTATTGTCCTGACATCTGTCAGAACCTCTCTTAGAGTCATAATCCAGGTGTCTATAAATACAGACAGTTTGCTGAATTTCAAGCAGGCGTGTTATCAGAAAGAGGTGGAGCCAGTAGCAGCATAATAGACTTTCAGAAAATAAGGTACATGAACACAGAAGAAATAAAATGCATAGGAAGTTGATAGAGATTGCACTGAGGATGCCTCAAAACTTATACTATCTGCCTGTGATCACAGCTGTACATTTCTCTCATGGTGAGTTTGAGTCTTTTTGAGTCAGTCTTTAATTCCCAGCTAGAGAACTGTGGAGGGAAATGGTATAAAGTGCTAGCACAAAACAATAATAATGTTGAAATAACCCTGCCTAGGTATTCTGAGTGCTATTCCAGGTCCTTTGCTTATGCTTAGCATTCAAGAGACCATAATGGCCTTTAGAATCTGTCCCCAAGACCTGCAGATGCTGGAGTCATGAACTCAGTATGTGAATTGCCACAGAGATTGCCTCTGTGATTTCCCAGTCATAGGCAGATTTCCTTGCAGTTTCTAGACTAAGGTGCCCTTTTCTATAAGCAGCACTCCCTCAATACTTCCTCTAGTTCACTGGAAGAGGGCATATTAGTCATTTTCCCATAGGTGGGATAAAATACTCAACACCTAGAACTTATGAACAGATTTACTTGTCTCACAGTTTCAAGAATTTAGTCTACGGCAGGCCGATGCCAAGGCAATACCAGTATGGCAGAAGGTCACAGTAGAGAAAAGTTGCTTGATCTGGGGTGGCCAGGAAGGAGAGAGAGACAGAGACAGAGAGAGAGAGAGAGAGAGAGAGAGAGAGAGAGAGAGAGAGAGATGCAAGAGCAAGATAGAAAGTGTTATGGCTTGTGTCTATATTAGATTTCTCCCCAAAACTTCATGCACGCATCGGTGGGGCTTTTCAGGGGTGGCTAGATCTAGAGTGTGTGATGCTGGGATCAAGGGTGTGTGATGACTCATAGTCCACTGATTGGTCTGGAATAGTTCTGGCTAGGTTTAAGAGTACCTCACTCTGGGTAGACTGCATAAAATATAAGGGACACTTGCTACTTGTTGCTTGCTGCCTTCTGCCCTCTGCTGCCATAACCTGTTTCTCTCCTGTGATGCCCTTTTGCCATGCCACTCTGCCTGGAGCCAGCCTACTATGAACTGAAACCTCTACACCTGTGAGATAAATAAATCTTTCCTTCTTTAACTTAAGTGTTGGGGATTTTGTCTCAGCAACAAAAAAAGTAACAAAGACAACAAGAGTGAGAGGAAGAGAAAGAGACAAGAGAGAGATTCCAAAGACACACCACAGTGACTCACTTCTCCAGCCAGGTCCCACATTGGAGCAGCACATTCACCTAAGAACTTGTGGGTGCTGAGAAGTAGCTCAGTGGCAGCCTGGCAAGCACAAGGTACTGAGTTAGATTCCCAGTAGCTAAGAAAAAAAGGACTCACGAAAAGATGAACTGAACCATGAGTATATTTGCTTCCTTGGTCCAATCAATTACAAAAGCCCCACCCCTGAACACAGGAGACTTTGGGGGATTATTTTAGATCTAACAAGGAGTACATGGGAATAAAATCTAATGTTAAGAATTTACTGTGTTAGTATTTTAAGTAGTTGCTTTTGATACAGGATCTCACTATGTAATTCAAGCTGGTCTTGAATTCACTATGTAGCTCAGGCTGGCCTCGAACTCTCAGTGATCCTCCTGCCTCAGCAGCTGGAGTGCTGGGATTACAGGCATGTGCCATCACACCCTGCTAGTAATTTAAATAGCTTTGTATTTTATAAAGTCTATCTGATTTGTGCCTTGCATGCTGAAATCAAGAAATATGATATGGGAAAATGAGAGAGCATCCAAGTCCATGGATGTGAAGATAACTCCTGTGAAATAAGTATTCAGAAAGAAAACATAATCAGGTTTTGACATCTCTGCATTGCTTTATGTAACCAAAGCAATTTTGTCGCCTCACTCATTATATGGTTACCTTTTCAAACCTGTCATCATTGGAATGGATAAACACAAACAACCTGTTGCAATAGATAACTCTGTGGAGTCCATATCTGTCATCAAACCAGGAGCTGTGACCAAGGAAAATGGACCACCATAGTCCCATATGTAAGAATCTTAATTTTGTAAACAAATACTTTTTTATGTGTTGTTTCATTAAAAACCCACTTCTGCATTGTAGACTTCGATATATTTGATCTATATCTGAGACACCTTGGGAAAACTCAGAATTAATTTCCATGGAACTGAGATATCTCTTACTAAACTTTCATTTAAGAAATTTTTTAGCTTTTGAATTTATTTATTCTTTTTTAACCTCTAGAGTAATGATAGACAGGGACAGTGAAATTATGCTGCAGTACCCTATTTTTTACAGACTTTAAAATGTATTAAACTATAAAATGTCCAGTGCAGTTTTGATAAAAATTGATATGAATATTTATTTCCATTTAGAAAATCTACTAACAAGAGAGGCCTGGAAAAGTTAGAGCCCTAGCGTGCATTTAAATATAGTTTTGTAAAATTGCATTATAGTTTCTTTTCTTGGTGTTTTAATGCTTGCTCTTAGACTCAATTTGGGTTAAAATATCTAGATACTATTCTTTGATCTGACCTAAGCACTCACAAAAAGTATTGAAGCAGATTCCTAAGCCTTACCATAACAATTTGATTAAAAGGCTTAAATTCACTTTTGTGCAAAGCTTTAAAAAATAATGTCTCGATCACATCACTTCAGATATCTTTTTCTTATTCTTCTACAGCAAGTAACACACACATGATCTTTATTGCTTACAATATGAAGATATACACCATTCACTAATGGTTCTACAGATCTTCTTAAATCTTAACATAATAGAACAAGTACTTAAAATTGTGGCTACAATTTAAATCTCTAACATTCCTTCAAAATAAGCCTGAAGTAGGACATATTTCAATGGATGTCTATTTGTCTTTCTACTTGAAACTTTTAAATGTGCCAAATTGCACTGCATAAAATGTTAGAAAAATAAAAAAGTGTTCATCATAAACTGAAATCTTGATGTGAAGCAGGTGTCACTTTCCTATTTCTTGTTAGTTCATTTTCCAGGATTACTTTTGAGGATCTATCACAGAATTCTAAGTGTTATGTCCACTGGGATTTACACCACTTGTTCAATCTATTTATATTGAGTTAATTAAGTGATAATCCCAAAGTATCAGAGGACATATGAAGCAATAAATGACTGCTTTACTCTCAGACACACTGAGACTGCATGGTGAGGCACTGTGGAATGAAAGACTGTTTTATTACCTAATGTCATATTCTTCTGTACAGGGAATATTGCTATTAAACAATCTGTTCTTTTATTTCAGAAGTTTTTATGCTATTATTTGATAAATATTCTATTGAACACTGAGGTGATGTTTCTTAAGGAGATTCAAACCAAGTGTATACAGACATGAACTTTTAAAATTCAAGTAGGGAAGTGGCCTTGATTTAGCAAAATTGGTTAAATCCATTCCCAAAATTGATCAGAATGCAGCCTTGTTTTCTAATTTCCATGAATGGGTGAAGAAAAACTTCTATGATGCCTTTTCTTTGAAATTAGCACTGATCCTGCATAAACTTGCAAATACAGTTGTACATAGACAGACTCCCACACCCGTACAGAAACACAAACTGCTCATCTAGAAACCCAATTGCCCACAAAAATGTTTATTAATCTCTTCTATTTTGTTGAGTTGAAAGAAGAAAGTAAAACTCAGTGGTGTTTTATTAATACTACAGAGAGTTGTAAGAGAGAAATATCTGAATATTTATGTTTTAGAAATCCCACAAGTGATTTTTAGCTATAAATTGCACATAAAACCGCAGGTTTTTCAATAATTGAAGAAATTTAAAAAAGATTGATCAACCCAGAAAGCTCACTATTACATTGTGGATGTGCTAGTCTCCTAATTAAAAAAAGAAATAAGACATAGTACACTCAAATGTACTCAAACAGTAATACTTGGTTAAACACGAAAGACTTCCACAAAAATTTCAAATGCTTTTCCATACTGCTAAAAGCAAACTACCTTAAAAAGTATTGACAATTTTATAGACGTGAAACTGAAAAATATGGGAATTATTCAAGTCCTAGTTATTTAACAAGGTTTAACATTGTGAGGGGCTGAATTAGATTATCTGTTACACCTTTCTATTTTAAGAGTTATCTTCTTTGACATTTAGAATTCTGATAAAGTCAGTGTCATGGTTATGATAGTAAAAATACAGATTTTGAACAATTTGTCCTTTAAAACTAATAATTACTTTAAAAGAAGAGACAGCTATTAAAAAGAAGCTCTTAGGATGTGCAAAAAACAGTAAATCATTCAGTGGCTCCCTAGTATAACTAAGAATATTCAGTTATTTGGCCTTAGACTCTAAACTATTTGTATCAATTTTATTTATTAGAAAATGGCCAGAGCCCTGTAGAACAAGAATACAAAATGGTTTTGTAGGGTCAAAGGAAAATTTTCCCTCCACTCTCTGATGGTGTGCTGGAAATACTGACAGTGAAAGATTAAATAGAAGAAAGGCATACACATTTATTACATGTATGGAAAAAAATCACATATGGTAATTATAGGCCAGCTCAATGTCATTCAGAAACACATAGTTCCTTTTCTATAGGGAGGTGGAGAAATGGGAAAAGTAGGCACGTTTGAGAGGAATGGTAAATGATTGTAGGGGAATTCAATGGACTCTGTAAACATACATGACCTGCACGCAGTCTTCTTTTCCCAAGAATGCTTCTTTTTGAGATGAGTGGGATCAGAATCAAAGAGGATGGTGTTGGGGCAAAGTCTGTCCACGGAGTTGCCAGGATTTTGTCTTTCTTCCATGGTAGATAAAACACTTTGTAGAATATCTCTTCCTGTGTCCAGATTAGGAGAAACAGAGGAAGGTCAAAGGAACCAGATTTGGGGGTGAATGCTGAGGACTGTCAGCCTGTCTCTCAGTGCTCCAGTTGTTGAGGTAACTTTTCTTGAACCCCTCTCATCCTCACCTCTCACTCATTCTCTTGGACCCCTTCCCATTTACCAGAGACCCATCCCCTTGTCTCTTTCTATTTTTATCATACTTTGGAGTAGTATTCCATTCTGTATAGGACTACATATCCTTTATCCAGTAGATATACAGGCTGCTTCCAGGATTTAGCTCTTATGAAATGTTATGCTATAAATATTGGTATGCATGTATTCAGGTGGAATGATATCTTTAGCTCTTTGGGGAAGATACCTAGAAGTGGGATAGCAGGGTCATATAGAATTGCTAATTTTAGAGGAAACTAATTAATTTTGGAGGAATTTCCATATTAATTTCCACAATGGTTATACTAGTTTACATTCCCACCAACAAAGTAAGAGAGTACCTTTTTCACCACAGCCATGCCAGCATTTGTTATTTTCAGATTTCGTGATATTTGCCATTCTTTCAATTTGCATTTATCTAATGTCAAACATTATTCATGCATTTTGTTGGCTATTTGTACTTCTTTCTCTAAGAAGTGTCTGTTCATTTCACTTGCCCATTTCTTGATTGGGTCTTTTATTTTAGGTGTTCTCTTTTTAAAAATTCTTTATATATTCTAAATATTTCTCCTAAGTCTAAGGAATAGCTGGAAAAATTTTCCCATTTTGTAGGTTGTCTTTCCACTCTGTTAGTTGTTTTCTTTGCTGTATCCAAACTTTATAACTTGATGTATTCCCATTTGTTCATTTCTGCAGTTATTTCTTGTGCAGTTGCAGTTCTGCTTTGCATAACATTTCCTATACTTATAAGTCAAGTGTTTTATCTTCCAGCAAGTTCACTGTTTCCGTTTCAATGTTTAGATCTTTCATTCCTTTTGATCTTTATTTAGTCACGGTGAGAGAGAGGTGTCCAGTTTCAGTCTGCAAATGGATATCCAGTTTTTCCATCACCATTTGTTAAATAGCCTGTCATTTCTCCAACATATACTTTACCCCTCTGTAGAAGATCAAGGAGCTGAATGTGTCTGGGGATGTTTCTGCATCCTCTGTTCTGTTTCATTGGTCCATATTTCTGTTGTTGTTCCAAGTACCATGCCATTTTTATTATTGTAGCTTTGTAGTATAGCTTGAAATCAAATATATTGTCCAAGATTGTTTTTGTGGTTTTTTCAGGTTCTATATGAATTAGAGAATTGTTTCCTCTAGAATCTGTAAAGTATACTGCTGGTATTTTTATTGAAACTGCAGTGAATCTGTATAGCAGTTTTGGAAATATGGCCATTTTGGTAAGATTTGTTCTGCCTATCCAGGAGTAGGAGACTTCTTATGACTTTCTGATGCCCACTTTAACCTTCTTTATCAGAGTACATCACTTTTCTTTGTGAAGGTCTTTCACTTCCTTGTTTAAGTTAATTACTAGGTATTTCATTTTTCTTGATAATACTGTGAATTTCCTTCTCACTGAATTTAGTATTGCAGCACACAAATACTAATGATTTCTGTATGCTGATTTGTATCCTGATACATTGCTGAAGTTGGTTATTAATTCTAAGGGTTTTTGGTGGAGTTTTTTGGACCATTTATCTAAAGTGTCGTGTCCTCTACAAATAATGATAATTTAATTTCTTCCTTTGTTATAGTTATCTCTTTTATTTCTTCCTGTTACCTGATTGCTCTGATTACTACTTCAAATATTAAGTTGAATTATAGAGGTGATAGTGTGCATTCTTGTCTTGTTTCTGATTTTAGAAAGAATGCTTTTTGGTTTTTCCCATTTAATATGATGTTGGCCATTGTTTTGTCATAAATAGCTTTTATCTAATTCAGATATGGTGCAGGGGCTGGGGATTTAGCTCAGCGGCACAGTGCCTGCCTGCCAAGTGCAAGGTCGTGAGTTCGATTCCTGGTACTAGAAAAAAACCCAGATATGGTGCTTCTATAGATATTTTCTCCAGGGTTCTTATCATAAAAAAGTGTTGGATTTTGTAGGAAGTCTTTTCTGCATATATGATATGATCCTATGGCTTTTGAGTATGCTTCTGTTTATGTTATATATGACATTATTGATTTGCATAAGTTGAACACTCCTTGAGTTAGTGGATGAAACCTTCTTGGTCATAACATAGGATCTTTTTGATGATGTGCAACCCTCTATGTGCTAATATCTTGTTTAAGATTTTGCATCTATGTTCATTAAGGAGACTGACCTGTACTTTTTGTTATATTAGTGGAGTTTTTATCTAATTTTGGAAACACACAGATGTAGAATTCCATAAACGAATTTGGAAGCACTCTTTCAATTCCTTTGAAGAGTTAGAGGAATATAGGTGTGGTGAGTTGACAACTGATGGTCAACTTGTAACACCCAGCTGAACTGAACCACTGTAGTGCTGGGTGTGGGAGGTCCACCTGTAGATTGTTGGCAGCAGCATAAGGAGCAGCACTGGAAAAGAAGAAGAAGAAGAGAGGTTATTAGGAAACTATTCGTTCTCCTGCAGCTGTTGATTCTCTTGGAGGAGCTTGTCACTCTGGTTATCCTAATGAATGTGGCTGTTCTCATTGTTGAGGTAGTTTGGGACCTTATCACTGGAATGGCTGCAGTTCCTTTGGGAAACTCTGGTTTTTAATTTGAGCACCACTTCCTGGCTCCAGAGGGGAAGATGTGCACTACTCAGTCTCCTGGAGAAACTCGTTGTGCTGGCTTTCCTGATAGGAGCTTGGCTTTTCTCATCATCACTGTTGCTGTGGGATGTCTGTGGTACTTTTGGGGGGAGCTGTGGTTCTTAGAACATTGCTTCCTGGCTGCAGTTCAGATTACTCAGCCTGTGTGCACAGATCCTTAATCCTGCCTGCACAGATCTTTCTTGCTTCTATCACTGACCTTAGGGCCTTCCCAGCACAGATCTGTGAACCAGGGCTGCATGAGACATTGTTATGGGTTCTAGACCTATAGTTGGACTCATGGGAGGCATTGTTATGGGCTCTAGGTCTTCAACTGGACTCATGCAAGGTATTACTGTGGGATGCAGGCCTTCAACTGGATTATTTTGGTCTTTATTGTGTGGACAGATTTACCGTACTCTTTGTATATGACTCTTTGGGTGACTATTATAAAATAATCCTATATATCGTGTCCCATATTATTTCCCCTTGCAAACCCTGACTACAGCAATAGGTAATATAACTTCCTTGAAGGTTTTGCACAATTGAGTAGTGAATCTGTCAACTTCTGGGATATTCTTAGTAGATTTTTTACTATTGTCTCAGTTTCATTGCTTGTTAGTGGGTTGTTGAGCTTTTTTGTGTCTTCTTGCATTAAGTTTATTAATTTGTATAAGTCTAGGAATCTGTCCATTTCTTCAAATATTTCTAATTTGTTGGAATGCATTTTCCATAGTACTTACTATTTCTGAATTTTTGTGGTGTCTGTTATGATTTTACCTTTTTCATTTCTAATTGCATAAAGTCTTTGCTCACTTTTTCTTGGTAAGTTTGGCTAAGGGTTTATCAATTTTGTTTATTCTTTCAAAAAACCAGCTCTTTGATTTGTTGATGCCTTGTAGTATTTTTTTAGTCTTTATTTCATTGACTTCCTCTCTAATCTTTATGATTCCCTTCTATAATTTGGATTGGGCCTGAAGTTTGTTTTGTTTCGCAAATATTTTAAGGTCCCTAATGAGGTTATTTATTTGAGCTTACTGTTCTCTTAATTTAACCATTGATTACAATGTACTTTCCTCTTAGGACTGCTGTCATATTGTCCCATAGGTCACGGTGAGCTATACAGGCATTGTAATTAACTTATAGAAATTTTCTAATTTCTTCGTTGATTTCTTCTGTAAGTTATTGGTTGTAGGAGTGTGTTATCAGTTTTCTAGGTGCCTCTATATTTTCTGTGATTCCTTTTGTCAGTGATATCTAATTTCATAACACAGATGTCTGATAGGGCACACAGGGCAATTTTGATTTTATTTATTTATTTATTTATTTAGGTAGGGTTTGTGAACTAGTATGTGATATATTTTGGAGAAAATATTCTGTGCTGCAGAAAAAAAGTGTTTTCTATTTTAGTAGGGTAGAATATTCTGTAGATATATATTGACTCCTTATGTTCAAGAACCTTGCTTTTCCAAGTTCTTGTGTGCATGTATATCATTTTTAAAATTTTTTACAACCCCTGGAAATCCAAGTATTGGCATAGAAAGAAAGCTCATTGTCATCCACTACTACTTGACCTTGGCTATAGTAGCAAATTCAGGGGCAACAATGCATCAGTCAGCTGGCTGTGACAGAGCCTTGAAGCCATCATGAACACTTAGCCAGAACAAAAGAGATTGTATTTTTAGTTAGACCAGCCATACACCTGCCAGTAGTACTTCAGACCACTGATTTCTGCCTGACATAGGCAGCAGTGCCAGAGTGCGAACCTACATCTCCACTAACTGCCCTCTCCTTCCAGACTACACCCCCCAGGGAATCCACTCACCAAACCTGCCTCCTGTGACAAGACACAGGCCTGTAATCTTCCAGATTAAATTTGCTGTCAGGTAATTAAAATATCTGGCTTTCATTTGGGGGGGGTCTATGGGAGAACTTTTGTATTTCTTCATATTTAATATTTTCTTTTTCTTTAATTTTATGCTAGAAGTAGTGGTTTACATTTTGAAGTTTTTGGGTTGATTTGTATCTCATTAAAAGGCATTATATTTTCTTTTGTCAGGTATTGCGATTTTAGCTTACGGTTTGTTACTCTTATGCTCTAACTTTATCTTTGTCGAAGAGATTCCCATTCCATTTTGTTCTTGGCATTTACAGCCTACCAATCACCATGAGGAATGGTTCCTCTTGTTTTCTGAAATTGCAATGAATGCTCAGTGAGCCTGGTCAGGAGAGAGGGCTCTCTAGTCTGATTGGATGGAGACTTAGTCTTCTTGAAGTGAATCCTTTAGCTTTCACCCAAGAACCAGATGATTCCCATCCAAGCCTTCTAAAGGCCTTCTCTGTACAGCTTCCTCATCTTAGATCCTTAGAGTTATATGAATTCTGCTCCAAAAGCCCAGAAGTCAGGCTTTTTCCTCTTCATTTTGGTAGCTAACGCCGCTGGTATTTTGCATTCAAATCTCACAGTACAGACATATTTCCAGGCAAAAAGCTGGGGTTATCCTAGCACAATCATTGGACCTCACCTGCTTGTTTCCCTTCTGTCTACCAGCACCGTGCTCCTGTGCTTATTGTCACAGGCGAGAATACTTTTCTCTCTTATTTTATCTGGTTTTATGAGTTTTCCTGGAGAGATCAGGTACAGGGTTAGTACTCTATCGTGAGTGGAAACACATATCTCTCCATAGCAAAAGGTGAAGAAAGAAGAGAAAACCTTCAAAATTTTCATATCTAACTCAGAATTATTTCAGAGACCAATTGCACTTAGATTAAACCTGTCTACTTTACCAAAGTCTATAGCTGTTCATGCAGTTTGCCTCCTGCTTCTTCCCTGACAGCCCTGAGACTCTTCCTGTCGCCCTTGCTGCAGGCACTCTGAGTTCCTCTGGGCCTTGGAGGCACTCAGCTGGTCACTAAACTATCAGGCAGAATTCATGGCGACATCCCTGTAACAAAAGACAGTCAACAAGGGAAACTTCTTTACTTAGCAAAGTTTCACACCACATAAGAGTCCTCAGCAAAGAAAATTCTAGGGAAACTGTACTTTTGTCCTTAGTTGGGTTAACAGTGTTCAAATGTATAGAAATGTATTTGGATAAAAATGGTGCTGTCTCCTATAGCAACAACCTGAGGTGAGGGCAGTGCAATGCAGCCTGAATTGTTAGATTCTTCTCAGTCTCTCTGTACAGCCTTCCCTCCTCCAGTACAAAGTGCCTGATGTGTGCAAGTCTTCAGAGTAGACAACTCAAGTTCAGAGAGCATTTCTAGCTTTTAAGACTTTCTTGAGGGAGAGGAGTTTTAGATCCTATGACTCACTTTCAACAAGATAGAGGGTCTGAAGACAAGAGGGTGGTAGATGGTTCAAGAGGACTACTTGTTTCCAAGGCATTTCCAATATCCTTCAAATGGATAAAGAAAACATGGTATTTGTATACAATGGAGTACTACTCTGCTGTAAGTAAGAGTAAATGTGAGTCATTTGCAGAAAGATAACTGCACTTGGGGAACATAATGTTAAGTAAAATAAACCAGACGTAAGAGCTTAATATCTTATGGTATTTTTATATGAGAAACCCACAATATCAATAAAAATCAAAATAAATGATAGATAATAGGAAATAAAAAGATAGGGCATTTTTTTGCAAAAGGAAGTGGGACCAAGAAGATAGAGGAAGATGGAGGGGAAGAGAAAAGGATAAAAAGAGAGGTAAGATGTGTTATATACCTGTACCAATCCCCATGTCAAATGTAATCATACGGAAGAAGCATAGAACAATGAACATAAAACTTACTTCAAATGTGCCCCCTCCCCCCGTGCTGAGGGAGCACTGTGGTGAGTGCTCTAGTCTCACAACATCAGCACTTTCACAGGGAGATTCTGTCTGCCAAGTTGAGTGTTCCCCAATCTGCCTGCTAGTCTCCCTTTCCAGCTTCAGTGCCATTTCCTCCACTGCCTGCTCCTTATCCCATAGCCCCTTATTTTCTTTACAGCCCTTATTGTATATTATCAAGTATTTATTAGTCTACAGCATATATCTGGAGTCCTAGGAGAGTGGATGGTATAAATTCGAGACCTGGTACAAATCTGAGTCCAAAGCCTAAAGATCAGTGTTCCAGCCTAACACATGTAGAGAGAGGACAGTTCTCTCTAAGTTTTGGTCTTCGGGCCTTCAGTGGATAGGATAAGTCCCAGATACTCTGGATAGGGCATCTGTTTTCTCAGTCTACACATTCAAATGTGAAAGTCCTTGTGCAGCTACACCTTCACAAGCGACATAGAGCTTTTAACCAGATACTTAGGCACCCATGGCCCAGTTTAGTTGATATATAAATTTAACTGTCATACTCAGAATATGTTTGTCAGATAAATAAAATAACGAGATTTAAAGGATGAAAGGAAGGAAGTAATATAAAAATGGTGGAGAACATTCTGGAAAAGCAAAACTCTCTCACAAAGATATGGACATATAAAACAGTTTAATGTGCAATTACAGAAGTCAAGGTTAATAGAGCTGAACAAGTAAGATGGAGAGTGTTATATGATTAATTCTGAGAGACTTAACAGGGACAAGGTCTCAAGGTTTTTACTTAATGTATGGCTTATAAGTTTTTGTTAGTAAATGTATGACTCATAAGCTATAAACATTGGCATCCCTTCAGGTTTTGTTTTGGGAAGTCTAATATTTTTGAGCTGTTTATATATTCTAGATGTTATTCAACTGTCCATGGAATACCAGACAAATATATTTTTCTGATTCTGTAGATTGTCTTCTCACTCTGTTGATTGTTTTGTCAGCTGATTGTTGTCATTGCTGTGCAGAAACTTTTTAATTTGATATGGTCTCACTTGTTGATTTTCAATATTATTTCTTATGCCCTTGGGGTTCTGTTTAGAAAGCCCTTGCCTGCACATATGTTTTCAAGGTAGTAAGCATTTCGTCTTTCTGCTCTTTTTGTTTTGACATGCAGATCTTTGATCCATTTTGATTTTAGTTCAGTGCTTTGTGAGATTTATGGATCTAGGCTCAATCTCTTTCTTGTGGATTTCCAGTTTTTCCAGCACCATCTATTAAAAAGGCTGTGTTCCCTCCAGCATTTGTTTCTGGTCCCTCTGTCAAAGATCACATAGCTGTATGTCCATAGGATTGTTTCTGTTCTTCTCTTCTGTCCCATCGATCCAAATGATTTTGTGCCAGTACCATGCTGTTTTAATCACTGTGGCTTTAAAGTATAAAGTGTGGGATTGTGATGCCATCTGCTTTGTTTTTGTGACCCAGAATTACTTTTGCTATTCCAGGTCTCTTCAGATTCCATATAAATTTTAAGTTTGTTTTCAGTAGCTCTGTGACATTTGTATTTTGACTGAGATTGCATTATATCTATACAACAGTTTTGAAAATGCATTTTCATTATGTTTGTTCTATGTATCCATGAATGGGGGATATCTTTCCATTTTTTGATATCCTCTGCAATTTCCTGTTTCAGAATGATGCAATTTTCATTGTAAAGGTCTTTAATTTTCTTGAATAAGTTAATATATAGATATTTATTTTAATGCTATTATAAATAGTATTGTTTTCCTAATTGTTTTTTCAGTGAGTTAGTTATTAGTATAAAGGAATGCTCCCTTTCATTTCTTTGCTTTCATTTTTTTTTTTTTTTTGGTTTTTCTCCGGTACCGGGAACCGAACTCACGACCTTGCACTTGCCAGGCAGGCGCTTTGCCGCTGAGCTAAATCCCCAGCCCCTCCTTTCATGATTGTTCTGCCTCATGTGTCAAGGGCTATGTTGAACAGAAGTAGTAATACTGAGCATCCTTGACTTGCTCCTTATTTTACCGGCTTTCAATTTTGTCACATTTAATACGGTGTGGACAATAGGGTGGTCATAGATGGCTCTTAATCATGTTGAGATAAGGTCCTTCTTACACCTCTTTTCCTCATGGTTTTTATCATAAATAGATGCTGGATTTTGGCACAGACTTTTTCTGTATCTATAGAGATGACCATGTGCTTTTGTTCTTGGTTTTGTTTATGTGGTGAATGACATTAACTGACTTGCATATATTGAACCATCCTTGCATCACTGCAGTAAATCTTCATAGTCATGGTCTATGATCTTCTTGATCATTTTTTATATTCTATTTGCCAATATCTTGTTAAGGATTCTTGCTTTGATATTCACTGGAGAATGTGGCTTCTAGGTCTCTATTTGGTTGGGTATTTGTCTGGTTTGAGGATGAGGGTAATGTTAGCTTCTGAAAGTGAATTTTGAAGTATTCCTACTCTCTCAGTTTCATTAAAATTTTTGAAAGGTGTTGATGTTAGATATTCCCTGAAGTTCTTGTAGAATTTGTGTTTGAATCCATCAGGTCCAAGGCTTTGCTTAGTCGGTAGCTTTTTTTTTTCTCTTTTTTTATTACTGTTTCAACTTCATTGCCTGTTGTTGGGCTATTTAAGATTTTTAAGCCTTCTTGATTAAGTTTTAAAAATTCTTCTGCATATATGAATCTCTTAATTTCTTTTGAATTCTCCATTATTGGCATATATATTTGTGAAGTCGTTGCAAATAATTTCCTGGATCTTACCAGTGTTGATTCTGATTGCATCTTTTGCATTTATAATTGCATTACTTTGTCTGTTCTTTCCTTTTTTGGAAAGATTGCCCAACAGTTTATCCATTTTGTTTATTCTTTCAAAGAATGAGTGCTTTAATTCATTGATACCTGTGTTGTATTTTTAGTCTCCATTTCATTTTTTTCTGGTCTCAGTTAAAATTTCTTTCATTGTACAAGCTCTGGTTTTTATTTGTTTTTGTCTCTCTCAGACTTTGAGATTCATCATTAGGTTATTCATTTTGAGTTGTTATATTTCTCTGATGTGGCATTTACCAGTGTACACATCCTTCATAGGATTGCTTTCATTATGTCACGTACCAATTTTGGAGAAAGAATAATTTGTGATAAAAAGAATGTATATTCTTCAGTTGTATGGAATAATTCATTTATATACATATATAAATATATGTGTATATAAATATATGTATATAAGTATATACATATATATTTATATAAATATATATATACATATATAAATATCTATATATTTCATTTGTTTAAACATTTATTTCAGCTCTGATATTTCCATGTTGATTTTTTTGTTTAGTTGTTCTTTGTTCTAGTGGAGTCTTAAAACCAACCAGTGTAATCTTATAGTTGGAAATCTGATATATTATATTCATTAGGCTTTGTTTTATGAAGCTGGTTGCACTGTGATTTGGTGAATATGTGTTTATAATTGTTATTCCTTGCTCTTGAATAGTTTTGTTAACTAATATGCAGTATCCTTCTTTGCCCTTTGTGATTAGTTTTGGGTTGAAATCCAGTTTGCCTGAAAATAAGATAGCTAGCCCTGCTTGTTTTCTGGTTCCTGTTGCATGAAATACTGTTTTTCATCCTTTGATGTTTATTCTATGAATTTCTTTTTGTGTTTACCACTTAACAGTTTACCCCAATTGTCACTCAGACAGCATGCTGGTTTATGAGCTCACTCTGTAGCCCAAGTTGGCCTCAAACTCTCAGTAATTCTTGTGCCCCAGCCTTTCAAGTGCTGGGATTATAGGAATGTGCCACCTTGCCTGGCCATAATTTTATAATTCTCCAGAACTCAGTGATACTCTGTTACAATATAAAATGGAAAAGTTTGGGACACTGAGGCTAGATGGGAAAGAAGTGCCAAAAATTTTTCAAAAAAAAAAAAGCTTGAAAAAGCATATCAGACAGGAAAATGAAATGCAAAGCCAAAATAATCTCTTTACTGTCAACAATTCATGATACAGAAATGGTAGAATTTGAAAGAAATGAAATTTAAAAATTCCAGTAGTGGTCAATGCTTTTAATAATTATATGTGTGTTTTTGACAGAGTTGAAAAACATATAACAAGTTATCCTCTGATCAAAAAGCAAGGAAAAATGTGATTAAAAATATTTTAATACACTTCTTAATGAAACAATATTGAATTCATTTGATATTTATTCAAAAAAAGGAAGTTCAAAAAGTCAAATATAATTCAGAGTAGGACTAATAGACCAAATAACTGAAAAAATTATAGTGAAAAACACCAGCCAGGACATCCATGATCAATGTCTTCATCTTTGTAATGGAGCGACATTTTATTGAAATTATATCACCCACAGGGAGAAATGAAAAGATATGCCACACAACAGTGTAAAATGTGTTGTTCAAAGCAAAACAATAATGCAAAAAAAATTTAGAAAGAGACTAGATACTATTATCCAGATTGTAATGGTGCATTTTGAATTGAATTACTTAAGATATACCACACACAAAAAATTATGAAATAAATTTGATGAAATCATCATTTTTATATTTCCTGTTATATCATTTTGCAAAATTTAACATAAAGTGTTGAATTCTTGGTCATTCAATATTCAAATATTTGGATTTGTATGTAGTTAGATGTACTTTTTTTTGTTTTTTTTTTTCCTCCGGTACCAGGAACCGAACTCACGACCTGCGCTTGCCAGGCAGGTGCTTTGCCGCTGAGCTAAATCCCCAGCCCTAGATATACTTTTTTATCTTGCATATTGTTGGAATTTGCCTCTTGATACATTCTGCTAATCTGTGTCTTTTGATTGGTGTGTTGAGCACAGTTTTATTGATAAGTAGTGACTTATTACTATCATTGCATTAACTTCTTGTTTCTGTTTTGCTTTTTTCCCCCCTTCTATTTAATTGGTAGCCCTTCTTGATGTATTCATTTTATTGGATCTTTTGGCATTGTTAGTTTCACTGTCTCTTTCTAGGATATACTTGAGAATTTTTTTGAAGCATTAGCTTGGTGGTCATGAATTTCCTTAAGTTTTCTTACTTTTGGAAATATGTTATTTCTCCTTCAATTTTGCCAGATAATTTTGCAAGATATAACATTGGGTTGGAAGTTGTTCTCTTTAAAACTTTGAACCATGTAATTCCATACTTTCCTTGGCTTTATGATTTATATTGATAATTCTGTTGTAATTCTGATGGGTTTTCTTTTACAGGTGATGTATTGCTTCTTTACAAATAACATTTAAGGTTTTGTTCTCCTGTCATATTGCTAGTATTTTAATTATTATGAGGTACAGAGTGGTTTTTTTTTTCCTGATCATGTCTATTTGAGGTTCCACATGCTTCACCAATCTGTATGTTAAATTCTATTTTCACATCTGGAAATTTTTCTGCTATTACTTGGGTAAGCAGGTTTTTTATTCCCTTTGTGCTATCTTCTGATTTTTCTCTAATTTTAGTTACTCTTATATTAATCCTCTTTAAGTCATCTAAGAGCTGTTGGATGCATTTTTCATGTCCTCTTGTTGTTTGTGAGGTATCCTTCATTGATAGTCACTGACCACTGCCCTGACTTGTGGGTCTAACCCTGTCTTCACACTATTCACTTCTGCTAGCCATACTTCCAGCCATGTTTTTGATCTGGATTTCTTGTTAGACCTTTCTTATGGATGTGCATTCTTCTCTATGCTAGATATTTATGTCTTGTTTCTCTCTTTTTAGCTCCACTAGATTTTTATTAGTGTCTTGTCTAGACTCCCCAGTCATGTGTTTCATTATGGTCATTATCTGATTAGGTATGTTTTCTTCAAGTTTGGCTAGTACCTTATTTTACATCCATTGGTATCCTTGCAGACCTATCTGCTGTGTAGTTTGAGTTTCTCTCCCTCAATACCCCCTCCCATGAACTCGTTGTGAGGGACTTGAGACTTTTTGGAGGCATTTAGTTGCTTTGTCTTTATGCTTCTATTTTGCTGTTACTGTTGTTGTGGTTGTCTTTTCAAGTTCTTTGGTCCAGTGCCCTATTATTTCGGAGTGAATCACAGTATTGTTCTTGACTCCTAGGCAATGCAGATATTGACAGAGAGAGAAAACCAACTGCCAGCCACCAGTATGTTACCTTGGCTATAGTAGTAAGTTCAGGGGCATCAAATTTCAACTGAATATTGACATACTCTAGGACTATGATTTAAATCAAAGCAACTATATTATTTACCTATAGAGTAAACTATATTATTTACCTATATGTTTACCTATAGAGACATTCTTCATTTAAAAACTTACCTATTTAAGACCATTTTGGACTTACAAAATGTTTTTCTATTTTGCCACCCTCTTCCCAGACTTACAACCCTCATTCAAACTTACAACGCAGGAACGTGAGTGACAGTGCAGCCTATGGTGGCCTCGCTACAGTACAGAATTGTAGTTTTTGCTGACTGTGCCATACAGCACAGTACTGTAGTTTTATGTTCTGTTATACATTATAATACTGCATATAGGAGTTATGCAAATAAAGGCAAAGTCATCAAGTTTGAGTTTCCTTTGACCTTTTTTGTTCTGAATATTGTAGTGTACTCACTCTGTACGATTCCTCATAGTGACTAATTCACTTAATGACTTACTCTCAGGAGTGGAATCTGGTGATTAAGCAAGGAATGTCGGTATCAGTTCAGACCACCAATTTGTGCTAGGTGTAGGCAGCAGTGCAAGCATGCAAACACACCACTCTATTAAATGCCTTCCATAGGGCTGCCCCATCTGCCTATTTTGCCACCAAATCTGGCCTCCCACAACAGAATAGAGAATGACCCTTTTGGTGTGACCCCTAGCCTTCCAGATCCCAGGAAATCCCCGGCTAGTTGTCACCCTCTCCAAGTAAACTCTCAAGGCTGCCACTGGTCTCTGTGGAAGGACATTACTTTGATCTTAAAGCAAAACTCTCCTCCTGGGCATTGGACACTTCTTCGATCAGGTGGGTCTCTTAGTCATCTTTGTTGCTCTGTGCTGCAGAGAACCTAAGGACTAGGGTGCAGTGTTCTGTTCCATGTCTTCCTGGCATGGTGTTTCACCCACGTGGGAGTCAGCAACATTTTGGGTGGGAGTGCTCAGTTTCCATGTCCCCATGGCTTGGCAAGAGTTAGAAAATGATGTTAAAACAGTAAGAAAATATTTATACGAAACTATATAGAGAGCAATGTATATAAAATATATAAACACAAACATATATACTTACATATCCACTGTGTGTGTTAGTATATGAGTGTGTATAAAAGTGGACCTCAGACTATGAAGTCAGAACTTAAATATTTGAAAGTGTGCATGAAGAAAACAGTTAATATGAGTATAGAGCTTTATTTCTCAACTGGCTTTCTTAAATGCCCCTTCTATTCAATACAGTGAGTAGTAAAAGTCACTACTTGACCTCAAAGTGTCTACTGACCATTGCTTACATGGCACTCAGCCCAGGAATGTATTTTGAGGAAACAAACAAATAAATACTTAGAAGTGAGGTAAGATGTTACCATGAGGGGTTAGATTTCATTTCCTTTTCCTTTTTTCTAAGTGAAAATTTTCTATTGCTTTGGTAGAGAAAGAAGTGATTTGATACACTAGGACAGGCCAAAATTACGTGAGGAAGAGTTACAAAAATTAATACAGCAGCACTCTAAGTGCACTGAAATTTACCTAGAGGTTAAGAGGGTAGGAATTAGCACTGAAGAGAAGGGATGGTAAGCCCCACTATAGGCAGTGGAAACACTTAAATGTGCTTTTGGCCTGAGTTCTTAAAGATATCCCTGCAATGCACTCACACCTAACTTCATCCACCTGTCTGCCAACTTCCTGGAATCCAGCAACTAACAAGACAAATTGTCTGTATTCTGGCTGTCCGGCCTCACTGTGTGCCTTGATTGGTAGGAGCTGTGAAATGAGGGCTGACTAGCTGGTCTGCATGTTTCCAGCAGAGAGACCGCCAGAGCGGGTGATCAGCTGATGGGACACCGCCAGAGCGGGTGATCAGCTGATGGGACACCGCCAGAGCGGGTGATCAGCTGATGGGACACCGCCAGAGCGAGTGATCAGCTGATGGGACACCTCATGTAAATCGTGCCGCATAATGCAGCTGCAAGGAATCCACTAAGCCTGCAGAACAGTCGACTCATTCTGCTATTCACAATATTAACTGTATGAATGAACTGAGATCCAATACCAGGCCATTTACCAAATATAGTAGCTCATTTACGTACCGTATTCCAATATATTAATCACTATAGTTTTACAGATAAGAAACTGAACTGTGATGAGTTTAAATATTGAAATGACAGAGCTTCAGTTTGAGCCCCGGCAATCAGTGACAGACAGCCTACGTGTGATTGGATCAGTGCCTTTAATATGGTCCGGAAGAAAAGGGTCAACTCAGTTCTGGATGCCCTGCCAACAAATGAGTGCCATGCATAGTCAATAATACCAGTAACTTGTACATCAAAACAGGAAGCATAGCCGTAAGGAGCAGAAGGGAAGTTTTGTGTTTGCTCCTTCATCCAGGCTGGCAGGACTCAGCAACATGTAAAGCATCACTGAAGAAGCCGCATGTAGCAGAGCTGAGTTAATCCCTCAGATGTGGAGACACAATGAAGGACTCACTGAAAATGGTCAGAGCGTTTTATATAAAGGGACAACATCATCTGAGTGAAGCAGAAATCTTGAAGGGAACTGGAAATTTCAGAAGGAAGGCCGAGGCCAGGGTATAGTTCTGCGGCATGCGCCTGCCTGGCAAGTACGAGGTCCTGAGTTTGAGTCCCAGTACAAAAAAAAGGTGGGCTGCAGACAATGGTACAGGAACACTGTAAATCCTTCTTCAGGTACAAGCTACACTCATTTATGAGGGAATTCTAAAAAGAAAACAGTAAACCTTTCCCCACACTGTAGACAGGGAGTTTATTACAGGGATCATTTTATGCACAATTCTTAGTTTCAGAAATAAATGGCCTTCCAAATGTGTAAGATTGAAAAAAAGCATAGAAACAAACCGTGATGCTGAGAAAAAGCAAATCTTGCATGCCATCTCTCCTTCTCCAATAGCTTTGTTAAACCCACAAGGCAAATGTTGTTTACGATTTTTATACTCTCATACTATCTGTGAAGCTTTTAAAAAATAGCACCCGTGCTGTGAACCACTTTTTCATTTTCCTAGCACAAATGCTTCTCTGAAAATACATCACGAGGTTTCTTATGCTAATTTAAAGAAAGAAATGTTGTAGGCTGGATTAATAGAATATGAATGAGCAAGCAGAATAAACTAGTAAAATTTAATTAAGCAATTAACCACTGAGAAGAAACAGCAACACCTAAAAGTCAGATGGGCGTGGTACACTGCAATCCTAATCTTACAGGATTTAGAAAAGGGTGCTGGGTACAGCAAACTACAGCAAGCACATGTGCTTTTTCTATATATGCCAACCCCGAGTGCAAACAGCAACACAGCAGCCTTTTCTCAGAGTCTCCCGTTCTCATCTCGCTTTTGCCTTGTGCAGGCAAAACAGAGGAACAGACACAAAAGCAATCTCATATGCAACAAAAACTGATGGTAAGACTTCAACTCTTAAATTACAAAAAGCAGACAGGAAACCTGGGGAAACTTTATTTGCTAATAGCCCAGTTTCCAAAACTATGTGCTTTCCACATTCTGTGTTCCCATTAAATATCCCCAGTGAGATATCGGTGAGGGAGGGGACCTAGGGTCCTAAGAGTGAAAACTGACGAATATCCTTTGCTTCCATGGTAACTGTTTTCAGACTCTAACTTATATTTTTATATGTCAAGATTTTGTGATATCGTATTTCCTTTAAATCCAACTTCATTGTGAAGAGCCTATTATCTGGCCACGTCTAAGCTTATCTTGTATTAGCATCCTAAATTTCCCCCCAAATTTCTTTTAACTGAGGCTATTCTAAATCTTGAGACATCTAAATTCAAATATCAAAATTGAATCTTGAAATATTTAACTATGAACTTTATCTCAGCATGTCCTAAACTACACAATCACACAGTTGATAGAATGTACAGAATTGTTTTTAAAAAAATATTCCTTACCTACTTGCTTTTTTCCTGATTTTAATTTTAATTTCTGATTTACATATTATATAATTCTATATTACATTATTTATTATTCAAACTTACAACTTATGTTTCTTTAAGTACATATATATTGTAAATTGCTTCATACATTTGTGGTAGAATACATGAGTAAGAAATTAAGCTGATAAAAATATAATATGAGCTTCTAAAATATATCAATGAACAGCAAATTTACTTTTATTTTTCCTTAATGTGTAGAAATTTTTTATTGAAGACCACATACTATTTTTCCTCTGCCTTTCAGGTTCTTACAAAATCATAAGCACAGAGTAAGTGTATTTAGCTTATTACATGGATCATGTCAGTCATTTAATTTTATTAAATTTACAACATTTCATTTTCTGTACTTTACTAATTTGTCTATCTTTTAAAATAACTTTAGACTTAGTAGCTAACAAATCTTTATTATTTTTATTCATCAGATTCCCCAATTGTTAAAATTTTTGGTCCATCACCCTATTTCTCTTACTTGAGAGCATGATGTAGACATAGTTTTCTTCATCCAGGAATATTCCTCTTTGCATGTCAGTGAAACAGGAATAACCTACTTAGCAGCAAAACAACGACAATGAAACCAAGGCAGAAAACCATATAGCACTGCACCTAGTTCAGATGCCTCCATTCAATTTTGGTAACTGTCCCAACAAATTCTTGCCTTCTGGTCTAGGATCTTGGATAGAATAGGTGTTCTTTAGTGTCATCGATCTGTTACTATTTATCAATCTTTTTTGTCTCTCATGAATCTGACAGTTATAAAGACTACAGCCATTTCATATTTCATTTTCATTGCTTTTTGATGATTACCGTGTGGAGAGACACTCTTAGGGAACAGGATCACCTTTCTCAAATGCAGTACCTAAACATATGCATACACCGTCTCTATCATCCATTTATGAGTTCTTCCTAAATTAATCACTAAAATGAGAGTTGCCAAGTGGTGTTTTTCTATTTCCATCATTTATTCTACATTTATTAGTTGGCATTTTACTTTAAAGAAAGAACTTGCTCTTTTCCCATATATATAGATATCTATCTATCTATATATCTATATATCTTTATTTTATTCTAGATTCCTGGATTAACATTTATTCATTATAAGCTTATTTTATTTTATTTTATTTTTTTCTATTTTAAAGAAAGGAAAAATAAACAATAAAAACATTGGTATAAAATTTCTAAACAAGATAGTAGGAGAGTAACAGTGGCTAGTACATTGTGTGTTGTTCACTACAAAGTAGCTGTTCATATTACAAGATGTAGGCGTGAGAACCTGATCAAACAACATAAGCATAAACCTTTCTCTTCAATGAAAAGCAATTAGCAATATAACCATCTTAACTATCATATGTATATATATATTTTTTTCTTTTTCCATCCTATTCATTGTATGTTAACTCATTGTTTTCAATACCTATTTTAAAACTAAAATTCCCTCAGTTTGGCCAAATTGAGCTCTAAGACTGGCTCATGGTACCTGACTTTATATCCTCTTAATTCCTTGAAGAGCACTTTACTTTGTAGCCCCATGAAGTACTCCAGGATCATTTTATATTTTCCTTCCTCAGACACATAGCAACCAGTTTTCCAAGAATCTCTTGCTTCTTCAGTAGAGAATGGCAGCCAGTAAATAAACAAACAGGAGCAACAAAAAAAAAAAGAAAGGAAATGAGAGCATGGTACTCAAAACCTAGGGGTGCCTAGTGAGATTGTGCTGGAGTGCCATGGTTGACATGTCTCCTGGGTAGACTGACCGTGTGATGGATGTGTGTGTGAGCACATGTATGTGTGTGTATGAGATACACAGATACATGCACATGTTTGTACTCATTTCTGTATCTTTTTATCTACTTTATAACAGAGGATGTATGTTCACTACTAGATAGTCTACTACAATCTGAAGGCTTAAGTTCCTTCTGTCCTCTTTCAATAGCTGCACATCCTTTCCTACACTAAGAAACTTGTCCCGTTACCCTCATACTCTTGACCAGCCTCTCACCTTTGGGGCTGTGACACTGATCCCTATACACAGCTGCCTGCTCATCCGGCCTGCTCCTGCTTTCATGTCTGTGCTCCCTTCCTCTCCAGCTCTCTTGTTTCTTTCTGCCTCCTCTCTGCTTCCTTTGCTCCCTACTTTGATGTTCTGCCTAATTATGGGCCTCGAACCAATTGAGCTGTGGACTGAGACCTTTGAAACCATGTGCTAAAATAAACCTTTCGTCCTTTAGATTGCTCTTCTCAGGTATTAGTTCACAGCATTGGAAAAGTGATTAACGCAGGTGAAAAGGTAAAATATGGTTTTTACATCTATCATAAGGTTCATGGCCAACACTGTTTTAGTAAAACACAGATTGATAAAATTAAAACATAGCACATTTCTTTGACAAAATGTTGTATTACACAGAAGCCTTTGGAAATAAAGACCCAACATCCAAGGGGAAAAAAGTGTATTTTTATCTTAGGTTTAATAAAAAATGCATGTGAGAAATGTGGCAGGATGAAAAGGATATTGCCATGGCAAGTAGCACTGAAATGACACCGAAGATCTGGAGGCAGATTTATTTATATCAACAGGCACTGACAAGGAACCAGTCCTTATAAAAGTGTCAGACCCTGAAGGCTCTGGGAGGGAGGTTTTTAAGGGGTAACAAGCAAGAAGCAGAGTACTTGGCTGTCTTTGATTGGTTCGAACAATGTATACCACATTGTTCGAACCAATAGATGTGACCAGCCATCTCTAGGAGACAACATAATAAGAACTGTAATAGGAACTATTACCTCAGCAACTGACAGATTGGCTTGGGGGCATTTCTGCTACAATATGATCTAATAATAAACTGGGAGGAGCTTAGATAATAAACTGAGAAGAGTTATTTCATATGTTATTGTAGTTAAATTTTCTATGACAAATAATTTTAAACATCTTTTCATGTGCATATTTGCCAACTATATATCAAATTCTCATCTCTGTTTACCTTGTGGGTAAACAGACATAGTAGGAGTAATTATCTTAAAATATTGACCCCATTGAATGAGAATGAAAGTATTTGTTTGCACTACATACCTGGTAAGTAACACCATATCTCCATGGTACTACTTTTAAATGACTTTTAATAATCAATTTTGCATGCCTATGACTGGTAATCTGAGCAACTACTTTGAAGAAAAAATATGCAATATAATAACCATTGTTAATTTCCTGGCATCTTGTTTTGCAATTCTGTATCATTTTTATTGTTTTTTCTCTCTTTAAAATAAAAGAATTATGAATTTGAGTCATTTATAGGAAAATGGTTGTACTTTGTGACCATAGTGCTAATGAAATAAATCATACACAAAGGGTTACATATTGCAAAGCTCCTTTTATATGAAAACTCAAAGTATAAATAATTTAGAGAGCAAAATAAAAGACAGATGGTAGGAAACATGAAGATAGACCTTTTAGAGCTGGGAAGGGGATGTGGTAGTGTAGGATGAGGGGAGAGAGTGGGGAAGGAATGTAAAACTAAAATGTGGTATCCGTATGTGTGGGTTGCCAACCATAAGTGTATTCACTGTGTATTGTAAAAAAGTACTAATAAAAATGTTAAAGTAAGATAACTATGATACCAAAGGTAACACATGCACAGGAATAACCTGCACTGTATGGCGTATTATTTTCCCTTCCTATTAGACTTTTAGTTCCTAACTGCAGAAACACCAGACAAGATTGTAAGTCAGAAAAACACTCCATGAAATCAGAAATGAATGCCATACAAAAGCCTGAGAGGTCAATCTGAACAGGAATATCACAAGGAAATTTTAACATCAAGGAGTTGAGTACTATGGGTAGGTACTTCATGCTTCGTGGGAGGGTTACTCACTAGGTATTACTGAGTTCTATGCTCTCAGTGATACCTGAGAAAAGAAAGTAATGATTTACATCATACTAAAGGTTGCATATAAATAGGACTGTATCACATGGCATTTCCTGAGTTGATATTTGCAGCCCAGTCCTTTTCTTTCTCTTCTCTTTGACACTTATGATGTCAGATGTGGGGGAAGTGCAATGTGAGGTCAAGCCAGGGGCTGCTCCTGAGTTGGAGTGGCTCTTGTTTTTAAAGTTGTGTGTTCAAAATGAGGGATACCCACATGACCATAAATGCACAGGGCCTATTTTCAACTTTCTCCAATGACTGAATTTCATTTTTATTTTTGTATTTTCACTAAAATGTCTCACTTATTTTTGTTTTAGACTTTTATGTATTGAAGTTGTGACAAATCATGTTTTACATCGTTTAGTTTGAATTAAATAAAATAAGTTTAGTTTTTGTTATAGCTTTATGCTGTCTTCCCATAGTAATTTTTCAACTGAGATAAAAATATTGCATTGGTATGAAGTAAGCTGCAATCATTATTTTTGTTTTTAATGCTTGAATTTTACAATAGTCACACTGTTTATTAAAAGTGTGCTTTGTGTATTCTGTGTAGTTATATCTTTACTACACATTTTAATTCTTAATAAAAATATTAAATTTCACTAATATTTGTTTAAATTTTAGATTAATTATTCACAGATACACTAAAGTAGATGCTTTTAGGAACATAATTTATAGGTCACAAATAGACATCTTAATACTTTATAGTACATTGAAATATTATCTAACCATATGTTTACCAAATCTCTGAGTTAAAATTGATTTTTTTCTTGAATTAACTGGTTACATCTTATCTTCTTTAGTGAGGCATATATAAAATTAATAAATATTTAATAAGATAGACTGTAAAAATAATGTAAAAATATCATCATTTTAAGAGAAAGATGTCAATAACCACTTCACAGGAAAAGCATTACAAGAAAGCTCAGATGTGTCCAACTTTTTTTCTTATTTTTAGCATTTTACTCTCTTACAGTTATGTTACATTATTACTTTTTATTTATTTTGATGAATGAGAGATAAAAAGAAATTACTATAGGTAAGAGTCTCTGAGAGTAAATATATCAAAAATTATCTAGATACCATTTTAGTGAAAATACAAAAATAAAAATGAAATTCAGTCCCACAGAAAGTTGAAAATAGGCCCTGTGCATTTATGGTCATGCGGGTAGCCCTCATTTTGAACACACAACTTTCTATAAAATTTACCTTTTAGTCAACATGTAGCAACTTAGACTTTAGAACAACTGTCAATTGCTTAAAATATACGTATATTTATACGTCATAGATTTATATGTATACATGTATATTTTATTTTCACAATATATCATAATTATTACATCAAATATTGAAAAGAAATAATAATTTGAGCACCAAAACATTTATTTGTAGAGCACCATTTATTTTTGTAATGTATAACACAGTGTAAAATGTGGTCGGTGATTTATTATTTTGTTCATTTATTCTTGCTTTCTCATGATTCAGGAAGAGAATTAACTACCTTATTGCTATATTAGATTACTTTCCTTTTTGTTTATTATTTTTCCTGGTAATATGTGTCTTGTTCTCATATAATAACCAGTGGAAAAATAAAATTCTGTAGAAGCAGATCAATTTCATTTCTTCAAAATCTAAATTAGTCTGCTGAATTATGCCAGGAGATAATAAATTATACGTTTGGAGAAATAAAATTGAATAGATTGCAGTAAAACGCTTTTTATTCATGTTGCTAAAGTAGATATAGAATAACCTAGAATTTAAGAGAAAAATAATGCTGAGTGGCAATAAGATCTAATCAAGCTATCATCAAATGCCTTTAAATTCATTTTAATGCCAATAAAAGCAAACAAATATTTAGATATTTACGCATTTTTTATCCTACCAAACAATGGTATAACTTTTCCCTTCTCTCCATTAAAGGTACTTCTGTTTTGTTTTAAAGTGATACTAAAAATTTTAAGTAATAGAATCAGAAAATCTGAGTCAAAAGTATACATACGGGACAGAACTGCAGATTTCTTGAAAGACAAGGTGACAGTGTATGAAATCCGTGGGGACAAAAGAAGATCCCACCAGTAAAATGGTGTTATTTGCATAGAGTTTTTGCGTGCATGCTGAAGAAGGGGCAGATGGCCACGGGACGACAGCACCTAGAGCTTCCTCAAGTGTAGCATCACATCATCCAAATACAATTAAACGAGACACACCAGACACACACCTATTCAACTTATTCTTCACTAGTCAAGTTACCTAGTCAGTCCATAGGAGCCTCCACTTTACATTTTATGCAACTTTATTACATCCAGTAATTGCAGAAATCAAGTAAAGCAATAAATAAATACTTACAACACTGTGACTCATAGAAGGATTCAATATTTGTTTTCATCTTTTCTCCCCTTTTATTTTCATTTGCAGTGAAAAAGTTAAAATATTAGATGAAGATTTCAATGTTATACTTTACATTTTAATTTATTTAACTAATAACCACTACACATTATTTTTCAATGTGTAAAAACATCATTTTAAAAAGCTGAAAATCCAGCCTGTGATAGTAAAGGACTTCTCTAAGTTACATTATGTCAGAACCTAGATTAAAATCTATCTTTCAACATTTTTTATTCTTCATACTGTCTTCAGATTTAGTAGATTAAACTTCTCGTAGAGCAGCTAATGTCTTAGACATTAATATGCAAATATTCTCAATATCAATGTAATTAATTGACTGCTTCTTTTTAAATGGAGTCACAAATTACATCCTTACTTATATGAGAGCCAGGAAGAGAAAGGGGCTCTCTCAAGTTTCAAAGTTATTTTTCAACTTCATTTGATATATTTTAGTTTCAACAGTCCATTAGGATTCATTAAAATTAAATGTGAAATTTAAGCAATGTGATAGGCTGATAGGACTTCATATCCACACTTTAATAGTTTATTGATGGTGATGGAATTAGCTTTTGTCCTGTTCTTATTGTGGAATTCTCATTTTTATCCAAAGCGTGCCCACAAAAAAAAAAGCAAAAGTAAAGAAAGAGGTAACTATTCTTTTGTCTTCTACTTTGAAATTTTGTCAGATGTTTCTGAAGCTATCATGTGAAAAAGAGGGGGCAAATAAAAAGGAGAATAAGGAAAGATAAGAAAAAAGAGAGGGTAGTCACAAAATATTTCAGAACAGTAAGCTGACATCTTACTTATTATTGGTATGCAGATTTAAGAGCAGGGCTCACTGAAAGCTCATCTCTATACTGTCCAGAGTGACAGCGAGGGCAGTGTGGGTGCAGCAGGGGCTCAGATAACTAAATGTCTGGCTTGAAGCTGTGGGAGAGAGGATGGGTTCATGGCCCGTGAGCACAAGAAGGCTGGGACAGAGTCACCCGGGAGAGGCCACAGCTGGCCACCCTCCTGTGATGCAGGTCCTTCACTCGTCAGTCAGACAGACCACTTTCTACAACTACATGGTGAAGATCCTGATCACTCAGAGGTTTCTAATTTAATATAACTCTAGGCTTTACACTAGAGAAACAATGAGGTGCTTGCACATGTATGTGTGATTTATTTCACTTATGAGTATGGTCTCTAGTTGTGACCATTTGCCTATAAAAGCCTCGAGTAGGGGCTGGGGATTTAGCTCAACGGCAAAAGCGCCTGCCTGGCAAGTGCAAGGTCGTGAGTTTGGTTCCTGGTACGGGAGAAAAACCAAAAAAATAAAAAAATAAAAAAAAAAAGCCTCGAGTTTATCTTTCTTTACAGCTGAGTAATATTCCATTATATAAAAGTACCACAATTTTCTTATCCAATCCTCAGTGGATGG
>NW_004955405.1:7126834-7159488 GCF_000276665.1 Chinchilla lanigera | reverse complement strand
AGCTTTGTATGTCTATATGTGTTTTCATGAGAAACTACATTGAATATATCAATATGTAATACAATAAGCATTGTTAATTCCCTACCACTCTGTTTGTAACTCTGTAATGTGTGTACTGATCCTTTGCTATTTTGTAAAACGTTGTCGATCTGTTAGTATTTTCCTCCTTTTATTTCTAAAATTAAAAAAAATATATATAACTCTGGGCGCCCCTGACTCAGCAGTGTAGTGGGGATGACTGCTGTGGAAAGTATATGATCAATGGAAATTTAATGAATCTGTACATTAGTGAATAAACAAATGCCAAAAAGCACATATACCTTAGAGGAAACCTTTTGCTTCATTTGTGACTGCATTGCGTTCATCCAAGAAAACTGATAATCCAGTTTATATAGTTTCTAATGCATGTACTGTAAGCACCAAGGTTACTTATTTATTACAATGTCGAGACATCTTAGTATCGTCTAACTCTATACTCTGGTTTCTTATCAGATTGTATAAATCTTGAGCCTTTTCAGTATAATCTGACTCTCAGCGAGTCAGTGTGCGTCAGACTGTGGAGGACGCTGTCGACCTGGAATACCCAGCAGCACAGAAAGTACTGAGAAGCATTCCCCAGAGGCCTGTTTCCCCATTTACCTAACTTATGTTTGTTTTCCCTTTAGCCCTTTCAACCCTCACGTATCTGAAGAAAAGAAATTGCACCATTTTCATCTGAGAAGCATGTAGATGTGAAATGTGTGACTGGTGATCATTTCATAGTATTTTGTGTGGTTGAAAGACCCATTTTTTTCATAACGATGGAATAGTGTCTGAGAGGGACAGTCTTTCCAGACACACGGTTGAAGCAACATTTCTGAAAACAATTGCCGTGGTCCTATTTCTCTGAATTTTAAGAACTGAAGAACACGTCTTTAATGCTGACATGTAGACTGTCTCACTGAGCTTCTCTGGAACGCTCCCGAAGACACTGGACGACAGCCTGTGGTAACACTGGGCTGTTCCCCTCCCTGTGAGACCTGCCTGGCAGTGCGCATCCCTAGCAACACCCATTCCGTGCAGCACAAGGCCAGAAGAAAGGATCACGTGAGAAAGTGCGTTCCTCCCAAGCTTGGGAGCACCTTTTGCTCTGTTGAGCTTATTTTTTAATTGCAGCTAAACAAACAGAATATTTAGCAGGCATATGTGTGCAGATATCTGCGTACACATGTGACCTCTCTTCCTGCCAAATCAAAGCTATGGAAACTTGTGTGTGCAGTCAGAACACGAGTATCAACTGCACCTTGGTACCATGATATTAAGTGGAATGGATCGCATGTACCTGTTCCAGTGTAAATGCTTTCTCTGCTGTGAGAAACCGAAAGAGTATATAAGGACGAAGTGGATAATGGATATTGTGAGACAGGAGGAAAATGTTCAAATGGAAAAGGGAACTAGGGAAGGGGAGGGAGAAAGGAAGGAAAGGAAAAGAAATGGGAAAAGAAGGGTAAAATGGAAACAAAACTTTTCTAGATAAGGAAGGGAAGAAGGGTTGAAGGGAAAGGATGGGAATGGGGAAAAAAAGAAGAATCCAGATAGACCACGTACAAGTATGAACTCCTTATGATGAATGTGATCATTATAAATCATCCTAAAGGTACCAGTAAAATTAAGTTTAAAAAAAGAAAATATATTCAGAACAAAAGGAATATTTTATTTATTATTGACATATATTTGGGGTGGAATATTGCTATAGTTAGAGTTTTATTCTATACAGCCATGAGTATTATGGAATTGTTATACATAGGACAAAGCTACTGGTTTATATCTGGCTAAAGATAGCTTACAAATCAAACTTTACTTTTTTGCTGCTTTCTAATACATAGAATACTGTTATATTTTTTGTTTTAAATGCTAAGTAAAATATATTTTTCCAATTTGTTTTAAATATATACATTTTTTGGAAATGATGCAAAGCTTCACCATACAAATAATTATTTTTTTGTACTTGTTACTGTCTTTGATTGTTTGATCAGTCTTACGTTCTTATGTCTAATGGACTGAGCAATTTCATTGAAGATAACAGTATGTAATATAGCAACCACTGTAAATTTCTATCATGTTGTCTTGAGGTCATGTATCATTTTTGTTCTTGTGTTGTTTTGATTTTGTCTTCATTGTGTTTTGTCAGTTTTTTTTAATTTTTAAAATAAAAAATACAATAAATATATACTTTTTTTTAAAATGTTCAGTTGACACAGCTTTTAGAAAGGGACCCTAGAAAATGGAAATGACCATTTTCAGTAGCAAGTAATTATTAAAAAATCCAATTCCAAAATTAAATGGTAAAATATCTTTCAGAAAAGTCTTTCAAGGGCCAGGGATATAGTTCAGTGGCACAAGTGTTTGCCTGGCAAGTGCAAGGTCCTGAGTTTGATTCCCAGTACCAAAAAAAAGAGGTCTTTCACTATCTGTCAGCAGAGAAGCTTATGTCAGAAAGATCTTAAGTAAATGAAAGGCCACATTGTGATATTTGCATATTTTCTTTTGTTTAATTGATGGCTGATTCATATTTTCAGAGCAAAATTTGAAGCAAATAAAAACAACAAAAAAAAAATCAACTGAATGGATATTTGATACCTCAGTACCTCAATAATGGGGATAATGCTAAAGATTTGAAATCCTTGGAGACTATGCTACCTGATCAAAGAAGGAATCAGCACACAGAGATGAGCATCTTAATGAGGAGACTGTCCATGAAGTGCCACTGTGTGGACCACACCTGAAAAGAACAGTAGGGAGGGCACTGAATTTGCCTGTGTGAATTTGCCTACTGAGGAGGGCACTGAATTTGCCTGTGTGGCAAAAGAAAATGGATGGTTTCAGTATTTTCAGATTAAATTTCTAGAAACTAATTTTACCTTAATTACAGTTCTTTACTTCTTGGTATTTGGCAGCAACAAAAGACGCTGACTGATCCCTGGGTGCTTCTTACTGCTGCAAATGTCCAAGGAAAAGAAACATGACATTTTATCTCATTGTTTCATCCCACCGAATTTACCTGAGGGTCCTAAATACAGGGGAGAACATTATAGGAATTGACAATAGTTTTTAACTATTACAAGTTTACCTCTTGCATTTTATTCACAAAAATATTCCTGGCATCTTTTAAGCTGATTGCTGATTGGTTCTATGAATACAGAACCACAGAAGAAAATTCATATTTGAAACATGCAATTATAGGATAAATAAAACAAAACACCTTACCACTGAGGGCTTTTATAATAATGAAAGTTATGTGTGGCCAGTATAAGTCCACAATAGGGCCTTACTTTTTCTTGAGAAAGTATTTCCTTATGATAAGTAATAATTTCTCCATCATTACTACTACATGTATTAAAACTATAAACATTGAATTAAACTGATATCAGAAGGATGAAAGGTAATACAGAAAAGTGATTTCAGGGTGATTTTAAAATGGGATGTATCATAAAATGGAAAATCAGTGCATAGAAAGATTTGGCCACACGTAGAAGCATAAGCCAATACTTAATAAAGGAAAACCAAATGAAAAGCTAACTTTAAAAGACAAAAACTGCAAAACTATAAAATGTGCATTTAAATCATGATGTATCTAAGAAATATAAGTCTTCAATAAAAGAGAATGTCCTATGTGCATGTGTGTCTTGGTAACTATCTGTAGAATACACATTTTAAAAAGTCTCCACATAAATGCATGCTTTAGCAATTATGAATCAACATTGTCTTCTACTAGACAAATAACAATATGTGAATCACCATTCGGAATACTTTCACTATGATAAATAAACAAATAAATAAATAATAAATAAATAAGCAAGCAAGCATACACTGTAGCTTTCCATTTTATGGACTAACAAATTCTTTTAAAGAGCAGTGCCTGAAGCTGCAAAGTAATATCACAAAGTCGTGTGAAAGTAAACACTGAGATGTAGACATGTACACAAGCTTTAACTTTCCTTAGTGGCAATAGGTAAAATTAGTCTCTATATCTAACACATAGATAGAAAAATAAATGCATGCATGTTCACCTAAGAAGAATTTAATTTCCTTATCTATTACAATTATACTTTAAATAAGTTTATTACATGGATTATGTTCAATAGAGTTAAAACAATTTATAAAGCATTACTGGATCATTACTGTAGCAAATGCGTTGATGAGCTGTACATTAAAAGAATAAGACCTTGCCTAGCTTTCTGGATTTCAGAAAATCCACTAACTTGTAAGGTTTCATTAAGGTTCTTAGTACCACTGACTATGGATGTCTGTACAGCAGTGTGAAGTAAGGCTCTGGTGCTCTTTTCATATTTAGGCATAGGGAGGATTTGTTAGTTTGCTTTGTGTTACTACAAAACATATTCCTAGTCAAAAAAAGTTAGGAAAACCATTGCCTTCACTGTAGGACTTTAAAGAGTATTTCAAAATAACCAACGGGGTTGAAAATATTCAAAATTCACAGACATACTAAATAATTCCCCAAGTTCATTTGAACAATACATCCTTTTCTGACGATGTCAGTATTCACAAGTCTTTTCAGGAAAACACAATCCTTTAAAAACAACCCCTGGGGAGCCATTCATAGTACTGTATCAGTGTTCACTGCAGTGCATGTACTACCTTAAAACATCGTTTCTGCAATTAACTCTTTTCTCTCTCTGTAAAATGTTTTCATATTATTACATTGTAGGACAAAAGAGGATATTGCGTATGAATACGTCTCAAGAAGATGATAGCAAATAAATATACATCACCTTTTAAGTCATAACAAACATCACTGTCTGCTCTATGCATCTATATTGTGGAACCTCAACATTGTAGACTTCAGCTGCACCTTGCAATGGCTCTGGAAACCTCACAATCAATGTCCAGGCTCCTTCCTCAATCAATTAAATGAAAGTCCTTGGGTTGAGACCAAACATTGATGTTTTTAAAAGCTCACAAGGTGATCCCCTTGTACACTGGAAGTTGAGAAGCACTGTAATACACTATATTTGAAAAGAAAGAAATCAATTCTTTACACCCAATCAACCCTTTAAACCCATTCCTAAAAAATGCATTGTACTAGATAAGGAAGAAACCACCCTCTGGTCTACTACTTGTTATTTTACTCAACTTCACATTATGGGCTAGTTATGGGAGTGCATCTATCAAAGACTTAGCATGCTCTAGGGGAGAATCTAAGAATTGGACGGGGAAAGTAGAGATGCAGGCAGCAAGTTGAAAGGCAAGGTGTTAGCCCAAGTTAGTTTTACGAATAGGAGAGGAGCTGGAAATGGACATGAATGTTTTTAAGTTACAAATGGAGGGACTGTGCCAAATCATCCAGAGAGTGATATTCATACTTGACCAATCCCTTATCTTGTCCACATACACCGGGTACAAACATCTTGGACATTTTCCCTTATTTTCATCTCTCATTTAAAAGCACAAGCTGGAAATTCCCTATTTAACTGAGGACATTTGGTGAGAAGCATATATACTGTTAAAGTGTAATTAATTGGGAAAGTACATATGCTCTGAGGAAGGATGATGGTATAGCTTATCTTTTATTTGTATTCTGAAATACATTTTTAAGATGGAAAAAAATATTTTAGATATATGGAGCACCAGATCAAGGAGCAGAATAAACACTGGTTAAACATTCAGTATGAAGGAAAACTAGAATCAATTTGAGGACCATAAGACATTGAAGACAACTTTACCTATATGATAATTCATGATAATTTACCATCTACCTGAGAACTGTGAAAAGAAAAACAAAAGTTCTGAGTCAATGTGTCCGTAACTACAAACGGAGAAGAAAATCATATGAAAAAATTTGGGCCTGAATTACTGCAGCCTCTACTAATTTCACAGATCCTTTGTCTTCACTAAGTCTCCACATCTTATTATGTACCAGACCATTTTATCTTGTTCAGAAGAACATCGCCAGTGGACTTATTACAACAAATAGCTGAAATGGTTTTTAAAATAATAGTGAGGAGATCTTCTTAACAGCATGACATCCTCCCCCTTTCAAATCTAAACAAACAGCCATTATTAATCAAGTTTAGAGGTTTTCAAGTTCCTGGTGGTCTCATTCATTTTGAGTTAAATAAATTTGTTTTCTTAAGTGCTTTTTGCCCCAAACAATTTTATTGTTATCTTTAAAACCTTGCTCTTTCAGCAAGCCCTCAGCTCCTAGCAGCCATGAGTCAATAACTCCGTATTGAATTTAGAGATGCCCTCACTACCTGTTGCTACAGGACAGGTTTTCCTTCTAGCCAGCCATTAAAATGCCAGGTAGGCTAAAATTTATATTTCAAACTCATCGCCATAACTTTTGATTCCTAGACTTTTAAAATGTACTTATTGTTTAAATATACTATTATTAAAAGATAAAAACTACAAAACTAAATGTGGGCTTCCTCATATTTAGCAGTCATAACAGTCTGAAAAGACTTCTTACTGCTCCGAGAGAGCAGGGTGAGAGCTGGATAACAAATGAAATGCAAATATGCTGACTTTGTCGGTGCTGTGGTTCATACCTCAGTCTGCCTTAAGCAGCAGAAGTTGGGGGTCTCAGATGTGGAGGAGCACAGGAAGAGGTACCTAACAGCTGAGCACTGTGATAGATGAAGAGCGTCAAATCATCACAGAAATAACAACCAGCAGCTGGTAGCCTTGCTGAAATCATAATCTCGACATTCACTTCTTAGAACTAATGACTGAATTTCCTATTTACTGCCAACATTTCTCAACAGCCCCATGAATTAAATCGCAAAAGAAAAAAGTCTGCGGTCCCTTTGCAAAAACCTGATGTATGTGTTAATTAGGTTAAAATTAATATTGAGACTAATGTTCAAGCAATAAAATGTCCAACAAGGATGCTTCTTTAGAATCTGAGACAGAGGGGTTTATGGCTCCTGGTTTACTAGATTAACGGTGGATGGTGGCCTGGAGAGTGCTGAACTTTTCTCTACATGAACCAAAACAATTTTTAAATCACAAAATTCTTGAAATACATTTGTCTAGAATCAACTCATATGTGCTTTTGCTTTGGAACCCAACATTGAAAAAGTGCCTTTCTCTTTTAAATGATTGGTAAATTAAATGCTTATAAATTCTAATAAAGAGACCTCACTAATGTATACTATGCCTGGATCTCCTCTCACTATAAATAAGTTAATCCAAAATTCCTTGATATAAAGAAAATTATTGAAGGGCTGGGGATATAGCTCAGTGGCATAAGTGCCTGGCAAGTGCAAGGTCGTGAGTTTGATCCCTGGTACCACAAAAAAAAAAAAAAAAAAAAAAATTGAAGCTGCAAAACAAACATCTGATGATAAAAATACCAATCTGATAGAGCCTTGCACATTTGTAATGACCAGCTTATGATTTAGACAAGGATTGTCAGTGGATAACAAAGTCATTATAGAATTAAAGTGGTCAATATCATCATGCACTTTATGGAATGGATAAATTTTTACGACATAAATACTGATAAACTTGTGAGCAACAGGAAGTCTGACCTACTGTTGGTGAGGACACAAAATGATGCTGTCATTTGGGAGATGATTTGGCGGCTTCTTATAGAACTAACCATCTGTATTCCTTGATGGCTAATCCTGACTGACAACTTGATCACATTAAGAAATGCCTCACCAATTAGTACCGAACACTGCAGGACATATCTGTGGTGTTGTTTCCAATGGCTGGCATGCAGGCAAGCAAACTGATAGGAGAGGCTTGCTCTGCATGATGCCCCAGAATTGAGTCCATGCAGAGCTAAAAGGGGAAGAAGGAGGAAGTCAGTCTGCATTTGAAATGGTCCATTTTGCTCCAGTGAGCACATCTGTTCTTACTGCCACCAGCTATGGATGCCAGACTCAGCTTCTTCGGCGTTTCGGCATGGACTTGCATCAGTGACTCTCCGGGGATCTTCCAGATATTTGTTTACAGACTGAACACTGCTTTGGCTACCTCACTTGGTCTGAGGCTTTCCCCACTTCTTTGACTGAGCGGCTCCTGGATCATCTTTCGTTCTCCAGAGTAGAAACATCTACTGTACACTGTAGATGTACCCATCTAATAAATCCTCCTGAAAAGTTATTTATATGTATTTTCCATTTACTAAGTTTCTTTAGAGAATGCTCACCCATACACATAAAATTCAGAAATTTCACTTACAGGTATTCATCCAAATGATTTGAAAATTTGCATTCTTCAATATTTTGCCTTTGAATATTCATAGTATTTATCACCAGGATCAAAAAGCCTCCAGGATGCTCTTCCGATGATTAACAGGTGAAACACCCTGTCATACTTCCATACATAGGAATACAGTTTAGTGAGAAACAACTGATGAACTGATGAACAATGAGAAAATCCTACATGCACACTGCTAAGTGAACAACATCTGCATGAAAAGATCATATCATTCTATTTTTATGACCTACTAAAAGGAAAGAAAAGATAATGACCAAGAAAGTATTGGTAACTACCAGAAGTTTAGGGAGAGCTGAACAGATGAAGGACAGAGGGTTTATATTAGAGAAGCACAGATTTGTTCACGGTGTATTGTGATAGTGCAGTGATGGATATATGACACTGCACTTGTCACGCCTGTATAAGGTGACATCCAAAGAAGGACACTTAATGTAGGCAAATTTAAATTAGGAGGTCACAGAACCCAAAAATGCGAATTGTTTTAAAATAATATCATAGTAATACAAAAGAATGATAGCAGCAGAAGAGGTGTAGGGAGGGAGCAATGTGCTGGTCCAAGTAGCTTTGGCAATAAATGGAAATGTAAGAGTGAAGACAAAAGCTGCTATGCACAAGAATTGTACTTCAGCTGAAGAAACTATTCCTCAAAGTTTATGAATTCCAATGCCACTACTCATACATAACAGAACTGAAACATACATGAATGAGTTATGGCTATTCGAGCCCAGTTTCTTACTCTTTGAGAGAGAGATTACAATCACAGGAGCAAGATTAGAGTGAACAGTGTAACACTAGATTGGGTTGGACATGAACACATGTTTAGTTTAATACTGATACTAATGGATAAATAGAAATAGCATAGATATGCTTTTAAACACAGTTAAAAAAGATTTATATTTCCAAGCTACATACTCCAAAAAAAACCTTGAAGCAGTGATGCCCCAGCAGCTGTAAACACACCCAGAACTCAAATCTTAGTTTCAAATGGCAGGAAAGATGGTTCTTTGGAAGAAACAAAACAGATGATCATAATTTTAGAGCTGGAAATATACAAGAACATAATAAATTGCTTATAAATGGAGTATGTCAGATAAATACAGGATCCATCTCAAATAGTATTTATTAAAAAGTTAGAAAATTTTAATCAAGGTATATAATATAGAACTGAATTTTAACCTAACATAAAAATAAATACCCATGTGTCCACAGTAATATAAATTGTTGAATAACCACATGTAGGGGAATTCATAAATTTCTATAGAGAAGAAATCTTTTGTGGACATTTCTCCTTTAAGGAGGCATATGTAATATCCCACTTAATTTGTCATTTCATGTAAAATGTCTCTGTATAGCAACATTTTTTAAAAAACTGGAATATATAAAGAGGCAGGAGAGGTAAGTTCACAATGGCGTAACCTGACAAACATTATCTTCTCTTCGTTATGTGATCAGGGTAAACATCAACAGTGAAAATTCATATTAATATGGTCTGATGTAGGAGGCACTTCGTGTCTGTGCTCTTACATCAAAAAAGCTCTAGTAACTTTGGAGTAATCAGGATAATCATGAAGAAAGCATTAGGTGAGCTTGAATTTAGGAACAATATGCAGAATACCTGATTCATACTTCTCAAAGTTGTTGAAGTCACCAACGTCAAGAGTTAAGGAAATGGTCATGATTTAGAGATATCTGATGGGCCCTGGTGATTAAATATAATGTGGTATTCTGGCTAGGTTCCTGTACCATGAAAAGAATATTAGATTAAAGGCAAAGAATATTAGATCAAAAGCTAACATTTGTATTATATTAATTGTCAATATTCATTCATTACTTGTGATAAACATATTACCTAATATAACACATTAACACCAGAGCAATCTGATTGTGATATTAGAATTCTCTGGACTATCTGGAAACACTTCCATAAGTCTAAAACTACTCTACAAATACAATTTTACTACAAAGGAAACATTCGCAAAAATTTAGCTGTAAAACATGCCCTGGAAGTTTAATCACCTCACAAATTGCTTTTCTTTTCTTTTTTTTTTTTTTTTTATTTTATTTTAAGGATAAAAGGAGGGAAACATTAACAGACATACAACATTTTACAACATATCACAAGCACAATAGAGACAATACAGAGTTACAAACAAAGTGGTAGGGAATTAACAATGGTGGTTGTATTACATATTGATATCTTCAAAGTGGCTTCTCATGAAAACAGATATAGACATGCAATACTGGTCAACCAAAGACTCATTGACAGTTTCTTTCAGCATAGAAACAGCAGGGAAAAGACATTTTTATGATGAGGAAATCTAAAAGATACTAATCTGCCAAGTGATTAAATATTGTATTGAACAAACAGAACACCTGCACACCAGACACCTCCTGATGTACTACTGAGGAGGATACAGCATCCCTCGGACAATAATTCTGACAGAACTGTTTTAGCAGGATGTAAGTCTGAGGAACACAGACAAACCCAAATTAGGTGACATTTTATTTAAAAAATATGAAATTTGTTTTTAGCTGAAGAACTACCAGTCAAAGCATTAAGATTCTTATTTAGTGGAAACAACTTTCCAGTCTGGAGAGTTTTTCAGAGTTCATCCCTTTCAGTAAGTGAATCTAAGGATTCGAGAAGAGTCTCTTGGATGGAGTGTGAGAAAAAATGCATGTTATGGTGAGTTAATGTGTCCCTTCAGAAATAAGATGAGATAACAATATGTAATATAACAACCATTGTTAATTTCCTATTATCTTGCTTTGAAATTCTGTATCATTTTTATTGTTTTTGTGTTGTTTTGTTTTTATCTTTGTTATTGTTATTTTGTTGTTTTATTTTCTCTTTAAAACAAAAAAAGGAAATAAAATGAAACTAATAAACTTACTTTAGGAATCTGGATTGGGCAAGACATAATTTGCAAGCATACTCTCAGTAATATAAATATTTAAAGTTTACCTCACATCAAAACATACTGTTAAATGTATATATGACTAAGATGTCTTTTGACTATTTTTCTGTCATCTTATTTTAATTAGTAAGAATAGAAAAGGCAAACAGTTTTTATTATAATATTTCTTCCAAAATGGAAAATATTATTCATCTGTAAAATATTAATCTGACATAATTACTTTTTAAATATAGGGAACAATTTTGAATTCACATAACAAAACAATCACTTATGACTACCCTGTTTGACAAAATGGCCAGATGCTGAGTAATATTATTGATCTGGCTACACATAAAAATTTACAGTTTGTGACTGCATCATTTTTATTAATTAATCAGCATCATTTATTCCAGCTTCATGAATTATATTTTCAAAAGGTCCTATAGTAATAGAGATATAAAAATATCTCTCTACCACTGCATTTTCCTATTTTATTTTAGTGTTGTTGGCTTGTAGTAAGTCTGTCAGGAAACCCATAAATATTTCACATGCTGTGTGAATAATCTGATTCTGGTAGGCAATGGAGTTTGTGTTCCTACTATTAAGCATTATGCTTGTATTTCTATGTTGGAAGCCAGTTCTCATGTTTCCTTCAACTCTGATTTTTTTTCAAGAACCTTAACACTGCAGATTTCTGGCAGAGCTTCCCTACAATTGGTTGACTGGGTTATTTGACTTTGCCCTAAGCTTCGAAGGCCTCCTGTGGCTGGTTGTAAGAGGCAGTGGGAAAAGAGAAAAATGGATTTTGCCAGCTCGTACTAAGAAAAGTTATAACACAGACACCTTGAGACTCATATTCAATTAACCTTCCTGCCTCCCAGCATTTTCATGGCAAAACTACTAACGTATACAGAAGCAAGAGTCAATTCAACAAATATATTCAGAACTCCTAGAGGTGGGGCGGGCAGAAGAACACTTTGCCAGGCTGCAGCAGGAAGACAGGAGAGGAGGGGACTGACGAAGAGCTGAACTAGAGTCTAAAAGTTTGAATTTTTGACTTAAATAAAAGGAATCTCAAAACGTTTAGCCTTTCACTTTATTAGCCTGTGGGCTTTAGTTAGCTAGCTGCTGTGATTATTTTTCTCAACTGGACAAAACCAAAGAGACTTCTGCAAAAGTAACATTCAACACATAAAATTATTATTACATTTCCAATAAATCAATAGCAATATAAATTAAGGAAAATTCGTAAAGTGAATAGTGTAATATTTTAATGTATTGCTACTTCCTTATGACTGAGAGAGAGAATCAAGCCAGTCTGAGGAAGGAAATGAAAATTTAGGAAGACAAGTGAACTCCTTGTGAGGAGACAAGTCGCACTGACTGAACTCCACAGGGGTCAAACTGCCAAGTGGTCTGTTGGAATTGAATTTATACATTCATAAGCATATTAGCTATAAGAGTGTGCTAGATTATAGCATTATTTCATTGAACTTAGCCTGAGAGAGGTAATCAAATATTTGATAGCAAATTATAAAAGCATACATAATGAAATAACTGGTTAAGAGACAAATTATTCATGCATGAGAAACCTGAACCAACAGCGAGTATGAGAGCGACAGTAAGGAAGGGTTCCGCGGAAGCGGCGGCACTGTGTTTGGTCTTCAGAGCAGCAGGATGCAACGGAAACAGAAGTAATACATAAGCACAGCGGTATTAAAGAATAGCTGGTCATCAGAAATGGCCATATTTATGGGGCATGTAAATATGATTGAAAACGACTCCCTATGTGCAAAGGGGAAGGAAATCTGCACAGGTAAGAGAGGTAGGAAGCTTACAGAAGGAAGAAGCAGAGCCTAAGTACTGAACCTTTGGAACATCAACCTTAGGAATTTAAAAAAAAGAATAGATTTATCAATGAATAATGAAGAGAAAACATTTATGGGGTAAAAATAAATCATAAGAAAGTGAAAACTAAAACAGAAAAGAAAAAGTAATTCAAAAATAGAAGCTGATCATCTACGGCAAGTGCTGTAAGGTTTATGTAGCAAGCAAACATCACTGAGAGTGAATTTTGTGAGGTGGTGATCGGAGAGATGGACTTAATTGGTATGGGTGGAGATCACTACCATTCTCGGTAAAATATAGAAGAACTGACAAGGTGTATTATCAATCTTTACAATAAATTTTATTATAAAGATGTGTTATATCATTTTATTCTAAAAATAGCAGAGAAACGGCTATAAATGGAAAGAGAAGAGAAATTATAGTGTACATATATGCTTTTTTAGTTACTTTTCTCTCACTGAAGAGAAGAAATACCCAACATCCACAAGTTAAGGCAAGAAAAGTTTATTTAGCTCACAGTTTGTGGAGGTTTCAATCCATAATGGGCTGGCTCCAAGGTAGGGTGGCACATGGCAGGGGGCAGCAGTTCATGGCTGCAGAAGATAGCAAAAGCAACAAGCAAGGGAAGAGAGGGGGGGCAAGACTCTTTCTGTTCCTTATAGTATGTGCAGGCTACCTGCCCTAGGGTGGATGTAGCACTCACACCCTTAATCCCAGCATAGATTCATCTGCCTCTGAAAAGCCCAACCGCCATGACTGCATGAGGTTTTGGGGGAACATTCAGACACAAACCATAGCATATGCTGAAGATAATAACCTTAATCTTTGACTACACTAGGAAAAGTGAACTAATAAATTTAAGATTCAAGTCAGAGCTAAATTCAGCAGTGGGCTAGGACAGGTGTGCTAGTGGGGCTGGACCAGAGTAGACTCCTTAGAGAAGGCAGGAAGTAGAGGTGAGACAACACTCGTGAGACCATGTAAAGAGAGCACGACTATGCTTCAGTGACTGGCTTCAGAGAAGCTCCACAAACTGTGAGCTAAGTAAACTTTTCTCGCCTTAACTTGTGGATGAAGGTGCCATGCAGTGTTTAGTTTGTGTGACTTGCTGAGCACTGTACTTCACATAGGAGACACAAGAAAAGTGTAGTAATGAGTGTCAGTTAAAGTAGATGCTTCATTTAGAACAATCTCACAGTCTCTGAGATCAACCTCACTCTGTCTAGGTGAGCTGAGGAAGCCAGGTACCTTCCTACGCAGACAAAGGATTCTTTATGATTCTGCAAACACGAGCTGGGCATGAGGGATGATTCTGAAACAGACTCAAAGGACAGAATGATGTTAATAACACAGAGAACGCATGCTGAAGAGAGGTCACATGGGAATGAAGTTCTCTGTCTGGAACTGAACCAGAGGGCATTAATGATACACTTCAGCAAAGAAATCACGTAATTTATGTCCATGCTCTGAACTTTTGGAGTCTGAATTTAAAGTTTATCTGGAAGATGAAATTTCAAGGAGTACAATGTTCAAGCTGTGGGGCTGGGGATCTAGCTCAGCGGCAAAGCGCCTGCCTGGCAAGCGCAAGGTCGTGAGTTCGGTTCCTGGTACCGGAGAAAAACCAAAAAAACCAAACCAAACAAACAAAATTAATGTTCAAGCTGTGAAATGGATATCATTGCCTATTGCTAGCTAGATTTTCAGTGAAAATAGAAAGCAAAAAGCAGAGTGGAGCTAGACATGGTGGTGCACTCCTGTAATCCCAGCACTCAGGAGGCTGAGGCAGGAGGAGCTCTTCAAGTTCAAGGCCAGCATAAACTAGGCTACAAAGTGACTGCAAGGTCAGACAACTGCATACTGAAGCTCTATCTCAAAAAGACAAAAAAAGCATAGGGGAAAGTTTTGAAAAACTTTTAATTTGGCCAGAAAAGAAACATATGTATAATTGGTGTCAAAGCAAGTGAGGTTGCTAGCTGGGCATGGTGGTGCACACTTGTAATCCCAGCACTCCGGAGGCTGAGGAAGAAGGATGGTTGCCAGTTCGAGACCAGCCTGGGCTACAAAGTGAGCTCAAGTCTAGCCTGAGCTGCACAGCGAGACCCTGTCTCAAAAAGGCAAAGGAAAAAAAAAAAAGAAAGAAAGTGAGGCTGCTGAAGAGATTACTGCAGTTCAAAAGAAGGTATGGATAGGTACTACATACCAGGGCAGTACAAAAGGTGCCTTGAGGGTGTCTCAGGAATGAGCCAGAACCTACCCTTCAGAGGCTCAAGGTATAAAAATGTAACCTTGTTTGAGAGACTCTGAGTAGAGATTTTGTGCATTACCAGCTCTGACAGAGCTGCCCATCAGTTCATTTCCCTAGGATTCATTTCACCAGGTCCAGCCATACAGATACTGAAAAGTTGCTGCAGCTGTGATCCAGATGGATCTAGTAAGGGCCCCAGCTGGCAGCAGAGCTCAGTATCACACACATGGCCCTGGCAAGCAGGATGTAAGAGCTGTGGGGTCACAGACCCAACCACTACAATTTCTAAAGAAGGCCAGGGAGCCTAGGTAGCATGGAGCAGGGTTAGAGTCCCTCTACACAGTCTCCTAGAGGGCAATACATGAGGCAAGGAGAGTAAAACTGAAGTTGCAGTGGACACCGCCCCCCAGAAGGCTGCAGGTGCCAGCAGTGTGGAATGTCTGCCAAAGCAAACAGGACAGTGAGCAGAGCCAGTCCAACAGAGTGATCACGTGAGCACCATCTGGCAGGGCTACAGGGAGTGTGCTATCCAAGCCCTTCAGAGCTCGTGTCACACCACCCCACAACTTCAATGCCAGACTCAGAGCCCACGGGATTTAACATTTGCCCTGATCAGTTTTGGGTTTGGTTTGGTTCAATCTTCCATTGATATGCTCCTGATCTTCCTTTTAGATTAGGAATGTTTGCCCTCTGCCTGTCCTACCACTGCATATTGAAAATATATACCCTAATTTGGTTTTTAGATCGACATGGAGTCAGCTAAAAGTTTGCCTTGAGCCTCAGAGGAGACAGCAGACTTGGACTTTTGATCAATGGTGGCAATGTATGACTCTGGGGACTCTTGGAGTTGGACTGAATGGATTTCCATGATGAGGTGGGCGTGAAGTTTGTGAGCAGGGCTGGAAGGCTGTGGTTTAGATCTGAAATGTCTCCCAAAAGCTCATGTGTTCAAGGTGTTCTCCTCAGCTTGTGGCATTTCTGGGAAACTTCAGGAGATGGTGCCTCATTGAAGGAAGAGAGTCACTTCTACCTCCTACTACTGTGGGCTTGCCCTTGAAGGGTATGTTTTGTCCCTCGTCCCTTCTGCACTGCCATCCCTGAGAAGAGAGGCCCTGCTCTACCGTGGTCCCTGCACCGTGCCGCCTGGCCTCACAACAGACTCAGAAACAATGATCTCGGAAAGAAGTCACATAAATCGTTCCTTCTTAGAGTTGGGTTCTCAGATAATATTTTAGAGTGACAGAACACTAACTAGCATGACAGTAGGCATGGCTAGAAAATGTTTGAGTTGTATGTAAAAAGTAATACTGTAGAATTGGAATGTTAGCTAACTAAAGCCCACAGACAATAATTTTAAGAAAAGTAACCAAAGAAGTAAAGAAGAGAAAGAATGTAGTCTCATAGATGGGAAGAAGGGCGAATTTGAGGAAAGCAAATGTGTTCAACTATGTGAGGTTTTTTTTCCTAACCGTAATTTTATAGTTTTTCTAACTAGAATTGTCCTGATGGGAAAACCACTGGGCTTAATAGTTGAGCAATTAGACCTTCAAAAGAGCAATTTCATTTTAACCACTAGGTGAAATTAGCAGAATGATATTATCATGTCAAATTATTTTGTACATTAAGAAAGAGGAGAAAAACAAAGGAAGACATTTTTGACTGAAAGGATAGAAAAACAGTAACGAGAAGGAGACTCTGGAGGAAAAAAGAGTCCCAAGTAGTGGTGGCACCTGAGTATGTGTTAACAGAGATGGAAGAAAAGGAGAGAAGGAGAGGTTGAATATGCAAACAAATAACTGATGCAGCCAAGGCAAGGTTATCTGAAAAGAGAAGCAAGGCAAGCCATGGCTTCTGCTAGAGGCTTCATGCCAGCAGGTAGTGGGAAAGTAAAGGCATTGTGAGTCTACAATACTGGGAAATGTCTTCTACAGAAGACTCTTTGTCCTACAAAGTCTACCCTTGATTTCCAAGTGGTTTTAAATTTGCAAAATACCCATGGACTGTTCCACACTGGAAGCTTAGAGGGAGAGAATATTGGGATTTACTTTGGGGTCTCATTGTGAAGAGGATGACGCTGGTTACAGCACCACAAGGAAAGCTTTTACTGCCTTCATGGAAATAGCCTTCCAGAATCTTACTTTGGGATATGAATAGGGTCAGAAGACTATTAGCTTCCTGGTAGAATTCTTTCCATGGGATATTATTAAATTTAGAGGAAATGTGCAGTCCTGGAAGGCACTTGACCTGGTGCTATCCCATCGTTATGATGAACAGTTTCTGGAAAGAATGACCACCCTCACTTACAATAGAACAACATTTGGGAATTCAGATATCAGAAATTTTTTCTTCAGATTTTTAGATCAGTACAAGTGGATATGAAAATACCATCCACTTACAAGTTATGGATCACCTTCAAGTTTACTGCTGGTCTTTTGTTTGAACTCTGAATCAACAGAAAACCACATTTGGTCTCTAGCCTATGACTCTGATACATGGAGACATTGTAATTGCTCCACATCCCTGAGTAATCATTTTCTGATGGGTTTATTGCCACCTCTGCCTTATCAGGGCATGGCACTGTTACAGACCTTGGTGATAAATTACCCTTTAGAGAGGGATAAGACAGTGCCACTTTAACAAGTGCAATAAAGCACTTTTTATACTGGGAGAGTTCAGTGCATTTCCCATTCATCATACACCCTCCATGATTTTACACAGATTTTACAGTGTTGATTAGCTCATTAGTGGGGTTAATTGGATACATTAACTGGCAGAATTACAGCTTGACTACGAACCACAGGCTGCAGCATTATAAATGACAGACAAACCACAGACATGCATGACCAGCCCAAAGGAATTCTTCTCTTTGATTAACTTTCATTAGATTTTAATTCTTTCCTCCTCCCCCCTCCTATAATTGACTCCATGTGAAGATTTACTATGGATTAGATAAGTGAATAGATGATACATATTTTCAATTCTTTTTAAACATCACTTTTGTTGAGAATAATAAGGAAAAGTACAGTTTAGGAAAGTGATGAATAGTCTACAAGAAAACAAGAAATGATTGTTGTCCTAAAATTCAATAAATTATTCTCTGACAAGAGCTGTGCTTTTGCTGACTTCTTAATAAACACAGTAAAATGTATTATTCTTTCATAGGTTATACACAAGAATTATATGGAAATCACTTAAAAATACTGACTTCTAAACTCTGCCATAAATCTATGTATTGATCAGCTCTCCGATTTTTGAGAAAAATACCTGCAGAGGGATTTATTTGCATCAGCTTCAGAGATTTAAGTCCATGGTCAGCTGACTGTAGGCAGTGACACTGTGGTAGTGATGGTGGGGGGAGTTAGCAGAGGTATGCTGTTCACTTTGTGGCAGCCGGAAGTAAAGCACAGGAGAGGTATGAGAAAGGAAGTGGTAAGGACCCAGTACATACCCCAAGTTTATGCTTTAATCCCCCAGACACATCTGGAGTGTGCCTTACTGACCCCTAGGTGGGTGCTAAGCCAATTGCCTTGACAGTTATGCTTAACCATCACTTTCTACCCTTTGACAACTTGACACCCCAATATATTTCTACCATGCTCCATTCCCACATAACGATGACAGGTTTATAACTCCACCTAACACGACACAGCTACCCTTCATAAAACTGAAAACACAACATCTAATCACACTCCAAGCTCGTAGCTGCTCCAGAATTACTCAGAAGTACAAATTCAAAGTCCCTTCTGTGAACTCCTATAGCAATCAAAGCATTACATTTTCTTGACAATAAATACTATATTCCTAAAGGAAAGAATAAGGGGTAGAAAAGAATAGGACCAAAGCAAGATCAAAACCCAGCTAGGCTAACACTGAGTCTTGTATCTCCACGTCTGGCATCTGCATGCCGTGGTGACACCAAGTGTGTCCCAAAGTTCTTGGACGGCCCCATCCCTATACCTTGCATTGCAGCGCACACCAGCTCTTTCTTGGCCTGGCTTCATGTACTTACTGCAGTTCTCCTAACCTAAGATTACATGCTTCTGGTATCTCTAACTCTCTGGGGTCTCTACTCGCCTTCAACTTACGTCCCACAGCTTCATCCATTCCCCTCTCAGTACCACATTTCTTGGTCTCCCAAGCATTCCTTTGCAATTTATGACCCTCAAATTTTTGCATTCTGCATGCCTAAAAATCCACATTGCATAGAGAGTAGTAAGGTCTACCTCCAATGTGAGCTATAAGCAGGCATTAACGGACCGTGGCAACAGTGGCCTCTGAGCACCTGGAAGGAAGAGCACAGTTAAATGTATCCATTCCCTAGGAAACCCTTCTCAAGTAAGAGTCCCAGAGCCACTCCTCTCCAATGGAGGGCTTATGTATCTGTATGCTTGAAACTGTAATGGGAAGGGATCTTGCTGATTCTTTAGATATGCTTAAGGCAGCATTCTCCTTACCCTCAAAGCATCTGTGTTTTTCTTAAGTGACACTGATCTTTTTAGCAACCTTACCTGCTTTGGCTCCAATGTTAGAGGTGTTTTTTTCAGACCAAAATTTAAGCATTTCAGATTTTTCTGCTCTGCTTTTTGCTCCTGATTTCTACTATTAAAAAATGAGAAAATCAGCAGCTGTGCTGATGGCACAGCATGAACATCAGGCTGCTTTCAAACTCTCTGTGCCAAACAGTTAGTCCGTAGCTCTTCAACTCAGCTTTTCCCAAAGTCCCAGGACATGGGTAAAATGTAGACAAGTCTTTGCCAGAACGTAGCACACACAGGCTCTATTTCATTTCCTGAGAAACCTTATGAGCCTGGCTATCAATGTCCACATTTTTATTATTATATCAGTCTTCTGAGATTGAGCAGGACTGCTCACCGGACTCCGCTAGCAGTATTCCAGAGCTTTTCTAGCCCACGTGTACAAACCTTTTCAAACTTCTGCAAACCAGTTCCAAAGGTTTCTGAAGCTCATGGTCAGGCATAGTCACAGCAATGCCCCATCTTTGTGATAAGGAGTCTATGTTGACAGCTCTTCCCGCTGCAGTAAAAAGTGCCTGTTACCCACAACCGAAAGGAAGAGGATTGATGTGGCACAGAGTCTCACAGGCTTTAGCCTATGGTTGGTGGGGTCAGGATGGAGATACTGTGGCAGCAGGGCCTGGGAGAGCAGTGCTGCTCCTCTCATGGCAGCTGGAAGAGAAGCACCGGAGACGGGAATCAAAGAGGTCAGGCAGCAGGTAGAGTGTGGAGCCCAAGGGCACAGCTCCGTGAGCACCCAGACACACTCAGAAGGAGGCCGTGAGTCAGTCTACTTGACAATTAAGCTAAACCATCACATCCTGTTAAATAAGAATGGCTAGAAGTAGGCCCATAAAATGCCCCAGGTGAGTCTCACAAAGTAAATTTAGCACGGTGGTTAAAACAGCATGTCAGTTTGCTTTAATTATCTAGCAGAGTAGAATATTTAGTTACTTAACTGACTTCAATGGATGTGTGAACATTTGGAGAAAGGTCAATGTCCTTTTAAGATATAAACTTCTCTAAGACACTTTTTCTCCCCAGTTTCCTTCCTTTTTAAAATTCTGCTATTTGTCATTTTTTTACGAGGTACTTCTTAGCTGTCTTTCTTTCTGATAAATTGTAATTTGCTAACTCTACACATGGAAAGGGTAACTATTTACTTATGTCCGTAATTTGAGGGTCATTTAAGAGAGCAGTCTGCAGTGGGAAAATTGTGGGACCAACAACACGGGACCAGATTTGCAGAGTCTGCCCTGCTGCATGTGGACTGGACAGATTAGAAGGCTCCAGTTTCTCTGGCCTCCACTTTCAACTCCTACATTGAATATCGGTCATTGCTGCTGTACAGCAGTGCTATGAAGGTTAAATAAACTTTACCTGATTGTAGGTGTGTTTGTGAGAATGGTCCGGGTTGGAAAGGAAAGAGTGAGAGTCTAGGCCAGTAGCTGACTCACAGAGCAGAGAAGACAGAAAGGGTGACGGCGTGTCCTAGGACAGAGTGCAAACCTCGGTGAGAAGAGCAGGAAAGCTGGCGTGAGGCCTCGCCGCTGCGGAAGCCGGCCCTGCCCTTGCTGCTGCCTTCCAGGCACAGCATGTGCGTAAACTCACGGCCAAGGCCGACGCTCAGTGAAAGGCCAGGAGACACAGGAGTGCCTTGCGGTGGTAGGGAAAAAAGGCACAAGAACACGTGAGGAGGCAGAACAAGGAAAAACAAACTGAAATTTCTGTGAGTTTTCTGAGACAAGACAGCCTAGAGTCCCAGAAAAGGGAGCAAAAAGGACATATTAATGGGCAGGACAAAGAAATACTGAAAAACTTTACTCAAAAACGCATGGACATAATTACTCACAAGTTACTATGTGATGTGAACTTTGTTATATGATTTAAGTGAGCAGAACCCAATGTCTGCATTCACAGTGACTCTACGTTCCTGAATTTAGTACTTGATTTTAATCCCAAATCATGATCAAAGTTTTATATTGTGTGAAAAGTATATCTTGAGATTAAAGATTGCTACTAAGATTCCATCATGACAAGCCAAAGCAAACGTACCAGTGGTGCCAGTGAGTGAAAAGTGATGCTTTTAAGACACACTGTGACTTTTGTGAATGAAGCACTCTCAAGTTTTAGGTGCCTGAGATCTCGGGGTACAGCAGCTCAAATTCCACACAGTGCCACTCATGTTTAAGTACTTTATGTGTGGCACATTGTCATTTTTTGTTTTAAAATACATTATTGATTGTAATTGGTGATAATGGCCAAAAATATGATAACGGTGCTTATTAAAATTTAAGACCTAAAAAGTTTCTAAATACATGCATTAAAATAACTCATTTTGTGCAGTGAGAGCTAAATAAAATATAATCTTAAGGTTCTTCCTCTTCAACCAGGTCTCTTTCTTTTCTACACTTTGGTAACATGATATCTGTGCACCTTTAAGGTATTGTGTTTATTTCCCTTCTGCTGTAGTTATTTGTACACAAACTATAGCATCCTTTATAGATGATCTATTTCTGGAGAGCAGAGACTAGATTTAATACATATAAAACAGCCCCAGAGCTAATCACTGTAATTCTCATAATACACATAAAGATCTGTTGAAGACAAAGATTGAACCAAGCAGAACACACATTGAGACAGACACTGATTGTACCTGCTTTCAAAGTTCACACCGTGTACCCAACTGATCTCACAGCTTGAGGCAGAGTTTATGAATATACATTAGTATCAGATTAAATATTTTTATATCAGCAGAGTCTAGAATGACATGGAAACAAAGGTCAATAAATGCATATTGTGAAGGGTATTGAAATAGGCAAAAAGTATTTTACTGAATATATTGTAGGTTATTTTGAGCCATCCTGAGAAGTGAAAATACCTTGGAGGAAAAGAGACTAGACACAAAATGAACAATGTGTTGAAAGGAAATCACAAAATGAAGCAAAGTATATGTCTAAATATGCAGAGTCTAGGAGGGAATATTGCTCTAATGTTCTTCTGGAAAGAAGCTGAGAACCAATGTACACAAAGAATAGGGAAAAAAGTTTTGAAAATATGTTTTGAATATGAACTATCTCTCTTTTTTGTTTCTTTAGCCACATATTCTGAAAAGCCTGTCTTCCTCACCAAGCTCAGTATCAAAGCCAACCTCCCATCACAGGAAGAGTATAAGGAAAGGAACCCCCACAACTGAGGATTGGAAATCATCCTGCTGTTTTTACTGATTCTAGAGCTGGCCAGCACTTGGGACACACGCATTCAAAGTCTGGGGTATATACTGGGCAGATTTGACATCCTTCAGTTTTTCATTAAGTGCTCCCATTTCTCCTCATCCTAGGTGCCAAGTTTCAGTCTGAAAATGCTCAGCTGGAGCTGGCATTGTTACAAGCTGTCACTAGCCCATTCTCTGCAGGCTCAGAATCTATTCCATGCTCATTTGTAGCTGTTGGCAACATTGTGTCTGCCAGTAGAATAAGACAATGAGCACCCTGATGAATACTTACTTAGCTTAATCTTGCAGCACCTTGAAACTCTACTTGAACGAAACTCTATTGAAATAAGTGCCAATGTGTAATCTAAGTCATCACCACCCCTGACGTCCTATCGCCTGTGCAGAGTAAGTCAATGACATGTCAAACTGCTGAATATATCTTAAAATCAACCTGCTCATTCTAGTCAGAATACATGTGTGCAGATTCATAAGCAGAAATGAATAGAAGTATAATGAAGGCCATTTCCTTACTAATATTTATAAAATATCAGCATGATACATCATGCCTATCAAGAATCAAATTGGTAACTTAAATTCTTAATCTAAATGTTATTTATTCAGCGATAACTTGCCTTTTCTTTTGGACAGCTCCATTGTCCAGCACACGTTTTATCTCATGCAAGATACTTTGTTATATTTATTGCAAGGATAAATGTATCTCTGTCTCCCAGAAATTATCAGCAAACAGAAATTAGCAACAGAAATAAAACTAGATAGGCCCATATTCAATAATAAGTGAACATGTGCGACAGAATCAAAATTCAATATACTACATATATTAGTTTCAAAAGCAAATATGCTGATCATGAACTGTGTATGGAGTTCTTTGCCTGGCTTAAGTAGTTTAGTTAGTTTGAGTGTAGTCCTTAAGTAGTTCAGTCAGAGGTGCATTAGTCATAGCATATCATTTAGTTAGAGCAGAGTTCGGTCAGAGTACAGCCAGTGAAAATAGAGTTTATAGCTGTGTGTATGTTTGCACACACGCATGCTTTCACTACACGATGTATGTCTCTAAATCCAGGACAAGACACAGATTCCATATTGGTCACCAAGTCTGGTGTGTTGAGGGTGTGTGCCTGAAGGATTGCGTGGAGAAGACACTTGGCCCTGAGTTTGCACTCAGTATGACAGTTCCAGGCTGAAGTTCTAATATTTCCCTGGTGTGGAGCTGGGGGCAGAGTGACAGAATGTGCACACCTCACTGCAATTTTCTCTTAGGAAAATAAAAAATTGGGCCCAAGAAATATGACAGGAGGGATGGAGGTGAAGGGAGAGGGAGAATTTTACACAAGAGTTTCATTTCTCTCATTGAATGATTTCAGAAATGGAATTAAAACAAGTCCAAGTATAAAAACATTGGACATAGCTATTTTATTGTAAATTCCTACATTAAGCTGCTTGCAGTAGTAAATATGGCTTAGTATGAAGGAGCTTTAGTTTCAAAAGCACCTATGATATTGCATACGTGATAAGCTCTATTTGGAAATACAAATAAAATGAGAAACCCTCACCCTCAAGAACTTTGAAGATGCTCTTGGTCACAAATGGTGCCAGCCCAAAATAGTGTAGAAAACTTATTACAAACACTTACAATTAGTGCAAACTGGTGCTTGAGAGTGTTATCCATGTGTCCATTTATACATTTGAAGTCTGCTGGGACTCTGGAATTGGAACACCCAACACAGGTGGGTAATAATTCAGTCTTCACACCAAACAGCCACCCCAGGGTTCTCACGTGGAATTGTAAATGCCTCGTTCATTGCTGGCTGGTTACTGCCCTGGATTACACTGTTTCTTGGAGGCTGCTTGTGAATGAACAATTTTGTTTCTCTTCCCAGGCAGACAAAACTCAGGCAGATACGTTCAGTTATGCAAGCAAATTCTACTTTCTCTTTATCTCCAGAAAGTACTGCAGGCATGATTATGCAGCACCTGCCAAGATATTACTGGCTGTTTCTTTCTCTCAGATGTGGTTCTGATGACCCCGATTGTCCCAGAACAAGGGAAGTGATTAGGTGGTTGTCATCTCTCTCTGGAAGGCAAATGCCGAATGAGGCTTATGTGAACTACAGCTGTTCATGTAGGCTTGAAAAACGCCCTACTCACACAGACCCTTGATGGAAAATGACACACACTGTGCATGTGAACCAGGATTTTACCCTCCTCCAAATGGATTCAGGCCTTCCAAATGTTCAGTCTTTCCAAACTCTGCACTATCTTTCTATGTGAACTAAGTACATTTTCAGTGTAAGTTAGCACATTTTGTTATATTAATTGTATCGATCTTTTATGCTGTCACCTCATGGTGAAAAACATTTTCTTCATCCAAGTAGAACTAAGTGCTGAATATTCTAGGCTTTGACATGTTACATACCACCTCTCTCATTACCTATATGTGCTTTAACCATTTCACAGCAACTCATAGCAGTTATAGTGGAATTAAGTTCTGCCATGCCTTAGTGGAGACTATGTGTCCTGCTTGCCCAGTGCTCCATATCTCATTTTATATATAGCTGTCCTCTCATCTGAATCTTTTCTCAACATGTCAGCATTCTCCCTTACATTCACATGTACTTAAGCTGGTTTCTCTTTCACTACACAGAGTCTCCTCTAGGCTGATTATTTTGCAATAGGCTGTGGAGATTCACATCCAATATTCATTATCTTACTCTGTGCATCTGGATTTGGCTTTCTGTTCTGCGTCAGCCAGCCTCTGTATTCCCCACAGTAATGTTTGTCTAGTGGAATATTCCAGTATGCTATTAGTGGACATGGAGAGTTGTCACTGCATTGTATCTCCTAAGTCACTCTCTGTTAACTAGTGGTGGTTCCCTGACTTCAGGGGACCCATTTAGGCAGCACCCTTCACAGATGGAAGTCCTATCATGCTCAAAGCAAGGGCAAGGTGAAGCCACCAGTTGCTGCCAACCCATGGGATATGTTGTCTTTCTTCCTGCTCTCCCCAAAAGGCTTTCACACAATTATAAAACATCCTTTAATTTTTTATTATTTTCTTTTGAATATGTCCCATACTGTTTGCTGCTGGAACATGGCTGGACCCATGCTCTGTTCCACTCTTACCAAGAACCACAAAGACTGAGTGGAGAACAAGTGAAAAATGGAAAATTTCAGGAAAGAAATAGAAGGCACAAGAAGGAGATAAATGAGGACTTCAGAATGAAAAAAATGTAATAACCATTTTTGTCCTTGTGGCCCCATGACTATTCTGTGATTCTGACTATATAATGTGATTTTAACTACTTCCTATTCTGTTTACATTGATGTTTCTTTATTGCTGTTACTAATGTGCTGTTCAAATTCAAATCATTACTATATTTCTATATTTTCTGCTTCAGATCAAATCTTACTAACAAACCTGAGCCTAATCATTTTATTTTTATTCCAGTTAAGGCACAAATAGCTGCTTTCATGCTTTTTCTAGGGCAAAAAAGGCACAGTTTACCAAGAGCTGGCACCTTAAAGGCATAATGCTAAAAATATCTATACATCAAATCTCAGAAAACATATAGACATTAAGCCAAACTGTCCTACAGCCTGCTTAGTGGAGTAGAATAGGGGATTTTCTTTCCAAATGCCACCTATTCTTTCCTTTCAAATATTTTCCTCTTTGATATTTCCAAAGAGGAAAGGAGGCACTATTGCATCACTATTTCTTCTCTCAAATATATATTTTGATATAACCATAAATGTATCTGAGGTATCAGTGTGGTATTTTATTATATTCTTCAGTACAATTACGAACATCTCACTTAAAATTTCACACACTTTAAAAAAAACATGAATCTGGGAAACTTTGTAATAACATATAGTAAAAAAAATTAAAACCAGAAGAAAATGACAAACATAACCCGAACTAGATCAGGAGAGCAGAACTAAGAGAACTTTCAATGGCTGAAGCTGGACCAGTTGAGCAACAAAGCAAGTAACATGGCATCATAACTCAAATGTAAAATAAACATCCCCAATCCACACTGATGAATAAATATTTGAGTGGGAAAATAAATACATAAAAATAGACAAATCTACTGTCCAGGAAAATTCTGAATAATTCATGTAAATATTCAACTTCCTTGAGTGTAAGTTGCACTTAATGACTTATTTTACAGGTTGGAATGAGGAAAATGTGCAAAGTAATGTTACAGGGGAAACACTTCACCAGCTCTACCTTCATTAAGACATCAGGAGCAGCATCACCAGCCGGAAAGTATCAAGCTAATGATGTATATTTCTGACAGCATGTGAGGAAACTCTTCTACATCCTTCTTTGTGGCATAACCACGGAAAAACTTTTAAGTTTTTTAAAAAATTGAGACATTTTACAAAAGTGTCAGAGTAAAGAAAACAAATAAATACTGAGAAAATATCATAGGCCAGAAGAGATTAAGGAGACATGGTAATTAAATGTGAAGTGTCTTCCTGGATAGGCCCCTCAAACAGAAAATGTGGCATCAATAGAGCACTAATCATCTCAATCCTCTTCTCAACCAACCGTGTTACAAATGGAATATGGTACTGCAAGACATGAATAACAGGAGAAACTTGGTCAGCAGTTAACTGGGACTCATTTTGCTATCTCTGCAACTTTTCTGTAGATTCAAACATACTTTAAAGTAACAAGTTAATTTTTCTAGAAAGCTATTTTATGTAATCCCTAATTCCCTGTGACTCAGTGATTGCTTCCCTCAAGCTGAGCACTGCTCTAAGGTTTCCATGTATCAAGCCATTTTATTCTTACAACGCAAAGTGGGATTTTTATGGATTATATACTGTGACCCAGAAAAGGCATTTAATTTTCTTAATGTCATACAGTTTATAAGCATGACATCAGATTACTAATACCAAAGTATTACAGTCTTTCAGTTAGTTTAAATAAAAACTGATCTCTAAACTCTATTTTTAATACAAAAAAACTTAAGTACAGCATGGAAAAGGATGAAGATGCCACCCTCTGCTACCAAGTGGACCTGTTTTGGTTGGGTATGTTGGTGTAGCCTACAATCTGAACACTCCAGAAAGCTGAGGTGTGAAGATTTCAAGTTCAAGCCCACCCTGGGCAATTTGGTGAGTTAGTGAGACCCAGTCTCAAAAGAGCTGGAGATGTAGCTCAATGCAAAGGCTCTTAGTTCAATCCACAGTATTATAATGATAAATAAATATATGTGAATAAATAAGTAATAATGAATTATCTGAATTATCAAAGTATCAATTCCTAGTCTCATATATTGCTAGCTCTGGGGTTACTGATTAAAAACTTATCTTTTCTGAATATAGAGCATTACTTAAAACATTATTAGATTCACACTTTGCATGAAATTATACACACTTCTCTTTCTTTATTAAGCATTATCTATAGGCTAACTTCAGTGAAACATTTTACTGCCACTACTTCATCTTTTTACCATCTCGAATTGATCCTCTGTCTTAGTCACTTTTATGTGGCTGGGACAAAATATCCAACATATATGAGTTAAAGATGGTTTATTGTGGCTTATTTTAGCCCATGGCCAGCTGACTCCAAGACAGAAATAGCATCATAGAAGAACGTGACAGAGAAGGGGTGTTCACCTCATGATGTCCTGAAGCAGACAAAAAGCAAGAGAGAGGGAAGAGCTGAGGATGAACGCTGCATCACAGTGACACAGCCTGTTCCGAATGTGCCCCCTCTGCTCACAGCACATTAGCTAGGAGCTCATCCATGAATCAGCCCACTGACCAAAATGGCAATCACACCATCCAGTCACTTTCATGAAGCCCCACCTCTGAACCATTAGGTTTTGGGGAATGTTTTATATGTAGACCTTGACACCCTCTATTTTGGAATATTCTGTTTTGGAAACACAGTATGACAGTGGCACAGCACGACCACATTCCTAACTTGTGTGCCTCTTTGTCAGTCTCTGGGTCAGACAGGGTCCTTTTGGGTGAGTGCTTCAGCAAACTCTGGTGCACCGTGCAATGAAGCATAAAAAACACAATGAAGCAAAGTAAAGATACCTACAATATCTCAGGTGAGGGTAGCATCTTTATGCTGACTGAAAATTTAATCCAGAAAGGTTACTTGCTACATGATTCATTTGTATAAATATTTTCCATTTAAAATAGTTTAGAAATGGAGAACAGTTTAATAGTTGCCATTCTTAAGGATGCAGGTAAAGCATGTGGGTGTAGTTATAGGAAAGTAACAGGTGAGACTTTAGCGCTGGTGGATCTGTTCTACACATTGACCTAGTGAGGCAGGAAGCATCAAAGTCTCTGACTTGAAATTACACTAGTAAGCTACCATGATGAAAATAGTATGGTACTGAGAAAAAAAAAATAGACCTGAAAATCAATGGAACAGAACAGAAGGTGCAGAAACAACTCCAAACCACACTCAGCCACTTTATCTTTGACAAAGAGGCCAAACAACTTCACAGGAAGAAAGATAGCTTCTTTAATAAATGTTGCTAGAAAAACTGCTTTCCGCATGCCAAAGACTAAAACTACACCCATGTCTATCATCATGCACGAAACTGAAGTCCAACTGGATCAAAAATATAAATATTAAAGAAGAAACAGTAAATCTACTGGAAAAGAAAGTGGGTCAAAATCTTGAAGACATAGGGATAGGCAGAGAGTTCATGAACAAAACACAAACTGCACGGGAAATACCTCAAAGTGTCAACAACTGGGATCTCATCCTATTAAAAAGGTTTTGTATTTCAAAAGAAGTCACTAATAGAGTGAAAAGACAACCCACAGAGTGGGAAATTGTTTTAGCTACCTGTCCCTCAGACAAAGGACATATATAGAACATATAAAGAGTTGAAAAACTCAAACCCTCCAAATTCAAAGACTCAGTCTAAAAATGGACATTTGAGATGAATGCATACTTCTCAGATGAAGAAATAAAAATGGCATGAAACATATTCATCATCATTGGTCATTTGAGACATGCAAATTTAAACAATGTAAGATTCCATTTCACCCCAGAAATAATAGGCATTATCAAGAAATCAACCAGTAACAAATGCTGTCAGGATTGTGGGGAAAAAAAGAACACTTCTCTACTGTTGGTGGCAGTCTAGACTGACATAACCTAGACTGATGTGGAAATAAGTGAAACGATTCCTCCATAAATTAAAACTAGAGGTTCCATTTGACCAAGTTATTTCTCTTCTTGGTATTGTCCCAAACTTTAATAGAATCATACCGTAGCCATATATGTGCCCCCATGTTTATAACAGCCCAATGTGTAATACCTACATTTTGGGAATAGCCCTAGTGCCCATCAAGGGCAATGCATGGATAAAGGTGTGGTTTTTAAATACAATGGAGTACTATTTTGCCATAAAGAAGGATAAACTTGAGACATTTCTAAGTAGAGGTATGCACCTTGAGACCATGATTTTAAGTGATGTAAATCATAGACACAGGTTTAAATATTACATTATTTCTCTTGTATGAGAAACCAAGAGTAAATAACATGCAAAATAGAGGATAGATGTCCTGAAGTAGTAAGAACATGTTGAAATGGGAAGGGGAACAGGGAGGGGAAGGTGAAAGGAAAGGAAAGAAAAGTAAAAGAAAAAAATAGAAAGAAAAAATGGAAATAGAGTTTTTGTAAATAAGGAGGGGAAGAAGGGCTGAAGTGGGGAGGGGAATAAGGCAAAAAAGAGGAATCAAGTTATATCATGTACAGGTACAAATTCCCTATAATGAATGAAATCATGTGAATCAAAATTGCACCAATAAAATTAATTAAAAGAAGAGGAAAAAGAAAACAAATTGACCCAGGTCATAGATCCAAAGCCTGAACATGTCATAAAATGACATGTACTCAATTTTCATCACACAAATGAGAGTGATAAGATCTGTAGACTGTAAGAGCTGTAGATTGTAAGAGCTGTAGACTGGTAAGATCTGCAGACTCTACACAAGTCGACGTCATGGTGCAGGCATTGCTCAATGGTTGTACAACTGAAGAAATCAGGTACTAACCAGTGTACAGGATGATGATGTACTTCTTACGAATGCATGATTATGTCAGATTTTGTGAAATTAATTAAACTTTTAGTTAATCTAGATACCAATAGGATGAACTCTTTTTTTCACTTTCAGGAAGATGGGAGTTAATGTGATGTTAAAAGCTTCATGTTGGGCCTGTCTGACAGGCGCGAGGTCCTGAGTTCAATTCCCGGTATAAAAAAAAGGAAAATAGGTTCACGTGTGGAAAGGTGGTGACCAGCCAGCCCCTCCCCCTAACTCAGGGAGTCAGCTGTGTGAGATGGAGGCTTAGCGGCTCCCTGTGTAACACAAACATGGTGAGTAATGTGGGGAGAGGCTTTCCATAGGACAAAACCCTCTAACCAGAACTACAGAGAACGGAGCAAGAGGGTATCAAGAGAAGACAGAAGGAGGGGCTGAGGTCGTGCAGACATAGTGGGAAGGTGGGAAGCAGATAGGTCATGTAAGGTCTTTTAGAGCACACTCAAGAATTTGAAAATTTCACACAAGTGGGAAATCAATGGCCCAGGTTCATCCCCAAGTACACAAAAATTCTACTGCCTGTGCGATTCTACCTATTTGTGCTTTTTTATAGGGTGACTATAAAGAAGTGGATACTTGGGGCTTTGCTACATGGTTATCAATTTTGTGCTGTCAATCAAATCATTTTTTAAATTCTAATGTATTTAATTTCTGACTTCCTGGAAATCATTTCAATAAAATACACTTATTTTCCAAATGTGGATTGGAAAATATTTTAATGTAGTACTTTATTTTTTCTTCAAAATGTTTTATTTTTTCCAATTAAAAGAAGGAAATTTCCAGTCTGAGTAGGAACAGTTGAATGTTTACCACATAATAAGTGGTTCACATTTCTTCCTAATAGACTTTTCTCCATATTACCATGGTAACAGCCAGGTGGGTGGCTGTTTGCAAAACATCAGTGGTGCTGATGTTTTCTGTGCAGTCCAGTTACTGCTTGTCAGGGATGTGTTGGGTCTGCTGACTTGTGTAGAGCCAGTTAAAGCTTCTGGCTATAATTTTGCAGAACTTGAATCCATTTATAGCTAGATTTTTGGAAGATAAGGTGAATTTCGCTGCTACGTCAGTTTATTCTAAAGTCAGGAACTTAACTTCTAAATAAATTAGTTTTATGTATCTAGGGACAGCTGGCAAAATTAGACCATGCCTCATGTTGATAGAATTGATAATGGAAATTTCTGAAATTTTGTTCCGAGTCATTCTCTTTCATCATCCTAGTTAAATTAAATTGAAGAGGCAAATGTTTGAAATGATCATTAAGTAAACATAGTGGGATATGTTAATTATCAACCTGAATATCATCTATCACAGACATTGGCTATAAAATTTTCTCAGTGGTCATACGCTTCATCATTACCAATAGGCAAATGAACATAGGCAGTTGTACCTTGTCTAAGACAGAAGATTAAATTTAGCATTAATTCTATAATTTATAATTGAGCTAAAATAATTAATATCTTTTGTCACAACCACATTCACTTTATGTCTTTAGAAAGAAGCCTATTTTGGTGGCTGGGGATTTAGCTCAGCGGCAAAAGCGCCTGCCTGGCAAGCGCAAGGTCGTGAGTTCGGTTCCTGGTACCGGAGAAAAACCAAAA
>NW_004955405.1:7064470-7126734 GCF_000276665.1 Chinchilla lanigera | reverse complement strand
CTGGTACCGGAAAAAAAAAAAAAAAAAAGAAAGAAGCCTATTTTATTAATATTCATGAAAAAACAACCAAGCTGCTTTTGTGATGATCCTGACAAGTTCTTTGTGGAAGAGACTCTTCCGACTAAATAGATGCAAGAAAAGGCAGATTACTACAATTGAGTACAAGTTTGGAAATACTTAAAAATGGTACAGAAAAGATAGAAATCATGTTAGCTCCAGGACTGATGCAGTTGCAAACACCTTCCAATATTTTTTTAATCATGACTGAAGCCCTTGTATTCTAAAGCATCTTCACGTCAAAGTCCCAAGCAGCACCGACCTTCCTTGTTCACCAGCCTCAGACTTCTGGGATTGTACCTTTGCCAGAATCACACAGAGAGGAAGCCACTCAAGATAACTGAACCCAGACAAATAACCAGCACATGTTTAACTTGTTTTTATTGTTAATTATGTCTCATTTTATTGAAACACTACACACACACACACACACACACACACAGAGGCACACAATACATACATAAACTTTTGTTATATAATTCACTTCAAAAATGTCTTTGTCTATAAAACTGACCCACTTATAATTGCAAGTGGTCACACTGAGTTACCAAAGACAGACAGTGTGTGGCTAACACCCAAAAGATCCATGTGCTGAAGCTTCTTTTCTGCAATCCAGTGTATCCAGTGTACGATGGGCTTTAGAGGACTCGGTGTTAAAGCAAAATTATTTCCTAAAACCACATATGGTGGAAATAAAATGGAAAGACTAAACTTCTGATCCAATCCTTTACTCTGAACCCTTCCAAGAAACTAATTTTCTAGTCCATTAGTCACAACTCATGAATTAGTGTAGATCCTGACCCTGGGCCATCACTCCTTTTAAGCAGAGTAGAAAAGAAAATGTAATGGTTGAAGTTTTTGCCTAATCAGAGTTTTTTTTACCCCGAGGGACTTGCTATTAATGTGGCCATAATATTCCAGTTGTCCTTTTTATTGCTGTTGTCTGCATATTTTGAGAGTCATCTGTAATTTGGGGAAAAGGTTTTTTATTTCTTCATAGCTGATCCAAGGCATTACCTTGAGTTTAGTGGTTGACAGTAAGGAAGTTCTGTGCGTGCATGACACTCAAGAAATAGCTATGTGCTAATGCAGTGTCTCTGTTTATTGTAAGGCTACTTAGGCCTCCTTCACATGTGCACATCTGCCTGGTACCACTGAGGGGCTGGTGTGTCCTCTCTTCAGCCGATGAGTGGGATAAGGTGAGGCTCATGTTGCCATCTCAGCTGGCTGAGTTACCTACTGAAGATGAACTTCCTGCTCCCCTCCGAGCTCCTGAAGTAATCTGCTCCTGCAGCCATCTGTAAATCCTTCTGGTTGAAACTCTAACCCACTCTAGGTTTCTTCAGATTTGAACACATCCTGTTTTGTAAATGAGAAGAGCCTACTTTCTTCTGTAGAAAAATCCCACTGTCTTCCATCAGACAAGTCACACTCTGGAAGATTTTCATGGGATTTGAGAATCTGGGATTCTCCAAATGCTCCTTGCCCTCCTAAACAATGTGATCAGCCTTAATGTTTTCACTGAGAAGCCACTTGCCAATAAAATCCAATGATTCTTACAAGCAATCTCATTATGTTGCTTTCCCCCCCAACAGCTGCAGCAGTAATGTGTTCTTTCATTATGGTCACATAGACGTTCTAAATGATAAAATGTTCAAATGTTTACTCTTTTAAAAAATACCGAATGAACTCGAAAGAAACCTTGACTTCATTGTCAAAAGTATTTCTCATCTTCTGTACTTTGGTCTACCTTAGCAGCTACTAAAATTCACAGATTTTTTTTTTGGTACAAGAAATCAAACTCAGGACCTTGCACTTGCCAGGCAGGCACGTTTGCCACTCAGCTATATCCCCCACAAAATTCACAGCCTGTATCGAAACAAATACTGTGCTATGAATCCACATGGAATAACTTCACTAACAGAGAGATTGCCACTGAAAGGCATGGGCAAAATTTACCTCATCCAGAAAATAAGCAGACACTTCAATTACACTCACCCAACCTGAGTTTGGTGACTTCTTAACCAATTCCAAGTACCACATTCTTTTTTTCAGCAGTTTCTGTGTGATACCCATCTTTGCATCACTTAGAATATTTTCTTAGAAGCAACACTCTGACCTCAAGCAACCTAAACATAGTGGGAAGTAAAGAAAAGCTAAAAGGATTTACTTTAAGAATTGTGTAGCTCAGAAAATCAAAATTATAAACGAGGTCTCAACAATGGCAAAAATCCGGAAAGACTGACTATCTCAGGAGCAGAGTTTGGAGGGTCTCTCTTAAATGGCTCAAATAACATTACAGCTCCAGCCCCTTTCATGTGGTGGATTGACAATGGGTGGTCAGTTTCTAACCCCCAGATGAACTGAATCAGCTTGGTGCTGGGTGTGGGAGGCCCACCTGAGAATTGCTGCCAACAAAATAAAAAGGAGAATTAGAGATGAATAAGAGGTGTTGTTAGGGGGATGTTGGTTCTCCTGGTGCTGCTGGTTCTCCTGAGGAGCTTGTTATGCTGGCTTTCCTGATATGAATGTGCCTGTTCTCATAGTCTAAGGAGCTCTGGATTTTTTGTTGCTCAGAAGGGCTATGGTTCACTTTGGGGAAGTCCTAGTCCTTACTTTGAGCATTGATTCCTGGCTCTGGATGGAAAGATGATGCTGTTGAGGCTCCTAGAGAAGCTTGTCCAGCTGGCTTTCCTGGTATGAACTCAGCTGTTCTCACTGTCAGAGGAGTTTGAGGCCTTGTTGTCACTGAGGATGGCTGTGGTACTTTTCAGAGGAGCTCTGGTTCTTACTTTCAGCATTGCTTTCTGGATCCAGTGCAGATCCTTCAGCCTGCCAGCATAGATCCTCTATCCCACTGGCACAGACTTTCTAGCTGCCACCCGCTGACCTTTGGGCCATATCCATGAAACAGACCTGCATGAGACATTGTCATGGGCTCTTAGCTTCCAGCTGGACTTTTGGAGGGCATTGCCATGGGATCAAGGCCCACACCTGGATTCTTTGTGTCTTTATTGTGTGGACAGATTTCTTACACTCTTTGTACTTGACTTTTAGGGTGACTACTATAAAATAATCCTATAAATTATATGTCATGTATTAAATTATTCCCCTTGAAAACCCTGATCACAATGACACCTATATGAGTCTGGAAAAGAGACTGTGGATTGGGCTGTGGTCTCCTCTATAACTGCAGATTACCAGGCTCACCATCCCCAGCAGTCACAGAAAAAGTTCCTCCCCAAAGGAATGTTCATGGGAAAGATGTTAAGTTTGAATCCAGATACCGCATTCTTAATAACCAGGTATGGTCTCATTAGGTAAAGTGAATGACATAAAGTTCTTAAATCAAAGGAGTTTTAATAAGCAAGGAATACAAATGAATTTTAAGAAAAGATATATTTTCATATGTCATATATTTCATATATTTCATATGTGGTCCTGGCCTGTAATCCCAGCTCTTGTGAGGCTGAGGCAGGAGAATTGCCCCGAGTTCAGGACCACCCTGGACAATGCAGTGAGCTGAAGACCAATCTATACTACATAACAAGACTCTATCTCAATAAAATAAAATAGGAAGAAATGACATATTGAACTAGAAATCTGAGTCCCTCAGTTGCTCAGAATAATGTGGTAAGTGATAACACTTACACAACATTTAAATTGAAAGCTGCTATTCTCATCTATGAGAAGCATAACTTTATTATCTGAGATCTTTCTACTCTTTTGCCATACTATATGGCACTTTCAACAGAGATATATACGATGAGAAAATGTGGACATCTGCAGGTCCGCTAGCACTTTAGGCCCAATATAGCTCAAAAAGAACAATTTGCCTTATTTCTCAAGAACTTGCTGGCCCTTCCACTCAACTTGCTGGCCCTTCCACTGAAGTATAATTCCATTAATCAATATTTTCAAGCCAAAAATCTTGGCTATTTTCATCTTACAAACTATCTTTCAGTAAGATACCAAATCCATTTAAATATTTCAGACATATCATCCAGATTTTTTGATCATTCCTTTTGATCTATCTTTGCTATCTATTTTAGTCCAGACTCTCACTTTATTTCAAATGAAATAACCTGGTAAATATCATGGTATATCATCTTTATCCTGTCACATACACACACATATGAATACATATATAACACATATATATTACATATATAAACTCACATACATATATTTGAGGAGTGTCTAACCACATTTTTTCTGACTGAAAACTTCTTTTGGTTCACCATCACATCCACTGTGAAATTGAACACCACTGTATGGTAGAGAAGGCAGGGAAACTGACACTGAACTTGGTATCAATTTATTTCTTTGATTTTATGCCCAATTTAACCCACCCCATTTTCCCTAAAAGCTTTGTCTCAGAAGCACTAACATTTCTCAATATCCCAGACAGTAACTCAGTTATTCCTTGGTTCTGTGAATTTTACAAAGAGACATTCCTCTACAAGTGGTGTCATTTTCTATATTCTCTTCCTGTACTTTCTTGTTCATTTTTGACATACAACATAGACAACATTTCCTCTATAAGTATTTCCCAACTCTGTGCTTACTCTCAGAATTTGCATTTACCCTTACTGCATCTGAAAAATGTGGAAAAAATAACTCACAGTAAACATGAACTTACTATTTTTGTCATCATTATTATATTAGTTTGTAAGAAACTGTTCCATAGCCAACTTCCTGAGCCATTTCAGGCTCAGGGACCATACATAATTCCTTTGCTGTGTATCACTGCTTATCACTGGGTGTGGTGTTTATAATTGATGTTCAGTACTTTTTAATAGAATAGATCATTAACTGAATCTTGTAAAACCAAAACATGACATAACCACAAGGAATTCTGATTTGTAATTATTCGGTACATTCCTGTCACCTTTTAGAAATATACATTTTTTTTTTTCAGAGGATCAAGGAAAATTGTTGGCCTGCAAATGGTTTTACCTACTCACTGGTTAGATTAGTTTTATTTATACTGAAAATCTCTAAACCTTTGTCACCGAATGTAAGAAGGGCATTGGTTCCCACTCAAAAAATTAACAGTGAATTGAATAATTTTAAGAATGCATCTTCATTTAAAATCTTGTCTTATTAAGATAAAGGTGCACCATTAATTTTTTATGAAGAATATCTTCGGCTGATCAAGTGTCCTTTTATACTTCTTACCAGAAGGAAAGGAAACATTTAATAGAAAAAGGTCTCACTAAAGCGTGGCCCAGTGGGAGGTAGAATGCCACAGGCATAGGAGTGAGATCCGTGGGAGGTTCGCATTCTGCAACCAAATACACCAGCAAGAAGAGCTTCAAATGCGATTTCAAAATGCTTCATTTCTTTTCAAAACATTTCTTACCTGCAGCAAGTTTCAGAAATATTAACTTCATAACTCAAAACCTAATGGAGACAAGTAGGTAACAAGTTTTTGATCTTTTAAAAATTACTTTGAAGCCTGTAAGGGACAAATAAAAGCAAAGCAAAACACGTGATCCTTGAAAGTCCTCTTTCTGCACTTTTGAGAACTCAGCAGTGTGGGTGTTCAAGGTAGGACACTGTTTGGTCCAAAGATTAGCAGCTGTTACAAAATGACCCGCAGTCAAGATCATAAATCCACACATAACTCATTCAGAAAATATTCACAGATATCATTCTAGAGTTTGTGTACTGTAGAAAAAATGAAGCCCTTGTCCTTAATTAAGGGGTTTGCTTACCACTAGGAAGAAAGACTAGCTCCACAAAAGTATTGGTTCCCAAAGTGACACACTCATTGCTCTAACCCTAAAGGTCCGGTTAGAAACTACTGGGGAGGCTGCCCTCACAAGGTCACCATCTCTTTTCTGTAGTTACACAAGGTGGGTTCTGAGGAAGATTGGTTTATTTGTTGCTTTGTTTTAGTTTTAAATTGAGAAATATTATAAGTGTGTCTGTGAACTGAACACAGACTGGGAAAAATTCATGTTCTAATGAGAGAATAATCCCAGCAAAGCCCTCAGGAGACAAGTGGAGTTGGATTCCCTGGACAATAGATGGTAAAACGAGGGGAGGCAAGTTTTATGGAAACACATGTAAGCTGGTTATTAGATTTGTTGGTGGGAAGGTGAGGTAATTCTAACCTGATAGTTTCTGTTGTTTTGCTTGTTCTTCCACAATGGAAGTGTAAAGTCTTTTTCTGACATATTTTCTGAAATATTGGCTTTAAAGCTTTATAATGTATGGAAAAAGTGCATTACCATTGCAGATATTATATTGTGGTTATCACGATGCTGGAGGGTTTTACTTCTCACTTTTAAACTTATGAGACTTTTTTTTGAAAAGTAGTGAAAAGCTAAAGACTTCAATAAGGAGATATATACAAAATTAAATTGAAAAATTAAAGCATAATATATATGTATTTTCTTCATCTAAAAGAATGTTAAAACTTTTGGGGATTCAAAATAATTTAATATACATTAAATTTTTTAAAAAAAGAAAGCTATGAGACTAAGTTCATCCCTCTTCCATCCTACTTACCTCCTTTTTGTTCTTTCCTCACTTTACCCGGTATTATATTTACACACCTCTTTGTATATATGTCTTCTTTAAATGCAGATTTAAGAGGCCTATGAAGAAATAATTCCCAAAACAAATTACTAAGGATTCCTCATAATTATTTAGTCTGATTTGCTCTGAGGTGTTCAGATTCATTTCTTCAGAAATTAAATTAATTTTGTAAGTTGAAAATTTACACATTCGAAGACAGAAAATAGAAAGCACGTGAGGAGAGGCTGGTTAGCTCCTTCTTCCAGGTGACCTGTGTCTCTGTCCTAGCTCCAGATATGATCTCACTGCCCTAGAGCTAGAGGTAAGTCGTGCACACCAACAACCTTCTCTCCCCGGTGACTCCCATTATGGTGACAACAGTGGTCAGATGGGTGCTGAGGAGGCTCTGAGGGACTGGTCATCTCTCTTCTGTCCCAGGCCACACAGTCTCCTGTCTAGCATGACCCCACAGGCTCCTCACAAATAAATTTCCCTGACTGTCCTCCTCATCCCTGGTCCACACCCCACACAGGAACTTCAAAGTAGCTCTGCTGCATGCACAGACTGGCTCTCATGCTTGACATCACCCTTATTCTAGCCGCTTCAGTCACATTTGAAGTTTCTCTTAAAAGGAAGAGTGAACCAGTTACAGAGTCTGAGAGAGAGGCATAGCTCAAACTCTCCCTTCCCCAGACTGACACCTCATGCCCAGAACCAGTGCTTCTTGAAGAGGTTTTCTGCTAAGTGAGATCTTTCTGGAAGGTTCATTACCACTTGAGACAAACAGCTCCATGATGGGTGATCAAGGTGCAGGGACTTGGGGCTCACTAGAGCTTCTTTCATCCCACCACACCTTTCTATCTGTTATTCTTACCATTTGTTGAAAATAATAAAGAAAATATACCTTGTTTCTTGTAATTTCCATTAATTAAAGATTACAGATGAGAATTATGAGAAACTCCATAAAATATTAGTTGTTCTATTTTAACAGTTTTCATTGTCCTTTTTTCTCTTTGTTGCAGTTTATATTGTACTGGGGTACAGAAAATGTTTGTGTGATAAGAGTTTATCTAAGGCAACATAAAAATAAATAAAAATAACCCTTTTTCTCTATGGTTATGGTAGATATAGAAGATATGAAAAACATATCATCCTTTTGGGGATAATCATGTTTTTAGTTTGAAACATATTTCTTGGCAGAAAGATAATGAGACATTCTTTCCTGATTTAAAAAATTATTTGTCCTGCCTTCGCAAAACATAGGGTGACATTGTAAGTGCACACCTGACAACTTTCATACAGAAAATGTCATGAAAAATTTATCTTGTGGGGTAGTTCTGGGCTTTACCTGGAGGCTTCTCTTCCACTGCAGCAATGATGATGACACAGCTCCATTTTAAACACATCTATGTGGAGGTGATTAAAGATGGCAAAATATTGGCTCCTCAGAGAGTTGTAGTAATTGCTCTGACCCTAAAGGTAAAAAGTTAGGGACACCAGGAGAGCCGTAGTGCTGTGATAGCGCCCCAAGCAGCAGATACCCTTTCATTAAAATGTTACCATTTTTTTCTATGTCCTTGCCTATAATCGTTTGTGGACACAGTTTAACCTCAGTTCTATAGTTTGAAATAGTGTAAATCATCAGAAGCCACACTTAACATGAAGAATGTGAAGTACAATTAGCCACTGATTTACTGCTTCAGTGAGTGTGCAAGTGAGAATAGCCTTGTGGTGTAGGTGACAGGAGTGGTGCTAAGAGGCTACTGGAGAGGGAACTGAATGTAAAATTGAACCTTTGCCTTGAAACTTCTAATTTTATTCCACATGGTCTACTTTTCCACGTCCTAAATTTTTGAGGATTGTCTAGGGACCAAACTTATGCATTCTTCTTGACAGAAAATTGTCAAATGTTTCCAAATTTTGGTACTAAAGGGAAATAAACAATTAGCAATCTGATAGCTTTATTTATTGGTGTACATTTTTCTCAAAAGTCTGTATATACTTGCATAGCAGATATGCTTCATTCTTTTGAGAATCCAATTTGTCAGCCCAATCAACCAGTCTATCATTTTTATTCAGCTGAAATCTCATAATATTTTATCTGGAAAATCAGACTTAGAGTTAAACATATATAGTAGACCCCTGTTCTCTGTGGGAGATATGTTCCAAGACCCCAGTGAATATTTATCAAACCAGATAATGACAAATCCTATATATATTATGTTTTCCTGTACCCAAGTATCTATGACAAAGTTAAATTTATAAATTAAGCATTGATAACAGATTAACAAGCATAACTGATAGTAAAATACCTTAAAACAGTATGATGTAAAAACAGGTATGTGAATATATTCCTTCTGTATCTCTCAAACATGTTTATGTTCAGCTTTGCACTTTTAGAAAGTGCTTTGCATTTTCTCTTTGGCATTTCCAAATTATCAGCATTACTACTCCTGTGCTTTAGGATCGTCATTAAAAGAAATAAGGATCCTTAAACACAAGGAATGCAAGCCTTGCCAGTTAACCTGGTACCTACGATGGCTCCTAAGTGGCTTAGAAAGGTAACAGTTAGTGCGGGTGACATATTCAGTGTAGATATGCTGGACAAAGGGATGATTCACATCCCTGACAGAACTGATTGCACCTCATGATCTCATCACACTACTCAGAACAGTACACAATTTAAAATATAAATTCTTTTTGTTTTTGTAAATTTCCTAGTATTTTGGACCAGAGTTGACTGAGGTAACTGTATATTTGCCAACTTTCCCATTGCTGGGACAAATTACTTAATGCCTACAATTCAAAGGCTCATGATTTCTGAAGTTTCCGCTCATGGTTGCCAAGCTTCAGAAACATCGTGACGGCAAGAGCAAAGCTGTTCACCTCACGAAGGCTGGAAATTAGGGTATGGAGGAAGAGTGCTAGAGAGCAAGCAGCCGGGGACCAGGTACATTCCGCAAGGTTAAGCTTCCATCGTCTACTTCCTCCAAATACGTGTCACCTCATCATAACCCATTCAGGGATGAACTCATCGGTGGGTTACCCACTGCTGAGGTAAACACCCTCAAAATCTGTTATGCATTGTATCTACATATGCCCCCAAAGTTTCATGTACTCATAGTTGGGACTTTTGAGAGGTGGCTGAGTCTACATTCTATGATACTGAATTTAGGGTGTGTGATGACTAAATTAGTTTAGCATAGTTCTATGGGTGAATAATGGAAGTGCCGCCTGTGGGTGGCACCAATCAATAGGTTTGTAGCCTGTATGAAATATAAAGGGATAGAAAGAAAGCAGGCATGCTGCTTGCTGCTGCCTGCAGCCTCCTGCCTGCTCTGCCATGGACTGTTTCTCCTCTGTCATGTCACCTACCATGCTGCCCCAAAGCCAGTTGACTATGAACTGAAACCTCTACAAACTGTGAGCTGAAATAAACCTTTCCTCCTTTAACTTGTGGGTGTCAGGTATTGCGTCTCAGTGACAAAAAGAGGCTCTCCAGGAGTATCTTAATCCACTCAAGGTGATCAAGATTAATCAGAACATCGCAGAACTTCATGTATTCCTCTTATCTTCAGATCTAGACCCACTGACACCTTTTGCACACATCTGTAGACACATATTTGTACATTACAATCTAGAGCACCCCAGTCCTAGACAGAAGAGGTTTGAACTATGCTAAAATAACAAATGTTTACTTTGGTACCAAAATCTAGACCCAGCTCTGAGATACCTGGGGTTTCTTCAGCTCAGATCTACTTATCTTCATTCTGATTACACAATTTTTATCCCCTTTTGTAGTAAGTTTTTCAATAGTTTACTAAAAGTCTTAATTTTTAATAAAAATCTCCATTTCTTTATTGTTAAATTCTGACCTGGACAAGCTTCTTCCTTCATTATCATTCACCCCCAAGTCTATTTTGGCCTTCCACTCAAAGTGATGTAATTTACCCACACATATTTGTCCCCAGATTTGTCACAAGGCCCCATCTAGTTTCAAGAGGGCTGGAAAATACAGCTTTCCATGTGTATCTGAAGGTGGAACATGAAAGTCTTTTGGTGAATGGTTAGTATTGTCCCCACCACACCAAAGAAACTTTAAAAAATAAATCATACTTATCAACAACCTTAAGTGGGATTTTATTCACAGGAAGAGTTTTCTTGAATGCCAGAAAGTACTATGCAAACTTCTGGTACTGCCTAGACACTTTGTAATGCTTTCCTTTTCTGCATGGCTCTTAACAAATGTTTAATAGCACATTTGTAGTAATAAGTAACATAAATTAATAAAGATGGAATAACAGTAAAAATTCCAAGCATTGTAAAATTTGTATCATTTGATAGAGTTCATATTTATTCATTCCAAATTGCTTAGCCTAGGCTTGATTATTAATTCACATGCTAATTAAACATAACAGGATTTTTTTTCAGTGGGTGGAAGGTAGAACAAATCTGGAGTCAGACCATGGATAGAATACTAGATGCTAACTGTTAACTGTCTCTCGTCTGAACTTTCCTTTTTTCAGATTATTAAGGTTTAAATAGCACGATGCTTTTGCACATTCCCCTCAAATGCCTGAAACACCCTGTGTGGATTATTTCCCCTTTCGCCACTGAAGACCTCTCAGTTTTGGACTTGTGATTATGATCTATGCTTCACATATCATTTTGTTCTGAATTCTTATTGCTATTCTCTGCTTATCTGTTGGGGTAATACAAGCTGGCATTTTCTAATGCAAGGTTTTGCATGGGATTCTTCATTTCAACAACTTGTTGAGGAGTAATGATGACCTGCTTGGCCAGCTTTACTTCTGACACATTCTGTAGTACCTGTCCAACCTGTACATCAGAGCCTAAGGTAGATTCCACAAACTGGCCCTTCCACCTGCCCTGCTGGGCCATAGCTAGCATGCTGTCCTTTGCTCTGATTCCACGTAGGACACAAAATACATACACAGCGCCTTTGATATCTGTTAGGAAACCTCTCTCCCAACATTCAACAGTTTTGCATTTTCTCCATGATACATGAAAAATAAAGGTACACATAGAAATCTGTTTACTTTCCATAAATTCTCCTAAGAATTTGCATATATATAAACACCTACTACTTCCCAGGACTGGTGTTGAATTTTCAAAAACTTTTTAGTAGTTTTCTAAATGGTAGAGATAGTAAAATTTTATGTGGAAATATACCTCCTAATAATGAAATCCTTGTTTTCCAAGGTAATTTAATTTTTAATTAGTGGATCATATTATTCCAATTAAATAGAAGAATAACTATACAAACAATAAATATTTCTATTTGAAAATAATCTCAATGCTCTTACTTGGACTTGCTGGGAGGAAAAGTAAAAATAACTAACTTTAAAAATTAACCCACAAGAACAGAGCTTTACCAAAAGTAAAGACAACTCAGTATATGTAAATTTGTTGTTAAATTATAAGGTTTTCTGAAAACTTTTCTCTAGGAAATTCTTACATCAGGTTTTTAGGTGTCTAGGTTAAAATCTATAGTGATCATATTTTTCTGCATAGAGACTATGAGTTTACTCATGTGAGATCTGTAAAAATATTGACAATATTTCAATAATAAAATATTTCCTAGTAATAATAAAATTTTTTCTCTTTTTCCCTTGGAATCCCTAAGGGAGTCCAGTGCACAGCTGAATGGAAATCAAAGTACACCTTATAATTATTTGTAAAGTATGCTTTATGATCACTTGCACTCATTCAAATCATTAAAGCTAGATTCATTGACATAATCTTAAGTGGCTTCCCTTAAAACTGTAGTAAAATCTTATTCTTCATCCTTGAGTCTGAATCTTGGAACCCAGGTGTTATGTGAGGAAAGAGAAGATGTGATCTGTCCTCATAGCAGACTCTGACTCGCCTACATAGCTATGGGTAAAAGACAATAGAGGATGCCTTGCTGAGTCGGGCCCGCCTAAGTAGTCTGGGTCCCTGGCAAGAGAGTACAAGGTCAGCCTTCTGCCTGTCGGGCACAGTCAATTATGCACTGGTAAAAATATGGCAAAAAGAAGCAGTCCTAATTTTAACCAGTTAGATAAAATGATAAGCAGGGCACATTGGAGAAAAGGAGTGGACATGTGCCTCCTACCATCTATGATATTAGACAAGAGAGATGGTGTAGACTGGGTTTACAAAGGAAAAGATTTAATACAGGACACATAATTTATAGAATTATTTTATAATATTCACGCTAAGAGTTGAATACAAAAGAGTGTAGATCTGTCGACACACTAGAGATCCAAGGAATCTAAGGGTCTGGATCCCATGGCAATGTCCTGCATGAGTCCAGCTGAAGACCTAGAACCCATAACAATGTCCTCCATGAGTCCAGCTAGAGGCCTAGAGCCCACAGCAATGTCTCATGCAAATGTATATGCAGGATCTGTATCGGGTTAGTATTATCCCTTAGTTATTGCAGAATTATCAGGTCTGCAATCTCCCAAATGAGTGGATGGTGAAGGTTAAATAAAAAAGACAGATGGTATGATTTCAGGGATTCAGGAGGATCAAAACCCTCTCACAGAATTTGAGATTGTCTGGGGGGTTAAGACCAAAATCTTCTCTGGTGGTCTGTATTTATTTAGTTATCAGAACAAGGGAAGGAAATACTCAAGAAGGGCAGGAACTGCTCAAGGACTTCTTCAAGTAAGGTATTATGTTAATTTAGGAGGGCTATATTAACTCTAGGCAGGTCTCCACCTAGAATTGAGATGCCTGAGGTTACAGTGTTTATCTAATGGGGGTTGAAGCCAGGTATCCTTAGCTAGGACTTTGTCTTATCCTTTGAGGCTTCATGGCTTCACCTGCCATTACAGGCCTTGTAGAGATCAGTGACTCACAAAAGTTCACTTACTATGAGTCTGCTGTCCATCTCCAGACAAGGGGCCTAGGCTTTGGACAGGCTTATAAGTAAACATGGAGAGTCAGTTGGTAAATTTAAGTCCTGCTCAGGGCTGCTTTGTAGTGATCTCCATCAGATCTGCACTGGAAAGGTCCAAAGGTCAGTGGTGGAAGCTAGAAAGTCTGCACTATTTGGTTGAAAGGTCTGTGCCAGCAGGCTGAGGGATCTGAACTGGAGCCAGGAAATGAGCCTCAAGGTAAGGAATAGAGCTCTCTGGAAGAGACCTGCAGCATCCTCAGCGACAGCAAGGACCTGAGCTCCTCCAACCATGGGGACAGCTGAGTTCATATCAGGAAAACCACCACGATGAGCTTCTCCAGGAGGATCAACAGCACCACTTTCCCTTCCAGTTCTCCTTTTCTGCTGTTTGCCACAATCCTCAGGTGGACTTTCCACACCCAGAACCATGCTGATTCAGCTCAGCTGGGTGTGGCAAGTTGGCTGTTAATTAATGCACCACAAGAGGGGACTTCATTTGTTTTTCACAGCTGTCCCTCTACTATCCCTGATCCCTTTCTGAGGGACTGGAGAGAAGCTAACTGAATATTGGAAACACAGTATGGGAAACCACTCAGATAGCTTCAGGGGTGCCTAGGGACACCTGCGGTTGTGACTCCACTTGTCCAGCACAGGCACACATTGGGATACAGTTGTGTAACCATGACTTACACAGGTAAACATGCATGTGCTGGTTACAGCACTGTGTATGAATGTAAATATGAGATAACAACCTGTATAAGAATTATACAATAAGGACACAGGCAGCTCTCTTCCACCCTGCTCTGCTCCATGCTGCCTGGTGTTCTTGCTGATGTCTTGCACACATGTGTTCTTTAACCTTAGGATCTCACCCTGGAATATCTCCCTTGCACCCCCTGAGTGGACCAACACACAGTCTTGCAAAGTAAGATCTGTGCTACGACGTTCACCCAATATACATATCTACATGGTGGAACTGCTTCAGAGAAAAGATAGTTAAGCAGTACAACTACTTGAAACACCTAGCCACTTTAATCTTATGTGTATATTACAATCACTTTTGTACTTTTCGTCAGTGCAACACTTTCTACCAAGTATTGTATCAACCTACACAACAGTTCTAGCACTGAAATGTGTTATTATATTGATGTGAACTTCTTTGCAGTGTAGAAATTCCCTGTGTATCACCACCAGCCATCAAACGTTTTAAGGATTACAGATACATTCCATTATTCTTGTGCTGAAATATCACTAATTACTGTCTTGGAATATTATTAACTTTGTGTTAATATTTACTTTACCTAATTTAGATGAAACTCCATTCACAATTGCAAATTATTCTTAAATTGCTGTTTTATTTCTAATTCAATTATTTAAACTTTTTTTCTAAAATTTAGAAAAATATTTATTTAGAAAAAAGACTAAGTGGCACACATATAAGTCCTATCAAGATTAAGTAGCCATTAACATTTTTATTTGTAAAATTTTTATTAAAAAGAGAATTGAAATGATACCTGCAACTAAACCTTGTTCCTGTTTCTCAAATTTTCTAGCACTAGTGGGCAAATATTGATATATTTTACTCACTTGTTAGAATTTATACTACATATTCATATTTCATTACAATATTAATATTTGAAATGCATAGTTTGAAACACTAAGTACTTTTTTACTATATACATTAACACTGACTTGACCTTACAATATTAAATGTTTTCATGGTCATGTGTGCAGCTCATTTATTTGCAGTACTTTGTAATTTTACATGATGAGAATAAATAATCTCACACATTTTTTTTGATGGAAAAGAAAAGTTAGATCATTTTCATGGCTTTCTATTTAAGGCTGCAATAATTATCTTTGTCTTTGTCTTTTTATTCTCAGCAAGAGGCACCAGATTGATTTACTGGGTCAAAGAATATGAGCATAATGAACTTTTCTTAGTATTGTTAAATTAATTTCCACAGTATAGCAATTTAACTCTTGTCAGTAAAACTATAAAAGATCCCATTCCTCTATACTCTTACTAAATAACACTGTGAGTTATTAGACATTAATTTCATCAGTATGATGGATATGAGACAGCATCTAATTGTTATAATTTATATTCCCCCAATTTCTAGTAAAACATGGTTGCTCCTGTCATTTTTCCATTTTCTCATGCTTCATCTTTTTTACTATTTTGCAGGAATTTTCCCCTAATTTCTTTGTGTTTTTAGTGCCTCATCTCAAGAATATTTTCATATACTGTTATAATATATTTATTCTTTCATATTTTTTTCAAAACATTTTCTTTTTTCCACATTTATGTTTCAAATTCACTTGAAATTTGTTATCTGGCATGCAAAGTGACATAGTCATCTTAATTATTTCTCTTTTTTCTTATGTACAGCTCAGGTTTCTTTCCTCGCTGACTTACACTGCCCACTCTGTCTCATATAGTGATTGATCTGCTTCTGAGACTTATTTTGCTCAGTTTTAATTTCCAGCTCTATGCCAGTGCCACATGTTCTTAATTACTGTGGATTTACCAAGTCTTGGTAATTACCTCTGTCACAGTGGATAAAAACAGGTTCTTCGTTTTCACCTGTTCTGAGTAAGAGAACTGACTACTCACCTCCAACCTCTGCAGCAGAGGTTAAAGAGCTCAGTGTGTCCAGTCCCCATGCGGTCACTGGCCATCAGCAGCAGCCCCCAGAGACTCCACAGAAGCCAGGGCACCCTGCTCTGCACTGTGTCTCCGACCTTGTCTGGGTTTACCCATCATGAATGCATGACATCTTTTAATACAGTTTTTCCACCAGCATACACAGACCCATGGATTCCAGGGTGTCTTCTTTTGTCCATGTGACTCTGAGCTCCGTGTTTCTTTGTGTGTGACTGCATCTTAACCCCCAGCCCATGGAAAGGCACAAATATCTAATCCCATATGTCTTCACATATAACCACTCTCAAATCCTCACTGACATCTCCTTTGTGGATTCTCTGGGAAGCTTCCATCTTTTTCAACTTGTCACTGTATTCAGTATGTTTCTTCATTTCTCCATCTCAGTTTTCAGCTCTTCATATTATGTATTCTAAGAAGTTTTCTTCTACCTTATTTGTTTTCCTAATGATTAATACTTAACCAGTTCATTGTGCCTTTATTTTTTTATTTATTTATTTTTTAGATGGTTAATTTTTATTTTTATTTATTTATTTATTTTTTTGTCTTTTTAAGACAGGGTCTCGCTATGCAGTTCAGGCTGGCCTCAAACTCACTTTGTAACTCAGGCTGGTCTCGAACTCTTAATGATCCTCCTGCCTCAGCCTCCCAAGTGCTGGGATTACAGGCATGCCCCACCAAGCCCGGCAATTGTGCATTTATTAAATAATTATATTCTCTACTTTTAGAGTTGTACTAGGTTAGAGGAAATATCTGACATGTTTTTCATATTTTCCTGTTTTATCTTCTGTGAAAATAAAAAGAAAATTATAGTGAGAGCAACCCTCAGAGAGGTTTTCAGGATGAAGTCAGGAGTAGGGCTGACACTGTTTTCCGAAATGGGAGTGAACTGCAGTCACTCCCATTCTTTCGCCACAAGAACTTAAACACATTTTCCTTGCTCAGATTCATATTCCGGAGTTTGGTCATCTTTTAAATTTCCCTGTTGTCATGTTCAGATTTCTCAGCCCCAAATACCCACATGTCAGGAGCCACAGCCTCAGGTGGGACTCACGTGACCAACCTCAGGAGATGATGGCCTCCACCCTGCCCCAGCCCGGGTCCAGCAGCTCCAAGTGTGAGCAGCAGAGGAAGAGCCCATTTGTGCTCTTCTAGCTTCTTTTTCTTTTCCCACACTTGATTTACCTATTTCCATCTCAGCTCCGAATGTGTGAATGAGTTGTGTATAGTTTTCTCAAATGTTAGTATTTGAAATGTATGCAGTATACCACATTGGTAAAATGTGAAATCAAATGACTCACTCTTTAGCTTTATTGAATGATATTAATCTGTCAAAAGAATACTTATTCAGATAATCAAAAATATAAAGGTTAAGGGCTGGGGATTTAGCTCAGCGGCAAAAGCGCCTGCCTGGCAAGCGCAACGTCGTGAGTTCGGTTCCCGGTACCGGAGAAAAACCAAAAAAAAAAAAAAAAAAAAAAAAAAAAAAAAAAAAAAAAAAATATAAAGGTTAAAAGGTACAATCCATTATTCCTGCAATTTAGGTGATGTGATAATGATATGCTCCAATTTCTTTAAAGTATACAGAAGTCTTTAAATTTGATCACAGAAAAAATATAAATAACATCAGATAGTATTAAAATTTTCCAAAATAAAACCAGATGGGAGGAAGAAGTTTCACTGCTCTGCAGCATGATAGGGTGTCACATATTTGTTACATGCTTTATGAAGAACTGGAAGAGAGGAGGGCGAGGCTGCTCACCATGACAGTCCCCCTGGGGAGGCTGAGGCTGGACTGTCCTGAGTTTAGGGCCAGGCCAGACTACATGGCATGTTCAAAGCTGGCCTGGGCTACATAGGAAGGCCATGTTTCAATTTTATAAAAACAACAATGAACCTAAAAAAGAGCAATTTGAAAGCTTCCAGTACAACAACAAATGTTTGTAATAGAATGCTAGAGGGAGTAAAGTACTTTTACTAATGTAACTAGAGAAGGTTGACACATAATAAGCACAAAAGAATGTGTGTCATTGTTATTGTTACTGTTATACTTGTATATTACAGTTACAAATATTTATTCCTATTGAATTTATTTCTATGAAAATAGGAAAATTATTGATTTCAGCAATTAGTGATACTGGAGATGTGTATACTTTATCTATTTTTCTCAGTTGACAAAATTTAACTTCTCTATTTTGAAAAGTTGTCATTTTCTGATTATATTAAGGAAAACAATTTGGAAAAGTTTTTGCTTTCATAGTTTGAAAAATAAAATTTTCATTTCTCCCAAGTGCAATTCTTTTTTTACTATTTATTTTAAAGATACAAAAAACAATAAAAATAAGACAGAATTTCAAAACAAGATGATCCCAAGAAATTTTAAACTTTAATATGTTGTTCAATATATTTAAAAACGTGGCTTAAGCACTAATTATTTGCTGGTCAGTTGACTATTTAACTATAATCCACAAGTTTTCCTATTTGTAAAAATAGCATATAACTTTCCTCTGATTATAATACAATTCCTTTAGACTTTGATAATTATTGATTATTTACTTCATCTTAAGTAATGTTTTTAATTTTAAAAATACAAAGTAAATTTTTGAAAGGCTAAATTCCAATGAAAGCAATTTCATAAATCTGGGAAGAAATGAGTCATAAAACTCATCTCAAACATATGGTCATGTCACTGAGATATTATATAAAGAAGGACTAGAGGGAAAAACCTGAAAGTCTGCATGTGCAATACTTTCTTCACTGAGTCTCCAAAATAAAATTAGCAATTAATACTATCATTGTTTTAATTTTGGATTGTTAGTAAGATATTCATCCATGTAATGAAATGTTGAAGCAAGAATTTATTTTCTTTAATTTAAACAGACAAGTGAAGTAATATAAAAAGCTCACAATAGTAATAGACCTGATTATATATAAGCATATGGAGAATTATAAAATGAGCATGTTTTAACAGTTACTTAGAAAATGATAGTGGGAATATTTTCTATTTGGATAAAATGTCAAGATTTTATCATACAGTTATAAAATAAATTCCTGATGAACTAAAATTTCAAATCCCATAAAACTAAGGCATCTGTATACTGAAAGAAAATAAGGAGTACTTTGAGAAGAAATTATTACTTCAGCCATTGTTTTTGAACCTCTCTTATTGTAATGGTGAATAATCAGGGGTTGGAAGTTGAGAGTCTGCCTAATTAATATCAGATGCAAAATAATTGACAAAAATCTATGGACTGACCACATACACTTCAGTAAATCTTCAATAAATTTAATTAGTGATATCAACTCAATTGAAAATCTGCAAGTTTTTTAATTAAAAATGTTTAATTTGCAAGTTATGTGATAAATAAGACATTTGTGGATTTAATGCATATTTTTCTTACTAATAAATGAGAAAATAAATGCCATAATATTGACTTTAAACTACATAATTTATATCCATTTAATATTCCCCACCTTCCGCAGTGTTGTATTATTAGAATTCAATTAACACCACAACAGATGCTAAACACATAAAGATATACTTTGTAATTTGATTTTTTTATGTTTAAGTAGATATGGTTTCTTAGAGAACTTGAGTAAAATATTATTGGTCATTGCCAAAATATTTTTAATTACTTCCTATACATTAAATGATTATATGCTATGCTACCTGGAACATTATACCTATTAATTTCCACAAAGAATGTAGATATGATCCAATTCACTGGTTTATAGATTTATCTTGAGGATCATGGGGCTCAAATTCAGCTGTGGAGGAGAACCAAAATGGCAGAAAGAGGGCAGAGGAAGGTTTGCTGACCCTGTTGTTCCCTTCCCTGGAGTACTTTTGCCTTGTATGTAATTAACCCAATACTTTATTGAGAGCGAGCTTTCTGATTCTATTAGTGGTAGATATAGTACAAAATAAATAATTCCACTGTAAAAAATAGTAAATGCTCTCTTTCCCCAGTGCTACTAGGTCTTAACCCTTGGAATCTGTAAATGTTAAATTATTTGGAAAATTGTTTTTGCAGATACTGTGTCATTAGAAAAAGATCTTGACGGGGGAGATTTTCCTGGATTTGTGGGCAGTCTGAAATACGAGTACACGTATCTTTGTAAAGGGAAACTTAAATCAGTGCAGAAGGCATGGCAGCTATGGTGAAATCTGGCTGGCTTTGGGTGACCCCCAAGGATAGTGGAGCTCATTCCTAGATGTGCCTAGGGGGAATGGAGTTGTGGCCTGCGGTCCACACTCATCCCCATCTCCTGCCCTGGCTCTGCTCCCCAGCACCCTTCCAGTGGCCAGGAACTAAGCAGCTTTGTTGTGCCACCTCCTTTTGCCAGGAGTTCTCTGCCTTGGAACCAGCCTATCATGAACCAAAACCATGAGCAAATTAAACCTCCACTGTAAGTTGTTGGTTCTGGGAATCGTGTATCACTTTTGAGAACGCTGATTTATATAGGGAACCTTGAAAATGGAACCAAGAGCATGTTGAAGACACTGGTCTAGAGAACTGGTGCAATGCTTTCAGGGAGTACAGCACCCAGAAGAATCTGGATGGTCCAAGGAGCATGTTGCTGACCTCCCCAAAGGACAGCACCTTGGTTTTGATATAAGTGATATTGATTTAAGAATTCTGGCCTTTCGTAAGAGAATAAATTTCTGCTGTTTTCAGCCATGCTGGTTTTGATCATTTGTAATAGAAGCTTCAGGAAGTTAAATTAACACCAGTCATGATCACTAATCAAGTCAAGCTCCATTCAGTTTTCATTTGGAGAAATTTAAGTCCATAGAAATAGACAAACATTCAGGAACACAAAATCCACAAATTGTGATTAAAACTGCACTACGGGTCTAGTCTTTCTTCTTTGCAGTTTTAGTCTAATCTTTGCTTTATGGTCATTGCAAGTATTATTACCAATGATATTAAAGAGAATTACCTGAGCTGGAAAGATAAAAGGGTCCTTTACACCTAATTCACAAATTTTGGCTATTTATTATGGAAATTCTCTGTTTTATGAAAGAAAGCTTATTCTTCCCTGAGACTCAAATATTTAGTCAAATGTATACACTGAGTAGGCACTGTGATTCAAATTACAGAAGCTAACAGAGCTTTGACTTCATAGGACTTGCAGCTGTATAGGATGAGAGACAAATCTTCACATGATGGTGATTTTGTAGCACAACTGTGGGAGTTGCCACTGGGCTGCACATTAGCATATCTAAATTTGCCTGAGACAGCTTGTGAATGACTATGACAGAGATAGGACCCAGACACGTGTTGTGTTGTGTGTGTGTGTGTGTGTGTGTGTGTGTGAGATGGGGTATATGTGATGGGCATCACAGATCATTTGGGGAAGGTCCTAAGGTTTTCCCACATTTGTGACTTCTGAAGCACTACTGGGAAGTCTAAACAGAGCAGTAGAGCTGTGGAGAGAGCAGTTTGTCTCCGAACTTACCACGGAGGACTGGGAATTGAATGGCAGGCCATCAAAGCTGAAATGGAGTAGGTCTTGATGTGCATGCAGAGAAGAAGACAGTAAGGCAATTTTCTGAAAAATATTTATTGCAGGTGTGGATTGAAGGACACAATTAGTGTGAACAGAGGCTCAGAGTCTTTTAGATGCAATCAGAAGAAAAGCTGTGCAGAGAAGAATAACAGACCTAATTCATTTCTTCTAATAGATGGCAACTGCCAAGGAAAGAATAATCTTTATAGGACAGAAATTAACATTTCGATACACAATGACCAAGATATGGAACCAGCCTCAATCTCTATCAATGGATGAATAAATAAAGAAATTGTATATATATACAACAGAGTATTACTCAGCATAAAGAATACAATTTTGTCATTTGCAAGAAAATGGATAGCTTTGTAAATCATCTCATGGAGAGAACAAGCCAAAATCAGAAAGACAGTTATTACATGTTCTTGCTAATATGTGTAATCTCAAAAAGATGACAAGAAAATAGAAGACACATTATTATTAGATAAGAGAAAAAGAATAAGGGAGAGGTGGTGTGCAAAAGCAGGTTAATATGGGAATGGATCCTGTCAAACTATAGTATAGGCACTGACTATTTTTTTTAAAAAAAGGGAAGCTGGGAGAGGGTGGACCAAGAGGGTGACGGTGGGACGTGAAGGAAAAACATGGAACATAAAATTAAACACTGTGATAGCTACTTTTATATCAGCTTGAGTAAGAAACACCTAAAAGATTGGTTTAGCCCAGCTCTTGGCATGTGTGGGTGATGAGTTTACTAAGGAGGGAAGAGCCGCTCTATTGTGAGCGGCAGCAACAGGTAGATTTGCAGCCTGCGTGTGGTAAAAATGCAAAGGAAAAGGCTAGCTTCTTCAGAGGAGCTCCAGTCTTCACCATCGCCTTCAGAAATCGCCGCCAGGCTTCACACGCAGACCCTTTGGCTTCTTCACAGGACTCATGTGGAACCCTGCAGGGAACTCCAGGCCTGCCACTGCTGCTCCGACCCTCCCTCTCTAGCTCTCATGCAGCCCCTTTTAAGCCTTCCCCACCCAACTGCAGGGGATCTGGCAGGCCTCCCAGCGAAACTGCTTCCCTAGAAAACCCTAGTGGAAACAAACAGTATTAATTTATCTCAAAACAAAAGGAAAGAATTGTGCTTACATACTCTCTTCTCAGAAAGAGACCCATAGAATAGAAATTACCTGTGTCTTTTTAAACTATCACTTCTCTCTCTCTCTCTCTCTCTCTCTCTCTCTCTCTCTCTCTCTCTCTCTCTCTCTCTCTCTAACACACACATACACACACACACACACACACACACACACACACACAGGAATTTCCAGACTGAATTGTGTGTGGTGAAAGGAGTCACCCAACCTTTCTGTCCAGCCTGAAAGCTGCAGGTCAGTGAACGTGCACTCTTCGAGATCACTCATCGCAGTTAGTCTGGAACCCATTCCTCCTCCCACATCCCTCACTTGCTGAACCAAAGCATGCACTGTGAAGAGTCATCACTTTTATATTTAGGTAATTCTGGGCTATATTTTTAGCAAAAATAAAGCTGAAAATGAATAGTGATTTTTAAGAAGTCAAGTGAGATGCTCAGACAAGTGCCTTTACTACTACAATGGAGTAGAAGAAATTATAGTCTCTGGAACTCTCTCAAAGCAAACATCTCTGGGTAAGTCCACTGGTTTTGTGCTTCTTTGCAGGATGATTTCCTAATTCACTCCTTAGTAATGTATCGATTTGGATGGTGTACCTTTGCAGCATAATCCGAGTACTTCCAAAAACAACATATTGTTTTTAAACTTTAAAATTATATTGCAACATATAATGAAAGGATACTTTTAGTATCTTAGATTTTAAAATTGGGGAATCAAGGCAGCTATGTAAAACTTACTCTTCCATACACTTGATACCATCTGCACAGAGGTCGCTATGGACGACGCACTATGGATGGTGCAGATTCATGAGACAATATGGAGTAAGTAAAACTAAGGTGTGGAACATCCATTATGATTCCTAAGGAGAACTTTCCAAGAGAGGATGGCAAGCACAAGAGAAGCTACAGAGACAGAAGACTAGCTGGATCTGTCACACCATGTGTCCAGAGGGAAGCCTACTTTGAAGGGGAAGGAGAGGACTGTGTTCTGGTATGCTGATGGGGACAACATTTCCAGTAACTGAACATAGCCTGATGACAGGGGCAGATAGCAAGAATGGAGAAATGATTCAAAAAATAGAAAAATATTTATAAATTAGGAAAATGATAAATATGATCACAGAATATTGTTAAAGAATGTACATAGGCAACATATGAAAGAAACAGTAAAGTAAATAGTAATGAACAGAGTAAAGAAAAATCTGTGGCAAATGTTGAATGATTCCTCCATTTGGAAGGGAGGAAGGTGGTAGAGGAACATGGCATGAGCTGCTGTACTGAAGTTTAATGGAAGGAATAATCCGAAACACCTAGAAGAGACTGTGGAACTAAGGGGACATAAGCTCAGCACTTGGAGATACGATGGTGGTGATAAGACTATACACATATCAACCATTTGAGATAATTTCAAAAAATGAAAAATTCCATCTCCAAGCAAAGAGGGGGATAATTACAAATTAGGTTAAAGATATAGGGATGTTTTATTGAAAAGAGGGCCAGATCTGGAGAAATTTGAGAGGTGGGTGGTGGAAATGGTTTGGGTGCAGTAGGGACTATGATGTGCTGACAGGGAGTGCCGTGGAGGACTGAAGGGCGGGTTTTACTTTGTAGGGTGAAAGCAAACCTCAGCATTCCATTTGATGAGGATGGTCACTGAATTTAAAGACAAGAAGCCTTAGGCCACATGGGTGGGGTGAAGGCCAACCTTAGACCACTGATTGGCAGAGACTGCCCGTCATATTTTTCTGGTACAAATTCTAAGATCATATCCTAATTTAACACAGAAAAGTGATGTCACTGGGTAGATGATGCTGCCCAAATTATGGAAAGAGATCATAAAGAACATATAGCTGTTTGTTCATTCAGATTTATAATTTGTCTGGGATTCGCACCTTCTAGAGAAGTAGTTACTGTTCTGATAAAATGTTTAAGAAAAATTTTTATCACATGGTTCTTTAAAGAGTGTTTATATGAAGTGTATTTGACCACAACATTGGGTTTAAAACAATGTATACAAGTCCAAGTGGTATAGGGAGAAGACCCCAGCAGAGACAATTCAGTGTCCAGTGATTTGTAACAAGTGGAAGTATCAAACTTCTAGGCATGAAGAGGCATGGCGAAGAAGTGGTCTCCACATCCAGACGACTATACTGTATGACTCTAGCTGTGGCAATAGAAAGACATACAGGAGGGCTGGGGATTTAGCTCAGCGGCACAGCGCCTGCCTGGCAAGCGTGAGGTCTTGAGTTTGATTCCCGGTACCAGAAAACAACAACAACAACAACAACAAAACAACAATCAAAAAAAAAAAAAAAAAAAAAAAAAAAAAAAAAAAAAAAAAAAAAAAAGAAGAAGAAGAAAAACAAACAGGAAACAGAGATCCAACAGGATGACAACTAGACGACAAGACCTCGACCTTTGTCCACCATGGATCTCCAATGTTTTGCCCATGCCTTTCTTCTGCAGCTAGAGAGCATGAAACCCTCAGTAATGCACGCATCCATGGCAGCCTCACGCGGTCGGCCTCAGAAGGTAAAGAATGATCTAGACAGACCAGTGATAGTTTCACCTAAAGAATATGGTATCAGAGTGGGCAGGGCTGCCACACATCTTGTGCCTGTCTGGCCTGGCGCCATCCCCGTGGCCAGCAGCAGCAGCACATTTCGCACCTCCATCCAGCCAGAGCTTCTTTCATCAATCACTGAAAGCTTACCCAGAGCATAATGTGTTATTTTCTAATAATGTTACAATGCACATCAAAAGAGAACTTGATGTTAGTATGCTATGGAATAATATTTTCTGTCAAAGACTGATTTTTAATGGACTATTCATGTTCATTAATTGGGACACAGCAGTTGTGCAAGATGGCTGTGCCCAGGTGCCTATTTCATTTTTGTTTGTTTCCATATTAGTAATACATTATCGCAAATTGCCACCAACTGGAACTCTTACAATAGTAAATATTTAGTTTTCTAAAGATGATATATGAGACCCTCCCCCAAAATCTCAATGCAGTTCTAACCTTGAAAAGTTTAAGACTTGACAGCATACTGAATGAGTAAAGATGACAGTGCTTGAAAAGTGTGTGGAGATCTTCAATGCTGCTGTTGGACAAGCTCCTCCAAATGAACTCCAAGTGATTCTGAAAGAATTGTGATTATGAATAACATGGCAGCTGACTTTCCTTACTATTTCAATCAGGAGCTTTTGGGAGTAGAAAACTAATGAACAAATAAAAGTGGGGTCCTTAGCTATTGACACAAATTTTCAAACATGATTTGAATGCATATATGATGAAGAAACTTTTCTGAAACTAAATTTAATGTCCATTCATAGTAGGTAACTTTCATATAAAATCAGATAATGTTCTTATGCTTGTTTAAAGTAGTGGACAAGGGGTAAAGCTCCATGATAGAGTGCTTGCTTTCCATGCTCCAGGCCCTGTGTTTGATCCCCACCTTGAAAATTAACTAATTCATTAGTTAATGGGTATATAAGCTTTATATTTTCAAAATATACAAAAGCATCTGAGTAGAGAAAATTTGGCTATTCATACTGTGACAGCTATTAAATTTGTTAATCTGGTTTTTCATATCTTTTCTCTTTGTTTTTTTGTACCGGCAATTGAACTCAGGGCTTCATGCTTTCCAGGCATGGTTTTCAATATCTTATTCAGTAATGCCACCTTTGTTAGGGAGTAGTCAGGACTTCTAAAAGTAAATTACATTTTATCATATATTCACCATAACATCCATAGACAGAAATCATGTTAGGGGATGGAACAAGTTTTGTCATCAGAATTTATGAAAAGGCTGGGAATGGTGCCACATTCCTATAATCTCAGATCCTCAAGAAGCCGAGGCAAGTGGATAGAGAGTTCATGACTAGCCTCGGCAATTTAGAAAGATCCAGTCTCAAAATAAAAATAAAAAAGCTGAGGATGTACCTTGGTAAGCATGACCCTGGATTCAGTCCTCAGTACCACAAAACAAATGAACAAACAGACACTGGCTTGAGTTAGTAGAAAGATCTTAGGTTCAGAAAAGAACAGTTAACATGCACAGGATAGAGAATATTTACCAGAATTTTTTGTTCTCTTCATTCCAAGGCACATTATGTAAATATGTGTGAAGGCACTTCAATAATATTTAAACTACAAAATGAAATATTTTAAAACTTTACCTAAAAAGAAAATTGAAGAATGGGATTTTTTTTTTTGTTAATTGTCTTACTGCAGAACATGATTTGACACAGTGTCTTCAAATACAGGATGTCTGTGGTATGAATGCATAGAAACAATAGAAAAGGAAAAGGGAGAGAAAAGCTTAATGCATTCATATTTCTTCGCTATTTCCCTAGTACGAATTTCAATTCAAAGACTCAGATTTTTGCTCGAGTTTCTGAAATTATGCATTCATATTATTCTGTCACTCTAAATTCTCTCACGTGCCAGTTATGTCCCAAAGTTCAATTAATGTGACAAAGATGACACACATTAATATTTTGGGAATAAAAATGGAAAGGGAAGGAACTTATAAACGGCATTTAATTATGATCTTATGGTAGAAATTATTCTAGAAAGAAGGGTAACGCAATAGAAAGCAGCATTTCATAGTTTGGAATTTTCATCCCCAGAGACAGATAACCAACAAAAGCTGTAGCAGAGTTTGATTAAGTCTGCATGTTGTTCTTGACCTCATTAATAGAGTCCACTGATGGATTTCTGGATCAATTTGTATGCAAATGTAACAAAAATAAGAAGGCAGTTTCAAGCTAATCTGCCCACTTTCATTGGATTTTATTCTTATCTTCATTTATGTACCGGTGATGTTTATTGGCGACTTCATGAAAATGTTTTGATAGCTGCTTGTCTATGTTAAAGGAGAACAGGATATTGTGATTCCACAAATTTGTTTCATGAGAAGTGATGGTAGTTAAAGAAGTCCAACTTTTCTGATGACTAACTGTGAAATCCTTTTTTCCTAAATTATTTTAGTGCATTCCAATAGACTGGGCAGTAACTAGTGAATGAGGACAGATCACAGTACTGCTAAAGTACACTCACTTTCCAAGTAAGAAGGGCTATGGCATCACAACAAGAGAAATGGGACAGATGGGAACATTAATTGCTGCTGTGAATAGTAAACAACTGTAAAGTATACTTGTATCTGTTTTTAGGATAATGAATATGTTTTGTTTCCTTCATACAAGTTACATAAATGGTTTCCACTACTTATTTCTACTATTTATTCAAAGTCAGTCCATGAATAATACTTAATAATATAGATGTCACTATAATAAAGTTATAGTGACATTAACTAATAAAGTGACATCTCTACTATATTATATCTTTTCAAGGCCTTAGTAGAAATATTTGGAAAACCAGTTTTAGTTTTTTCCTATCACTACATGAATAATCTACAAACTGAACTTGATCGATGAAATAAACCTGAAAAGGGACAACTTGAGGGACTGAGAGGAAGAAATATCTGTACATTTTACCACTGGTTATGGGTTAGCCTGCCAGAGGGGAGACTGGGTCAGTGCTAGTTGAAGAACTCCTCAAAGACTCACTGATGATTAATTACTAAATGAAATAGGTGCATTAATTAGAGACTTCAATGGAATCTTTTCTTTATAGAAAAAATTTGAACTTCAGGTTCCATTTCAAAGACTAAAAATAGTAAGTTTTTCTTTTCCTCCTGTGATCCGAATAAAAATGATAGTAAGCAGTGGTGAAAACAATAAGGCCAAAAATGAACAGAACTGAAAATGTTAAGTCCTCACTTATGGAAAAGTCAACAGAAAATATCCACAGTTAATGAATTAATCAATAATGCTATGAGCACAGAAAGGTGTGAAAGATGTGACGACAGGACGTAGAATAACAAGAGCAGACAGTAGTTTCTAACAGAAGTTGTGGGTTTGGGTGGGAAACACCAGGGTCAAGGAGACTTTTTCTATGCTGTACATCATGAGATTTGCAAGCTCTGTGTGTGTGTGTGTGTGTGTGTGTGTGTGTGTGTGTGTGTGTGTGTGAGTGCGTGTGTGAGCATGCGTGCCTGTGCACATGTGTGACTGCTAATATATAACATACTAAGTGGAAAAAAGACTTTCACTATGCATTAACAGTGCTACATATTGCTAAATGTGCTATTTAATTCAATATGGTGATTCTAAACAGCCATTTCAATTCCTCTCATCTGCCTTCCAATTTAATAGTCTTTTCTTACAGATATCAACTGTTTAAAATATTTTATAATGCAACATCTTATGATACAACGTTCTAACCTTCATATGAATTGTTTCTGTGTGACCCTGATCAGCCCCATGCCTCACATATTCTTCAGTTTACACTAGTCTCTTGTGAGTGTATAAGCGGTGTTTTTTCTGAAATGACTACATTTTAAATTAGTGTCAGATTTTTAGATTTCAATATTTTGGCCTCACTTTTCAATAGGAGATCATCAAAATTTTTTTCAGTGCCTTTGAAGAATGAGCACACGTTTTCCTCACTATTCAAGTGCAGTGAAGAACAAGAGTTTTCAGATCCACTTTCTATTAGCCTGCCAGTGCCTGTAGATACACAGAACGCACCTGCTAAGCGTAGGATTGGAAAGAAATATCTACTGTCAGGAAAGCTCAAGGCTCACAACACACTGTATAAGACAAAATCCTTTTATTTAAATGCTGAGATTTTAATTATGTCATTGACATCACTATATACATTTTAAGTGCATAATTCCATGACTTTAACAGACTTATCCAAACATTACCAAAGTGTAATTTTAGGTATTTTCAGCAACAGAAGAGAGAAATGGTGTAGTCACTTATAGTAACTGTCTCTTCCCTCCCCTTACCCTCTATGGCTACCTATCTATCTTTTGTCAGTGTAAGTTTTATGGTTAGTTCTTTATGAATAACTTCATAAATAACTATGGTTAGTTCTTTATGAATATGTTTTCAGTCAACTAGAAGTTTGAATCTTATTGCTCAGCTAAAAATGTTAGTGCAAAATAACTCTTTATATCTTATTTCTGTCAGAGCTTTTAAGAAGATAGTCTGTAATCCATGAATACTTTTAGAAGTCATCATTACATCATTTGACTTTGCATTTTTAACCGTATCTATTTGAATATAGTGTTCAAAACTAGTGAGATCACTACCTAATCATCCTATTTGTATAAATTAGCTACGAAAAAAAAAGCATACATTTATAGCACAGTCTGGAAAATACCAGCTTCTGTTCAAAGTTTCCCCACCTCAAATTCTTTGATTCAGGATTAGATACTCCACTGTTACAAGTTAATCTGTAGTTGCAAATGGTTAATAGTTTATTTCAAAGATGAATCCAGTGACTCAAATGCATATGTTGGACTACACTTATGTTAATAAGTCTGCCCTGAATCAAAGAGTCTGCCTAACTGTGACTAAATGTTTATCAATAGCAATATGAATTCCTAGTGTAGTAGTATACACAGTTTCTTAAAGTAACAGCTGAAATTGTTATTTCATAATTTATCCAAATCCAGGGAAATAGTTTGAATAAACTGTATGAAAGTCAAACACCATAATTTTATTGATGGATGTATGATAACTATAGAAATATTTTCTCTCAAATGTATGAATTGATTAGCTGATGGCTTTGGCAGAATGAGTCCATTAGCTGAGAATCTTTCCTTCCACAGCGTGAAGAAGGGAGGTTTGTCATTCTCTCACTGAAGTCCTGTCGTCATCATTGTAGATTTACGAGGCCGTGTTCTAATCCCTCAGGAGAGTCAGTGCTATGCTCCCCATCCCTGGCTTCCTCCAGGAGCCCTTTGGTTATACAGCCCTCACATCAGGCTCAGCTGAAGTATAACTGACTGGAAGAACACCTACCCGCATGCTTCACTCACACACAAATACATCCTGGAAAAGTTGTACATCCATTAAGCAGAGCGTTTGTTTTGATATTATTCACTTATCTATCAAACATATTTAGACATATGAGCTCTCTGAAATTTTACTGAGAGATGGCACTTTTCTCTTTGATAGGGGAAATAAAAGACATTACTGCTGTCACTGAATTTAAAGGCTTTCATGCACAAGTCTGAAAAATGAGAGCTCACGTCATTTTTCCGTTGTCTACTTTGTAGCACTTACAAAGCGCAATCTTTCAGCAGGCTATTTTCATGTTATGTCAGAAAAAAATATATACATACACACTTACCCTAGTTGCCTCATTTTAGCTCTAAAGAGAAACATGCGGAAATTTAAAGCGTCGGTGTCTTAGTTATTTCCAGCTGCGTGTAGTGTTTAAAAGATAAAGCATGATAAGTAGATGATTTGAAATCTCTGTTTTTACTTATGAGAACAAATGGTCTAAATTTGACAAGGCAGCAAAAAGAAGCCGCAGCAGCAAGACAGGTGAGACAACCGTCAGCAGGCAGTTGGTCCTGTCATGAAGGAGGGTGCCGCATAAAACTTGCTGGGGATATTTATATCAGTTTGCAAAGTCGAGAAGCTCTTTTGGGGAAGTATAAGATAAGTCTCTAAATTTTGAGAAAGCATTAGCAATGAAAAAAGGGGGAGAAACATGTTCAGTCTTTAGAAATGAAGAACATTCACCTGGAAATAGAAAAAATAAAACAACTCTGATAAGTAAAGAATCACTGGAGCATAGAGAGTGTGCGAGGTGGGATTGTGCAGGGCCTCACAGTCTTGGTTAACAATTTTAGACAGACATTATCAGAAGAGAAAAGCTAGAAAGGATGAATTCTAAGGAGAACTGTGACAAAATCAGATGTGAGCTTCTTAGAGGATAATTTTGGATGGCACTTGAACAAGAAATTAAAGATGATACGTTATGACTACTACAATGGCCAGACTCAGGAGAACCGCTTGACACTGGTTGATTGATACAAGGATACATGGAAATGAAGAAGTAAACACATTGGCGAGATGTCAGCGCAGCAGTGTAGCGCTGCAGGTGATATGTTGGATGTTTGCATACGCATCAACTTGCTGAAATACTGAATCACTGCGAGACAGTCAGCACATCCTGTTTCCATGTGCACAAATGAAAGCTTGGAGAAAGCTGAAAATGTGAACTGTCAGAGGTATGGGAGACACTGCACTAAACATGGACCTACACGTGGTGGTGGTGACCTGCCAATAATAGTTAGCTTATTTGTTTGCTCAGGACTGGGGATTGAATTCAGGGTTTTTACACTGAGCTACTTCCTCAGCCCTATTTTTAATTTTTTTTTTTTTAATTTGAGACAGGATCACTAAGTTGCCCAAGCTTGCCTAGAACTTGCAAGCCTTGTGCATCAGGCTCCCAGAGAGCTGGTTTTATAGACATGTACCTCTACACCCAATTAATAGTCAACGTTTACTAAATGTAAACTTTAGAGTAAGCTAACAAGATAATGACAAGCCATATTTGATGTTATCATCACAAACGATATTTTGTGATTAAAATGAAAGACTAAATTAAAAGCAGTATCATACATGTAGGAATAGTTATGAATAGTTATCTAATGATACCTGTTATTTTAGTTACTCTAACATAATGGTGGGTCTATTCGTATTATAGTAATACCTTAATACAAGGCTCAGACAATTATATTAGAGTAGATGTCTAACTCACAGTGCTCTGATTAACAGTATCTATTTCATATTCATACAATCATTTCAAGGTACTTTCATAAATAGGTGATTCTTCTAAAAATTCTATAGTACATTTGTTTGTGGATGGAATTAACACTAGCTATTGCTTACCTTAACTTATTTCATTTTATTTTAATAATAAAATACATTTATTCTGAGTATAAAGTGATGATTTCCTATTACACAAAAATTACAAAATATAAAAATGTATAAAGGTAAAATGTATACTCCTTTTTCAACTACCTTGTTAATTTTTAGTGGTGTGTTTTTTCTAAACTTTAAAGTATGAATAAAATTTGCCTTTTGAAGTCATACTACATAAATGATTAGAAATTCTTCTTTTACAATTTTACTTAACGATTGTTAAAAATCCATCTTTTTGGAAATATTACTGAGGAACTAAAAGTGAGCTGGTTTGGATGTTTCCATTATTTATTTATCTATTATTTTTCTGAGACAGTCTTAATTATAGCTCAGACTGGCTTTTAACCCACTATGTAACCCAGGCTGGCCTCTAACTCTCAGCAGTCCTCCTGCCTCAGCCTCCATAGTGACTGGATTACAGGCGTGCAGCACCATGCCCAGAAAGTTTGAGTGTTTCTAAAAAAATGTTTGGAACACAGTCTTAATATAGTTTCTAAAACTAAAATTGATGATAAAATGGTGAAAATGTTAAAAATCATGATCTACATTGCCAGATAGTTTCTAGTGTAACTTATTTAAGTAAATACCACTTTGCTTGCACTTAAAATTAGTTCTACAAATGATGAATCTCTTTTTCCTCTGGCTTATGTAAGTGGTCAACATCTAATGACACAATAGAAACATTACACTTAAAATAACCTGAGAACAGAGAGGAATATGATGGGTCCCAGGTGGACTCTCTTGTTTCTGTACATAGCAGGCTACTTCTCTGCTTCCTCTGTTACAGTCACAATTCCAGGATGAACGCATCATTTTGAAACCCTCACTGTTTCTGAGTTTCATTTCAAAATGTTTGTGGCATTTTGAAGTTTTATGATAAAATATTTCCCCCCAATCTATTTGTATCTAATCTATGCCCATACTCCCTCCATCAGATCTCTACTTTTTCAATTTCTGTAACTTTTCAATCCAGACTAGAATGTCAGTGCTCTTTTTCATGTTTTGACATGCATTATTTTAAAAACATGCCTCTCACGCAAGTAGAAGGTTGTTTTTATCTCAGATTAGTTTATTTCCTTCCACCTCACTATAATGAATTCAAATTTAGGAACATATGCACATTTAAAATGGCTGTGTATATATTTCTTTAAGGATTAAAGGAGAAAAAAATAAATTATGTCCCCACAGATAATTGTAAATACACTCACAACTTCTCATGGTTAATTCTTCTCATTTATGTTGTCTCAGCATCATTTTGAATACAAGCTCAGCTTTCTCATCTTAGAAGCAACCATCTGGACAGTTTTCATTGTACGCTATACTCAGTGGCTCAAGTCATGACCAGAAAAGAGCTGAGACACATCTCTCCCACTCAGCATACTGCGGTCCCCACTTCCCACTGACTCTTTTATGGGACCATGCGGGCACTTGCCACAAATTTAACATGACTGACACCCTATTTTTCTATTGAAGTTATCCCTCAGTATCCAATGAGGATCACTTCTAGGAGCGCTGGGGATTCCAGCATCCATCAGGGCTCAAGTCTCTTCGATGCAAAGGTGTGGGATTTGGCCATACACTATGAACCTTCTCCTGTCAAATTTAAAACATCTCTATTTAATATAATGATGTACATAGCTGTTATATTGTATTATTAGAGAGTATAACAAGAAAAAAGTCAATGTTCAGCCAAGAAGTTATTAAAAATATCTTCCATCCACATCTGGTTGCATCATAGATATGGGTTCCATGGACCCAGGGAGCCAGCTGTACCCCATCTCACCCTGCTTGACCTCGCATCGCTGCCTCATTTGATTAAGGTCTGTCCTCCCAACCCACCCTTTCCTCCAGGCCCAGATCTGGAAGTAAAGTCTTTGAACTCACTTCTTACTGCAGTGTGTGAATGGAATGTGCACCGTCCATGTCAAGAGTGAGTGCTGCTCAAGGCCAGACCTTTCTCCAACACACAGGAGAGAACACAAAGTCAGGCTCCCAGGCTCAGAGTGGTGCTCAGGCAGGCAAGATTGGAACACAGACCAGAAAAAGCCTGAAGGTATCTTCCACTGTAAAAAAGTTTCCTTTCTGAGGATCATGGGTCAGACAGCCAGACAACCATAAATGAAATGACACTGCAAGCACACATGGCCAGCTTCCAGTCGTGTCTTGTTAGGGCAGAGTTGCTATCTGCTGGAGTACCAGACCCCAAATTCAACTGACACTTGTCTTGGTCCTGTTTGCCTTAACTCAATAAATTATTCCTCTGCCCAGAAGTGGCCATCTGAATGCAGTATCATAATTTCTTAAATGAAGAGCCATCTGTTCTCAAAAATGTAAGGAACTTATTCTGAGTTTCTAAGGAGTTGTTGAAAGGTGAAGAATCTCCAGCGTAAGAGTAAATTTACAAAATGTACATGGCCAGACTCTGTTGCAATGGTACCCTGACACAGTCTCTGGCACAATGCCTTAGACTTGATCAACTAATGCCAGCTTCACTGTTTTTGTACACCCACCTAAAATTCAGAAACAAGCAAAATAAAGAAAGCCTACTTATGAAGATGAGTTACGTAAGGGGCTCTGCTTCTAGTTAGCAATCCTCCAGTTTCCCCTTGCTGTCCAATTATAGTTAGAACATACCTGAAGACTTCTTGCTTTCCCTGGAAGGTTTGCTCACTTTACCTCCTCCCTGGAAATCTCAGCTGAATGCCAGTGATGGTAGCTGATCCCATTTCTATGGCTATTTCTGAACAAGTGCCTGTATTTGTCCCCATGTGCTTTGTCTTCATTTATTTCTGTCAGACTGAGTGCTGTGAGCCATGGTGGATGAAGGAGAAGAGCTACTGGTCTTCACTAATCAAAGGACACTCAGACCCACTACATGGACCACAGAGTGTGTTCGTCAGCTTCTCAACACCAGAGCACAGTGTTTGGAATATATAGCTTGATGGAGAAAAAGTATATATTGGCGAAGGATTCTGTTACAGTCTGGCTGTTGGGTTCTTCTCTCAACCCAGAAAGAATTACAAGTCAGAGTGTCAAGAGAGAAATTAGCAAGGGCATTTCTTGGACAGCAAAAGCAGGAAGGTCCCAGTACTGGCAGGAAACAGGCTTGTGTCTAGATGTGCCCCAAAACCTCATGTACTCGTAGGTGAGGCTTTCGGATATGCTGAGTCATGGGTGTGTGATGCTGAGATCAAGGGTGTGTGATACTAGGATTAAGAGTATGTTGTACTGAATCAGTCTACTGATTGAAATTTGGATATTTCTGGGTGTGGTTGAGTGGATTTACTGAAGACAGCAACCCCACCTTACGTGTGAGTAACACTAAAATGCTAGTAGCCTGAATGGGAAGAAAGGGAAAACCAGGCTTTGCTATTCACTGTTTGCTGTCTGCCTGCCATGGACTGTTCCTCCTCTGTCATGTCCCTGTGCCATGCCACTCCACCATGGAACCAAAATAAACCTTTCCTCCTTTAACTTTGGATGTTGGGTATTTTGTTCCAGCAGTGGGAAAAGTAATTAGGACAGGACTATTTGTCTAGGGGTTTTTATATACAAAAATGTTTACATCTCAGATCACTTAGAGCCAAATTAATGTCAACCTATGGTATCATAAGCGGGAATGTTTGTCTAGAACTGAGTTTATAGGAACTTGGAGTATGTAGCAAGTGTTCATTTTGCAAGCACCATTAATTGTAACTTTTCTAAAATTAGCTTAATGAAGGCATTCTTCAGAGAGATATGAATAGAGGTTTGGTAGTACTGGTCTTCTATCAGCTTGTTTTTATCACATTCCTGGACAGGAGTTTCCCATGAGTTTATCACAAGAGCCTTGTTTATTAGGCTCCTGGAGCCTTGGCCTTGGCCATTAAGTCCCCATCCTGGGGCCTGGCTTCTTGTTAGCCCTTGCCCTTCACAGGGTCATCCTGATTCCTTCTGGGATTGGCTTTTCCCTGGCTGCAGTCTTTCCTGAAATCCACATCACTCTGGACAGTCTTCTACCCTCCCTACAGAGCCCTGCTCATCCTCAACATTTCCTGACACACCATGTCTTCCTGGAGCTGATTGTTTAATCACTACTGTGTGTGTCTTTTCAGAGTAAAAGTCTCTGAGTCTTAAGAAATCCTCAACCCATTCATGTATACAGCAAGGCTTTCAGTCTGTATTCTTCAGGTCATCCACCAGTTCCCTGTTTCAGATTCAGAGATTTCAGTCCATGACCAGGAAACAGCAAGACTACCTTCAAAGGCATATCCCAATTATCCACCTCATTCCGTTAGCACCAGCCCGTTCCAGAGACCAAGAGTTATAGACTCATTGTTGGATTACCTGGTGAAATCAGAGTGCTAATGAGCCATGCAGTCCGCAAATCCCATCAGCTGACACCCACGCCTTCCACACAGAAGACCTTGGGTGGGCCTCTAGGGTCCCAGCGACAACACAGAACCAGCTGGACAGGGGCACTTGAAACCCCTGGAAGAATTTTCCAACAGCAAAAGGATCTTCTGAGACCCAAAGGATAGAGAAAGAAAGGGTTCTCCTGAGGGTAGTAAAATGGCAAGGGCTTATTCCAGAATATAACATGGTAGAAAATTCAGAAGAAGCATTTAGCACATACTGTCAGGAAGACATTGTGCTTATTTACCTCCTTGTTTTCTACACATTCTTATTCTTTGTGCTTTATGTCTTAGACACGGGCCATCATCATAGTTTTTCAAGTGTTTCTTTTCATCTGTGGCTTGCTTTTAATTGTCATGAGTGCGTTTCCCAGGGGAAATTTTTAAAATTTTGAGTCCAATCAGCATTTGTGTACTTCATGCTTCTTGTGTTTGCTTCCTTCATTTCTCCCTTAGCACTGCAGCTGCATTTGTTTTATTCCTTGCCCCAGAGTGCATTGCTGCCACCTTCACTGTGTTCAGGTTCCTATTCTTCCACTCATTTTCACCAGGAATAGTTTATGCTGTGCACCCCTTAAGTTCACTTATTTTTTCTTCAGTCACAATGACAGTTGCACTCCTGTACTTACATGTCTCCTGGTTCTATCCTGGTGACAAGGTACCCAGGCTGAATATTATCTAGAGATTTTTCAGGTCAGGAGGAGAATCTAAATTAACTGTCATAAAAGGCATTGGAAGGGTTTAGACCAAATACCTTTTAATGCAGTATTTCTGGTAAAAAGAAAAGAAACTACAGGTAATTTCACAGTAAATAGGAGAAGATATTTATAATTTTTCATAATTTATTTTATTTTAGAAGTTTATCAATCTATTCAACTTTACTCTGTCTATAGGTACATTATTCTCTGCAGTACATTAAATTATATGCAGAGTCAATATAGTGGACTTTAGAAATGAGAATTCTTTGGATCTTGTGTTCATGGGTACAGTACAATCTTTTGAGGGAAAACAAGGAATGTTATTGATATATCCAGGGGCTGAAGATTGTCTGTTAAATTTTATTGTATTTTGTACATTAACTCATTCAGTCAGTCATATTTATTATGGATGTACTATATAACGGATATTAGAGGAGCTGCAGACTCAGTAGGTAAAAAGAAAGATGAGAAATATCTTTCCTATGGAGATGTAATTCTAAGTACAATTAGGCTCAATAAATGAAATAAAAAAATAATATAGGATATTAAAACATAAATTCAATTTTATGTCTTTTCAAATCAGAGGCACTCTTCTGGAAGATAATAGTTACTGTCAAACTGGACAGCTATGTCTCTTACCCTGATAGAGCTAAAATTTCTTTCACTTCTGAATAATTGTCCATGAACTTATAGTAAACCAGGGCTGTTGGTGATCTATCTGAGCTTTAATCTATATGTTTCTTTCTTGACTTCCTGAACTGGGCTAAGTACAATAAAAATGTATTCTCTTCTCACCATTGTTGGAAAAATTATCCTTCATATCTATTTACCAGGACATTTTTCTAAAATAACTGTTTTTAGTAATTGGATTAACAATACTTTTCCAATATTCAAAATCTTTTATTTCTTTTTAAATTATTTCATAATTTAATTATGAAAAATTAAAATTTCATAGCAAAATAATGAGAGTAACAATAGTTAATGCACTGTGCATTATTGTCTGCAAAGTAATCATTCAGAGTATAAAATATAAACTAAAAAGGTAAAAACGGGGGCTGGGGATTTAGCTCAGCGGCAAAGCACCTGCCTGGCAAGCGCAAGATCGTGAGTTCGGTTCCCGGTACCGGAGAAAAACCAAACCAAAAAAATAAAAAAAATAAAAAGGCAAAAACGGAAGAAAATAGTAACATAAAACATTCTTTTCAACCAAGATAAATTCCTATTTTGTGTTTAATTAATGCTAGATATATAGATAGATAGAGAGAGACAGACAGACAGACAGAGAGACAGAGAGAGATTTACTAAAGTAAGGAATTGGTTGAAACAATCATGGGGCTTGACAAATCAGAAAGTTGTAGAGCAGGTCAGGAGGGTGGGAACTGAGTGAAGAGCTGATGTTTCTCTCAAGCAGGCTGGAGATAGAATTTTATTCTCTCCAAGAAACTGGAGCTTTTGCTCTTAAAACTTTCACCTGATTTAACAAGGCCTACCCATTCTAGTGGGAGTAATATATTTTACTTAATTAAAGTCAACTGATTGCAGATTTTAACAACTATAGAATAAATGTGGCTCACACCAATACCTAGATTTGTGTTTGATTAAATAGCTGTTATCACAGCCCAATGGTTGAACTAATTATCATAGCCACTGAAATAATAAACGTATGCAATTTGGTCTCTATTTAGCTTGTTAAATTCTCAATAGAAATATACACTATATTCTGAGCTTTAGTCAAATTTTTTAAATAAAACATACATACTTGTCTATGAAACCAAATGCAATTATTAACACTTACATAAAATTGGTAAAATATAAGGAAATTAAACCATTAAGTGTAATTTGTTTTAAGTACAAAAATTATTGCACTTTACTTGTGTTATTTATAAACAATACTAAGAGTGGATAACTGACCTATGTTAAGAGAATACAGAAAATATCTGTTTTGAGAAGACTTTTTATATCTGAATAAGTTTCTGCAAATGTTCAATTGTCTACAGTTGGAAGCTCAAACACACAGATAAGTATGCTTAAGTTATTCTGTTCACATTATTCTCTTTGCTGTAGTTTACATGTGGTGGCAATTATGTGTCATATGAAGTCACAGATTTAATGTACATTTATTAACCTCATTCTGTAGGACTTATGATCTGAAACAACACCAGCAAACAAGAGTTTGATATTTCTTCTGAAAATTGGTTTTTTTTTTTTAAATCAAAATTATCTTCAGAAATCTAGGGCTTATAATTACTAATATTGAGAGAGAGGAAAATGAGTACATGATACATATCTTATTGTTTATGGATTTTCATGACTTTTATTTGAGTTGTGGTTGTTCTTAAAGACTTAAGAGAGGGATATAAGAGATTGTTAAAAATAAACAAGGAATGAAGATATACTGTAGCTCAGGGATGAAATGCTAACCTAGCATGAGTGAGGTCATGGGTTCTGTCCCTAGTACCACCAAACAAGAAAAGAAATCTCTGCCCAGTAAGTTGGTAGGTTTTTTTATTTGTTTGTTTTGCCTGTTATTGCTTTGGGGGGGAATTTTGGAGGCATTCTGTGGCCTTATGTTCTAATGTTTCCATTGTTTTCTTTTCTTTTTGAGCTTATGCTTGCAGGTTGTTTACCATGGAGAGCTTTGCTGTTAGTATGGAAACTTCTTTTACTCAAGTCTGCTCTTCAATGATGCTCTCTGCAGGTGGCTAACTACTGGCCTTTGCCTCTAATGCAGGATCCAGTCAACTTCATTTATTTGGGAGGGCTGACTGTAGCCTATTTGATCCAGTATCCAATAATGTGAGAACCAGGTACACTACTTTTAATGCCACAAAGGCAATCCTGACACTGGCATGCAGAGAGAACCAATTATTCCAACAACTATGTCACCTTGGCTATAATAATAAAATGAGTAACAATAACAACATCAAACTCAAACTGGATATTGACATATCCTAAAAATCAATAATGTACCACATTTAACCCTAGAAAAGAGCTCTGTAATTATTTTATAAGCTCTAATCAAGCTAAATATTGACCTGCAATAAATATCTCATAAATGGAACTATTTCACCTCCACTAAAAATAAAACAGTATTCAAGAAAAATAGCACTGAGTCAACTAGTCATCTAAAAATTCATAAAGCTTTACAGTTATACTAGAAAACATAGCAGGGTAGGGAACTGTAGAATAAAAGAAGGAAAATTTGGAATATTTATCAATGGAAAATGAGAAGGAGAGGAGAAAATGTGAATTTGTTGAGGGGTAAAATGTAACAGTAAACAAAGACATAAAAAAGAGGAAATAGCCAGGTATGGTGGTATAGGCTTGTAATCCCAGCACAGAAGGCTGAGGCAGAAGGATGGGGAAAGAGTTCCAGGCCAGCCTAAATTACATAATGAAACTTTGTGTCAAATAAATAAACAAATAAATAGGACATAAAAGAAAAATAAGAGGGAAGAAAAAAATCAAAAGTGGAAAAGAAAAAAGGATAAAAAGGAAAAGAAAGGAAGAAGAAAGCCTCAGGTCTCAAATACCTCCTCTGCCTAAGCATTGTTTCCCCAGTGACTGGCAGTCAGTCCATAACTCCCTGCTCCAAGAGAAGTGGGACCCAAGCATGAGCCCTGAGCGGTGGAGGCAGCAGCAGGCAGGGCCCAGTCTGGAGCCAGGGGTTGGAATTTTTTTAATTATAAGACTCTTCTTGAGAAGGGCTTTACTCTCCATGCTGATAACCTCCATTTTCAGATTATACAGGTATTCCAACCAAAAATGAGATGAAGACATGCATTGCTACAACTACGTAAGTAACTAGTTTCCCATTCCATACTCAGGTGGGATAAGCAGGAAGGAGACCATGGACAAAGATCTGGTGGACTCCTTGCTGTGACTCCCCCCAGAGCAAATTACAGCATCAGCCTGGAGTAGACCCTCAGGAAGAGAGCCAGGATCCTGCTGGCAGTCAGAGCAGAGTACAGACTATGCACACGAGAATGCAAGCAGACCAGGGTGCTGTGCAGGGTGAGGTGAAGCTGGGGACTGGGCTGCAGCCACACAACATCTGCATTAATGTGGAGAGGGACCACCTGGAACTCAGGACCTTGCTATGGCCCAGGACTGTCTTGCTCACTCTTCCATAGCAGCTCTGAGTAAGGAGTGAAAGAGCAGCCAACCAGGAAAGAGCAGGTCTGCACTTCAGGGTTTTGTAACACAACAGACAAAGGGTGGGAACCCCTCAGTGAGAGACCATTTAGATGCCCACCTGGCCATGACTCTCCTGGGGACTTGGGTTCAATTTAGTTAAGGAGGGTGTAAGGCCTCTGTTATGTCATATGCTGATCACCACAGAACCATAGGTGAAGCCCCAGTCAGCCACTGAGATGAGGGCCTCCCAGTCTCCGTGCACAGATGGAGCAGCCTATTGTTTATGCTGTCCACTCCACTCACTCACACATTCACTCAACAGGCACTCAGGTTAAAATATTCCAACCCCCTTCCCTCCAGAATGATCCAGACTATCAATAATTGATCAGATGACTCTTCTGCTGGAGCTAAGCAGAACTGACAAGCAGACTAACTGGGGTGACCCTGGGGGTCTTACCAGAATCAGGCAAGCAGGCAGACAGGTAGACAGACTGTTTCCTCCTTTCTTTCAGGTCCAATGTGAGCCACTCATCAGGGAGCCAAGAATCCTCCTCAAGACCTCTGTGAGTACTTGAAAACTCTGAAAGTTCCTCCTCCCTGTGGGGACCTGGAGAGGTCCTTGCTTCATCTACAAGGGCTACAACCAGTAACCAAAACGGTCAGCACAGTCAGTCTTCCCAGCTGATGCAACAGATGCACCAGCAAGCAGAAACACCAAAACAATACCCAGGATTTGGAGGTAGAATTATTTAACAGAGAAGCACTAACAAGGAACCAAGCCTTATAAAAATGTCAGGGCCTGAAGGCTCAGGGAGAGAGGTTTCTATGGGGTTGGTTCAAAGGGGAAGCACAGAAGCAGAGCACTTGGCTGTTTGATTGGTTCTTAAAACGTGTATCATAGTGACCAGCTAAACATCACAGTAACCAGCTATTTCTAAGAGACAGAGGCAACTGGAACTGCAACAGGAACTGTCACCTGGGTAACTGAGATATACTGGCTGAGGGATCACTTTCTGCTATAAAATGTTCAACAATTTATAGTTTGAATGTTTAGAAAATTATATTTTAATTCATCTTCTGATATATTCAATTATACCTTACCATACTTATCTCAACGTTCATTCTCATAGATTTTCTTTTGAAATAGAAGATACATCAGAGGAAACTACAATCCTACTACACAAATTTATTGCAGAGAAACTACCAAGCTTCAGAGTTAAACTAAAAAATATTAGAGCACAGAAAATGACCTTCAGATAATCATTTCAGTATTTGAAAACTACAGTTTCAATACATTAGCCAATCAGATCTCACTGGCCCATGTGCAAAATTGCAGTCAGTCTGCTTAAGATGTTTATGTGTGTGTAAAAGTTTAAAGCATCAAAAGAAGCACTTAAGTTTCAAATACTTCTGTATTAAAATAAAAGAATCAAAAATATAAAGGAAGACTGCACAGCTCAGCATAATGTCAGTACTTTAATTTAATTCCAGGATGGATCCAAATTAAGAAGCATCAGACATTTGAGAGCAATGATAAGAATAACAGTGATGAACCAAAATGAGCACACAGAATGAATGACCTGAAAAGGAACAGACACATAGTCCAGGCAAAAAATGGAATATTAAAAATTTCAAACTAGTATCATTTGAGAAATGTAAGAAAACATTACATCTTTAAGAAATCAACAAACTCTTATGAAAGACCAATAAAAGAATGAAATGAGCTCCTACAAACAAACAAAAATGATAAAAATCAGTATAAAAGATTATGTGAACAGCCTAAATAATAGAATAATATATAAGCAAAGGCAAATGTAACAGAAAAGGTTAGACACTTTGAGACAAGACACTAGATTCATCTAATTAAAGGAAAAGAAAAATAGAGTAAGATCAAGGAGGAAAAATATAGCCCCCAAAACAAAAAACTTGAAAAATTATATTGTGTATTTATTTTCATATGTAGAGGATCAATCCAGTGCTAAGAAAATAGTATTTCTAATGAAATTATGAGGAAAAAATAAGCTATTCTTTTTTTTGTACTTGGACTAGAACTCAGGACCTTGTGCTTGCCAGACAGGCATTTGTGCCACTGAGCTATATTTCTAGCCCAAAAGTAAGTTATTCTTAATCAAAAGACAATCAGACAAAAATTAAACTTCCTACATTGGTTATGAATATTAGTATATTGTGTTACATGCTGTGTAGTTTGAAATATTTAATCTCCATATAAAATTATCTATGCTACATTTCATATATATATATATATAGAGAGAGAGAGAGAAATACAATGTATATATGTGTTTATCTCTGTATACACATACCTATATATCTGAGGAGATATTGTAATTAGCAATTTTATGTAATGTAAAATGTAAAATAATAGATTTGTTAAAAAATAATAATGAATATAACCTAGAAAAAATTGACCTAAATATCCATTAATCCCTAACATCTAAAACATTTTTACACATAGCAGCATAAATTCTATGAAATGAGATCAGTTCTGTCCCTGTGGGTGTAATCCAGAGGATTTGGTTCACAAAATTTGATTCTGTGGTGAGTAATGCATGATAGTTGAAGCAGTTGCTGGTTTGTCACAGGCAGTTTTACATACGTAAACCTTTGATGTCCCATCGGCGAATGACCACCGGCCTATGAGTGTGACAAGAGTTTATGCTCAAAGTAAAGAGCTAACACACATGGTGCGGCCTTGCTCTAGATTCCTCAGGATCTTAGTGAAAATGTCCTACTGGAACTTTTAAGAGAAAAACAAAATTTCCCTCTGTTACCTTTTCCAACCAGCAGGGTTGAAGACAGCAAAACATATACTGTAACATGCAGGCAACTTAGAGTACGTGTTCCAAATTTAGAAAATACTAAGTGTCTGAGTTGATACTCAGTTTCCTGTGAGATAGTCTTGCCTATCTCCAGCCTGGACCAGCTATTTAATCTTTTCTGCTGTGAATCCCATTAAAACCTGGTAGCCATCCATGTAAAATCAATTATAGTAATACTTTTATCTGTAGAATATACCAGAAAAGAGTACCAAGCACTAGTTTTCTCTCCTACTGGGAAAAGGTATGAGATGTACTAACTACCTCTTCATTTTAATGTGATGACAGCATTGCTAAACCAATGCACTTCTAAAAATGAAATTAATGAACATTTGTAGTGCTTATTTTCCTCTATCTTGGTGTGCTTATAACACATCCCAAGTGCTTGCATTCATTGCTCATAGGACTTATTGGTATGATTTCATGAGCACAGTGAACCAATATGCTCCTTCTCAGAATCTCCCTGTGGACTGCATAATGACAGAGTGCAAAAGAGTGAGGATTATGCTGCAACTAAGTATTTAATATCCAACACTACATTCAGGATTCCAACAAATGTTCACTCAACAGGACTGTAGATCGAGGGGTTATACTCTGAGGTGAACTATCACCATGACTTAATTCGTTATTTAACCTGTTTATGCCTGTGCTCTGTAGAAGCTAGGGTGGTGCTTTGAGTCTCTCTATGTAAGTCAGCTCTGACACTTTCCCAATTATATTACATATATGTTTAAAATTTTTGCATGTTATACGTTTTGGCATCTTAAACTTAATTAATTGATCAAATCTTGTTGGCTGAGAAGAGATTACATTTCTCAAGATGGGCCAATTCTTAGACCCAGCAAAAGACTCAGCAGGAGCTTGTTTTTGAGATTTAAACAAGTCCAGAATCAAAGATCTGCTATTTGGCCCATAAATCCCAGGAGGTGATATTGTTCTCAATATGTAATTTCAGGGTTGAGTGTTGTGACTCACACCTGGCACTTCCTTTGCTAACCTGCATGGCATGTGGTCATCCTCTGAGGATAATGTCCTTAATTTCTGGTGCTGCTCCTATGTCTCCTCTTGTGGCTAGATCTGACTGACCATCATGTAAAAGAACACAGAACACCAGCATCTAAGTCTTACTGAAGAAGTAATGAATAAATTGTGTATGTGTGTGTAGTGTAGATACCAAGACAGATAGACAGACAGACAGATAAATAGATTTCAGTCACTGGCCAAGTGTGAAAGGTAAAATAGAGGAAGGCAGAGATTTCCATCTGAAAGGACCACGCAAAGTCCTCCAGAAAGAAGAGATTCATAGTTGTACTACCTAATACCTCTAGCAGCTAGAAAGTCAGTACATTATCCTATAAAAGGACTTCGGCTGTATATTTGCCTAATGCTTATTTCCTAAATCATCATGTCATAGAAAAAGCAGGGCTCAGGAGATGAGCAAATGCCCTGCTTAGCATTTATCTAATTCAGTGTAACAGATACTATATTGCCATGTTTCTGTCTACAATTTTATGGGCGCTCATGTGCACATGCTTCAAACTTAAAAAAAGACCAGTGCTTGGCTACAATCTACTAATGGCATGTTTATCAAATGTGACATGCTTATTTCAAAGAGTACACCAGAATTATGGCAGCTATAAGTTAAAGTGCTGGTGGTTGCCACTGCATATTTTTATTACTGTCATTCAAATAATTCATAATATAAATAATTTAAATTATACTGCAGTCCAGCATTTACCATTCATCTGAAACTTTATGCCAAGTTAAAGACAACCAAAAACACTCGAAACATTCTCTAATAGGACAGTGTAGAGGTAGGAACATCAGCTCTAGCACCATTAAAGTCAACATTCTGAGCCTCCATGCAAGTGTTGCATAACAGGCCTTGCGGTCCTCTGTGTATGTGTATGAACTCCACTTTGCTCATTTCTGCATAACATGCATAGATGTTCCCCTCCCTTTGTCTCTCTGCTTCCTTCAGAATAAAAATTGCCTATGTGGTGTGCATTCTTAGACTCTGTCCCCTTGTGTCACTCATTAAGCAGTGGCCAAATTCCTTCCTTCTGTGCTGTATCACGTTGACATTTTTGCTCTGTCAGTGTGCACGAGCCCTAACAGGACCTGCTGTACAGAATAGTGAATATGCCTGCAGTTACAGACAGAGCACACCTCTCCTTGGGAAATGGTGCGCAACCTGGATTGAAGTGTAGAGGCCACATCAAATATCAAATAATCAATATTTTATTTTCCTCTCCTAAATGAACATCACTGGGAAAATGTCTGATCCCTGAGGAAACACTGAATGAAACACTGTAGACTCTTCAGTCTTCCTGCAACCCAGGATCCAAAGCACTTACAGATTAGAAAGTAAATAAGCATATAGTGTGTGCTAATTCTTTCCTTATGAATAGTTATTTGTCTGCTCACTACTTAATGAAGTTATGGACTGTGGCCTTTCTGGGAAAGTACAGTAATTAGGAATCAATTACACTTTACATTGAAACACTGGTTACTCTGCCACTGCGGGATAATTGGGAAATAACTATATTGTGATTTTTATGTACTTTGGTTACATTAAATCACAACATTTCTGTGGTGACACACTGGCAAATTACATATGCATTTGTTCATATTAGGCTGTGGAATATGAAGACAGTGTGAAAAAACTGCTCTCTTAGGATGAACTCCAGAGATAAAGTGTAAGTTCCAGCAACTATGCAAAGATATTGAGGGCTTCTCAATTAATTTTCACTCTCAATGCAATTAGTGCTACTTAATAGAATGTGGTGTAATGTTGGGAAGTGGATTTAAATGCCCTGCTGGTTTCATGATTCTGTGTGTGAATGAATGTGAGTGTGTGTATCTGTACATGTGTGTTTCTAATTTGACTACCAAAAGGGACTAAAAATTCCAGATTAAGGATGTTTTAAAAAGAAAAATTTTTAAGATACAAATGCTTAAAAATAATACATCCAAATAAATAATTGTAAGTGGTAATAAATTAGTTTCAGCTGCCCTAAAGAAATTTTAGTTGAAGTTGTTCACAGAGAAATAACTCTCTGCCTGTTATATAATTGAAAAACACAGTATTATGGTATTGGAAAAACAATTTCATTTTGTTTGTTTGTTGTGCTCAATTTATTTCTGGCATCAATGCTGCTAACCATGTCTCCCAGGGCTTAGAGGGAAAACGTGGTAAAAAACACTGAGCCAGGAACTTAGCAGAAGATTCTAATAAGGATGTAAGCAACACTCTTGCATTTGGAGTGAACATGTTGCTTACTTTCTAAAAACAAAATGCAGGAGCTCTGAAGAGTTCACAGGATGAGCATGTAGGTCCTTGTTTAGAGAGTTTTTGTCTCAACTGTTGGTAAATGAGGTCAATTTGACAGGGAGATATATCGTTCTTTCCTTTATCCTTTTCCTTCTCCAATTTTCTCATTTTTTTAACTTTAAAAATATTTCAGTTTGGTAAGCTGGAGATTTCAGATCCTCGTCACATTTGACAGATTTAAAAACGTGGCATTAAAATTTTCCTTACTTATAAATTTGTCATGTAGGTAATACTCAGCTAAACGTTTGGTATTTTTTCCCCATCTGCCCACAGCTAATCCTGCTACCCTTTCTACTGGTGAAAATCATCCTTGATTGTAACATCTTCATTGGAGAAACCCATATACTATGATGAAGAGTGACTCCTCAAGACAAGCCAGTCTCTCAAAGCATTTGGGCCTCAATATTTCATGAAAAGTACTGTTCAGATATAAACATATCCCAAATCGTACTTTTCAATGCAATGTGTACTTGCCTCCTTTGGTTAAGGAATTCTATGCAATAGCGAGGGTTGTGGTCCTTAAAATAAATTGAAAGCATTGTTCCAGAGCTGCATTCTACTCATATCAACCTTATTATCTTTATTCCAAATAGCCCACCAAATGAGGCGGTGCAAATACCCTATAAACATCAACTATTCTAAAAGCCTAGTACATTTGATCACTGATTATGCAATTACTTAAAAGGGGGAATCTGAGAACAAAGCAAAAGTAATTAAGTACAGAAGGTTAGGTTTGTTTTTTAATTATAAGCAAACTAAATTAAGTAAAACACAGAGTTATCACTGTGAAGTAAAGAATGTAACAGGAATTGTCTCACATGTGACTCCATAAAGCATTACTTAGTAGTCAACTAACTTGCATCATTTAACAATAGAAAATTAAGACAATGGACCCAAATGTATTTTTCTCCTCCTGCAGTGCAATTTGATTCTTTTTGTTTCATTAGTGTAATTGTAAATTTAAATGGAACCTATGATGAAAGAAATGAATTTATTTTTAAAAGCCTTTTGCTAGAAAAAAATTTAACAGTGGATGAGCTATGCTACATTTATTTATACTATGTGTTTGAGCATCAAGCTCAAGTAAAAATAGAACATTTTGAAGACAGAGAAGAATAGTAACAGTAGAATCAATACACTCCCTGAAAAGGGAAAAAATCAAATGCAGGAATAGGTTTATAATGGAGCAAAGTTTAAAGTGAAATTATTATTATTCATAGATAACATGATACTCTACATGAAAGACCCTATACACTCTACCATAAGACTCCTAGAATTAATAAACAAATGCAGAAAGGTAATTGGATACAAAATCAGCACTTAAAAAGCAATAGCATTCCTATAAACAAACAACAAATACACTGAGAAAGAAATTAAGGAAACCATACCTTTCGCTATAGATAGCATCCAAAAATTTGAAATAGGAATCAATGTAACAAAAGAAGTAAAGGATCTGTACAGTGAAAACTACAGAACTCTGAAGAAAGAGATTGAAGAAGATTTGAGAAAATGGAAAGATATTCCTTGCACATGGATAGGAAGAACCAACATTGTGAAAATGATCATACTACCAAAATTTTTGTGCACATTCAAAGCAATTCCAATTAAAATACCATTAGCATACCTCACACATCTAGAGAAAACCTTCCTAAAATTCATCCGGAAGTAGAAGAAACCCAGAATAGCAAAAGTAATCCTGGACAACAAAGATAAGGCAGGTGGCATCACAACCCCTGACTTGAAATTATATTACAAAGCTCGTGTGATAAAGTCAACATGATACTGGCTAAAAAACAGACCTAAGGATCAATGGAACAGACTGGAAGAAGCAGCCACAGCCAGAGACACACTCAGCCACCTGATCTTTGACAAAGCAAATTTTTCCACAAGAAGTAATACACACTCAGATAACTTGTTCCACAACAGAAAACTATTAATATTTTAAAAATTACAGTACTGTAATGTAATACAAAATGATAAAGAAAAAGAACAAGCTAACTTGCACTTAACTTTGAAAACTTTTGTGGCTGTTGTGAGGGAGTCAAGAGAGAGGAGAGTTATCGTGTATAATGACTCTCACTGTCACTAATGCTGTGTATTGGCTCAGTGGAATCTTTTCTTTTTTGTGCAGCTTTAGCAACAAACTTATCCAATGACACTTGCTTTTGCATCCTTTTGAGGATTTTGTGGAAGTGTGACATTCCCTTGTTGTTGAACAGATTCTTTGCTTGTAATGCTACATCTTAATTGGTGGGGGTGCTTTATTACAAAATCTTGCAGCTTCCCCTATTCTTCACAATCTCTCTAATCTCATGTGAAGTGAGATTAGCTGCTCCTGTGTAGCTGCTATCTGCTCCTTAACCTCGTACTGTTGGGAGATGATCACCCACTGACCCACAGAAAGAGAGAAAAAGAGAGAGAAAAGAAAAAAGAACTATTGGCTCCATTATGATCATGGGACGTTCAGCTTCATGTACTACTATTGTAAAGCATTGCACATTTATGAAGTTAAAATTTATTAGAAATGTTTATTAGAAACGAACACTGTCAGAACAAATTACTCAAATCCAAGGTTTTATGGCATATATTTTATGTATTTCTAATCTAACTATTAGCCTACTCTGACTCCAGATCTAGAGGTACAGAAAGAGGTACATGGAAGAGTGGAGGTGGCAACTCAACCTGTGAAGCTAAATTAACCCTTGAGTCACAGAAACATCCTTTGTTTTATATATATATATATATATATATATATATATATATATGTATAGAGAGAGAGAGAGAGAGAGAGAGAGAGAGAAAGAGACAGAGAGACAGAGAGAGAGTTTTAAATCAAACAATGGAGTTGAACCATTATACTGTCTATTGATATATACATTGCCACAAGAGTATCAGTCTGAAAAAATTGTTATTCTCTCATATCTTCTGTGAGTGATGAAATCAGCCACAGTGCATATAGGTCTGCAGAAAACGCTGAGTAAGGTACAGATAAGCATGGAATCTCAGAGCAACCTTGACAGGGGACAGTCTGCTTCCCAGGCTGTGCATGTGTGTAGGGTGATCCATTTCCTCCTGGGCTTCTGCACTCGGCACTTCAGACTGTACGTAGAAGCTTCCTTGGCTGCTAGCAAGGCTAGCCTCCCTTCAGCACAGCTTGCTTCATTAAAGCCAGAAAGGGATAGAACCAGGCAGTGAGATAGAAGTTATAACGGTATCATATTATTGTGGAAGTGATCATCTTTCACACACTCATTGGCTAGAAGTCGCTGAGAAACTCATACTCAAGAGGAGGTAATTATACTACAACAACGTGAGTATCAATTTAAGGTAATCTAAGTCACCTTGGAGTCTGCTTCTCATGCCCATGTCCCAGCTCTCACTTTCAGTTTCTTTTTAATTAGCTGTGCTAATCTTCCTCGCATGTGAATTTACCTTTGTCTTAATATCAGTTTCTATGTTCTCAAATAATAAAGCCAGAGTTCTACAATTATTTGCACCTTTACTACACTAAAGTTGAGCAGTATCAAATTCAATTAAATAAAAAAACTAATATACTTTTGAGGTATATTTCTTGTGCCCCATTCTGATCTACAATATTTATGATTTATAACATTGACCCCGTTCTAAGACAATTTTTAGTGATTTTTGTGTTAAGAGTGTTTAGACTGAGAGGAAATAAGGATTGTCAGGGAATCTTTAACTGAATAGTAGAAAACCACTGCTGGAAACTGGCCACAAAAATAGAGTAAGTTCCACAATAAACTACTGAACAAATATAACCTCAAATATTATCAGGGCTAAGTTATACATCATAAAAAGGCCCTAGTACTAAGAAAATCCCAATTGCAGAAGTGATAGCATCAAGAATCAACAAACGCCATTATATTGAATGAAAAAACTTCTGCATAATAAGTAAACAAGCCAGTGAGTAATGAGACAACATATAGAATTGGATACACTTTTTGCTAGTTACTCCTCTGACAAAGGTCTAGTATCTAGAACTACAAAGAACTAAAAAAATTAGACCTCACCACCAGCAGGGCACAGTAGTCCATATTTGTGATCCCAGAATTTGGGAGACTGAGGCAGGAGGAATGTTTGAATTTGAGGCCAGCCCAGGCAACATAATGAGTTCAAGCCTGGCCTGAACTACATGGAAACAGATCCTTTCTCAAATAACAAAACAGGAAGTTAGATGCCCTCTCCCAGGAATGCTAGACAGGCTGCATTGAGGAACACTTCATGGATGAAGAATATGTGGTAGTTATATATAATGGAGTACTACTCTGCCATAAAGAAGAATGAACTTGTGTCATTTGTAGGAGAATGAACTCAGCTTGATACCATAATATTAAGTGAAATAAATCAGACACAGAAGTTTATATATCACATTGTTTCTCTTAATATGAGAAACCAAAATATAAATAAAGAGCAAAATAAAATATAGATCATAGGAAATAGGGAGATAGTTCTTTTCCAAAGGAGGAGACCTTTTGAAAAGATGGAAAGAAAAGGTTAGAGGTGGAGGAAGCGCTGAAAAATGAATGAAGATGTGCTGTGTCCTTGGGCCAACTCCTCCTGAGAAATGTACTCCTTACTCACTGCAAACATGCACTAATGAAAACAGAAAAAGTCAAAGAAAGAAAGGAAAAAAAGAAACTACTAAAAATAAGCCTAAAGATTTGAAGAAAAATTAAAGTTCTGTCTTACAGCCTACTGGTTAAAGCTTATTTGTATTATTGATATTTATTTTCATTAGAAGTAACATATGAATAGTTGCTTATCTAAAGCTGTTTATAGTTTTTCTTGAAATTTTCCCACTTATTTATTTACATCCAGGCTTTCTATATAGCAATATAGAGGAAACAGTTGAAAATACATTTTTTCACAAAGGAAAGTATTATGTGTATAAAATAAGAGGTTTTGTGAAATTAGGAAAATCCAGATTTAGCAGTTTAGCTAAATTGACAGCTAGATTAATGGAAAATATTCATCTTTGGAGAGTTCACAATGGTGGTAATTATTTTATCACAGGCATTGCACTCTGGAGGAGAGAGTGAACAGAGACAGGAAGCTCTGTAACATGAGAATGGTTCCTCATAGTTTAGGCCAGCAAGACTCCAAGGTGTCAGGGTGCCATAGAGAGCCACATGCAACCTTACGTTACATACCACAGTTCCTCCTCTACTACCTTCTCATTACCAGAATCAGAGATCTGCATGGCGGCTGGTGACACGGATGTTGAAATCTTGAACTTTACAGCCAATAAAAGCAATTGGGGGAAATATGTGACACTGACAGTGTAACAGAAGATGCACTCCCCAACTAGTATACTTCAGTTTGTTAGTTGCCCAGGTAATAGTTCCCGTTACAGTTCCTGTTACTTTTGTTTCTTAGAAACGGCTGGTCATTGTGATGCATAGCTGGTCACTATGATGTATATTGTAAGAACCAATCCCCAGTTCACAAGTCACTCTGCCTCTGTACTTCCTGCTTGCTTATCTGATATAAGCCCTAGAACACCAGAGATCAGGGCCTGATATTCTGGGAATGATCCTGGTCTGTGCTGGTTGATATAAATAAATCTGACTCCAAACCCTGGGCATTCTTTTGGTGTTTCTGCTTGCCATTGCAATAGAGGCAATTACCCAAGGAAGACTGAATTTAAGCTAAATAATTCTTGTGCTTATAGTGTTGTGCTGTTTGCCATCTTCTCACATATAATAGGTCATAAAGAGGCTCTTTATTAAATCAGCTTATGGCAGAGTTGAAAATCTCATTCAATGTCTTCTCCAAAAGGCCTGTATCATGAATCTTAGGAACAGAAATGAGCACTTGAAGTACTATTAGTAAGATCTAGAGCTCTAAAAGACATATGGAGCATCCTGGTGAGACTTTTATATTAGGAAATTTTAACCATATTTTGGGTGTCTGTGAAGCAAGAGATTTCTAGACATCGTTACCCCAAGAAGAGCATCTTTATACAAAGGATTGTTACTGTCATTGGCCAAATTTTACAGCAAGTCTACTGAAAGTGGCCCAAAGGTTGGCAAAAATGTGAGCAGGAAACCACCTACTGACAGGGGATTCCAGTGCAATAACAAGTGCCTTGCATCTGTCTGGGTGTGCAGATTTTGGGGTCTCTTCTTTTTTGTTTTTGTTTTTTTTTTTTGTTTGTTTGTTTGTTTTCTTTTGGTACCAGGAATCGAACCCATTCTGATCTACAATATTTAGAGGTCGTGAGACCTTGTGCTTGCCAGGCAGACACTTTGCCACTGAGCTAAATCCCCAGCCCCTTGGGGTCTCTTCTTAAGGTGGAACTTCCAAATTAGGCAAAAAATATAGTAACAGTTCATTGACCTCCATCACATACTATAGTGGCAGTCACTGCATATAATGCCAGTAATCAACACAAATAATTTCCCTGGTTGATTTACTCACTGACTCTCACAGACACACCCCAAACACTCAAGAGGGCTGGGAGGATAGTGGCCTCCTCTAGGACGATGGCTGTGATGCTGGGCCAAGGACCAGGAAAGCTGTGACTCGTGCCAAGAGGAGGGGCCCGAGGGCACTGGTTGGTTCCACACAGTAGCAAGGAGGTCTTGGTAGCCAGCCAACATATTTGGATGTTGATTCCAAAAGAATGATGAACAGAGGGGTGGACAGCCATAGGCTCGGGGTCAGTAAAACCCTCAAATTCCACAACAGTCTCATATGTGGCTAGCTGTTGCTACTCTAATTGTTCTGAGGGGAGATTCTTGCATTAGAACACCATAGGTCCTTTAGGGCCTTCTTAGGTGAACCAGAAACTCCAAAAGGTATGAGAAGACTAACAAGGCCTCAACAATGAAAGGAATGAGTCCTTGATTTTTAATTCAGGCAATTCTGGAGCCTCATGTTGTAGGGATTCCCATTCAAAGTGGGCCAATTTTCAAGGATCAGCACCAGTAAAATTAAATAAAACGTGTAAATGAGGAACATGATCTCTTCAGAATCCAGGAAGGACTAAAAGGTGTTGTATGTTCTTGCTGGGTATCTCAAACTAGTCTCCCTCAAGGAAGGTGTGCCCAGGGAAATGTCATACCTGTACTGTTTAAAGAAAGGTGGATGCAGTTATGGTACTCCCTGCAAAAATTGCATGTGGTGGCAAGGCTGTTGCTGTGCCCTATGAAAAGCCTGGCAAAGACTTCCAAGGTAAATATACACTGTGGCTGAGTCTGTGGAAATAAATCCTGCAGAGATAATTCTAGCCAATTCTCTAACGGCCAGTCATTTATCAGTTGTTGCTTGGATGGAGCTAAGTTTTCAATAATATTAATGATTGATCACACTGGGATTTGATGGGGAGACCACAGCATTTTGGTAATTCCTCTTGAATTACCATTCATTCTTTTTAAGGACAGACCAGACTCAACTGTAAATTGGAGAAATGGGATAATCACCCCTGTAAGTAGAAAACCTTGTAGAAATATTTAATTCATAAATGCTTTGCTTTAACACTGGGCCATATGAGATATTTTAAATGGAAGAAGGAGTATCCACAGGGTTCTACTATGTCAAGCCAAATAATAAGCATCAAAGATTAAATGTGTTAATTTATTAATCATTAAATCAGAGCAATCAGACTCACTGTCAGACTTTTTAGAGCAATTGATGCTATTACCAGGGAAAATTTGGGTAATGTAGTAGTTAAGGTGAGGGATACCTTTGAACTTATATTTTATTGCCAATAATTGTCCTTTCTTTTATCACTGTTCCATCTAACCACTGTGTTTTTTCTTTGTTCTTTTGTTTTGTTTTGTTTTGTTTTTGTTTTTGTTTTTGTTTTTTTAGGCACTTTATATACCGTATGGGAAGGTGTCTGATAGTTTTCTTCCCTAAGAAATCAAATCAGTATAATCGAAGGTTAACACCTACACACACACACACGCACACACACACACACACACACAGCACTGCTCTGTGTTTAAGAAACAGCCTGAGGACAAGTTTGAATTAGCCCTCCACTGTATTACAGGGGTACAGGGCTCTTTCCCCATATCTTGCAAGTTAGATTTTTTTTGTTGCAACAGAGGCATAAGAAATGCCACACAGAGGAAAATTCTTGAACCTGAAACTGCAAAGTCAGCAGATCAAAATCATGCTGTGCTACTGTTTCTGCAGGTTTTAGTCTCTAGTTGCATAGTTGTAGTTCTGGTTTTGATTTCTTAATCTCTTGATGAAGATGAGTTTCCCATGGGATTTTCAGTAATAACTTCTTTCTGCTGTTCAACATTCAACAGTATTGTGGAGAGACTTTTAAAGTTATATTGTCGGGGCTGGGGATTTAGCTCAGCGACAGAAGCGCCTGCCTGGCATGTGCAAGGTCGTGAGTTCGGTTCCCGGTACTGGAGAAAAACCAAAAAAAAAAAAAGTTATATTGTCAAATGTTATTAAAGTAAATGCGCTTTTTATGGGTGATATTAATTCCCATGTATGATTATTCTGTTATTAATTTTTACAAACTTTTAGAAAAATATATGTGCATGATCTCTCTCATTGAACAATGAGGAAATTAGTTTTCAATCTTTCCTACAGAATACGGTTACAGCATTTTATTCATAGATGAAAAAGGACATAATTTACATTTGATGAGCACCTATTATGATCTACACATTTGCAAATACTAGATTTTACGAGTCTTGTACTAATCCAGAGAGTGGAGTCTTATGAGAATTAGAATCATGAAAGACCTCCTCTGAATCAAAGTGAGTAAATGACCTCACAAGAATCTGAACCCCATCTGGCACCCAAACTGTGCTCTTATTTCCTTCCCAGTTATATTGCCTCCATGTAGGAAGACAGAAAAATGCTCACCTAGAGAACTCTTCCTTTGTACTACATGTCAACTAGGGTTTAATTTTTATACCATTCTATCTCTGTTTACTTAGTCTACACTATTAATTTTATATGCTTTAAAGAAATGCATTCAATCATTCAACAAATATTTATAGAATCATCCCTGAGGATATAGTAGGAACAAAAAATCTCTGAGTGAAGTTTATATTCTAATGAGCAAAGCAGGTTGTATATAAATAAGTAAAGATTTATGTAAACAAGTAAAGGTATAATAATCCAGTTACAATACAGTCTACAAAGAATAATGTAATAAAGGAGATATGGTTAACTCAGGTATAAGGGGGCTCAGAAGTTTTGCTTTAACTAGGGTATTCAAGAAGGGTAAATTAAATCTTAAATCATTGAAAGTGAACAATCTACAAATGAACTTAACAAAATACACACTAGCAAAGGAAACCCATATTTCAAGGGGGTTGTTTTGGTACAGTTTTGTAAAACTCTTGATAAAGGGTAAGCTTCTCAAGTTGGGCAAATTATTTCTTCCAGTTGCAGATGGCAAGGCTGCAAAGTTGGTTTTGTGCAAGGATGTTAATTTCAAGTCATGGACGAAGGATTACTTATGAGTTTAGAATCACTCAGACATACAAATCTTCCATTTCATGCCCATATGTTGTTATGGGCCTTAATTAAGATTACTCCTATAAAAACAAATCAAAGAAAACAGACATTCTAGACAAGAGTATACAGAACTCATTCCATTTAGGTAGTACATTTATGTTTCCTTCAAAGGCACCACAGATCCATCATCATAAATTCATATACACTTTCTATAACATTGTTTTTTATGGGTACTTTATTGACTTTAACATTTATGAAATAGTAGCCATTTTAACTCCATATATTCAAACGTATTGATTTTTCTCAACACCCTACCATTGCCACAACAGCATTCCATTTAAAAATTGTAGGCTAGCACAGCTGTCTACTAGCAGTTTCTCTTGATCATGCATACACATTTAAATTCACAGTGCAGTAGAATACTGTAAGCTTCAGGGGTTTTTTGTATTGGTTTCTATTTTTAAATGCTTATAATGCTTTGCATATCATTAAGAATTATTTTCAAAGCAGTCAGCAATAGAAAAACAACATGGGAAAATGTTTTTTGCACATAAAGTCAAACCTTTTGTTCAATGAAAATTAGTATTAAAACAAATGAAAAATGTCAGTGGGGATGTGTTCCATCAAATAAGATAAACTCATGCATTGTACTCTAATTACCTATATTTTTGTATCATTCTTTGCCTGCCTTCCTACCTATCTGCCTAGTTAGTACATATAGACAAAAGAAAACATGTGAACTCTAAAGGGCATGAAGAAAAGCTTTACTTGAGAAGAAAAAGAAATGAAAGATATTAAACATCACAGATTATATTAAAGAATGTAGATGAAAACAACATGCAAATACTTGTCTATTAGCCAAAAATATTTAATGACAATGTTAAAATTGCACCAACTACTGCCATATCCTTATTAAACACGGTATTCTGAATTTTATTCCATGAAATATTTAAAATCATTTATAAAAGTACATAACATGCAAAAAAAAGTAAATTGTTTTGAGAGAAATATAAAAGGGATGATAGAGGTAAAGAAAAGAAAGAATGAAAACATTGGCACCTAAAATTTCACCATGTAGTTTCTTGCACATGGGTGAGAAGTTGCCAAAGCATTTGATTCAAGTTCCCTGGTGATATAAAAGAGAAAACAAGTTTAGATAAAATGTTCATAATATCCAATCATAAAAGCAAATCAATCAGATTGGTTTTGCTGATGCTATAATAAAGGGGAAAGATATTTTCTAGAATTTCTCCTAAAGTGTATATGACAGTAACTACAGAACTGGAGTGCATCTGCAGCTGCATCTCTACAATGAATGTATTTCTGATTCTGCTAACGCTATTTGTTCTCTCACTCATCAATGCATACTTGCAGCATGAGGCTTCCCATAAATAATTAAATTCTAAAAAATAAAGTTGTTCAATATTCAAATACATATTGATTACAAAAATAATATTTTAAAGATCTAAATAAACATATATGTACAGATATGTGCTTTTTAAATAATGTTTCCCAAAGCTTAGAACTACAATTCAAAATTGACAGTGGATTTGCCCTTTCACAAAATAATTCCACTACTATTCCAGCACTTCAAATTCTTTCCTTTGGGAATTCAAACAGATACACTTCAGGAGATGAACATCAATCATCTGCAGAAGTCCATAAAAAATTTGTGGTATAAAAGAAAATCACTGGCCAGAACGAGAAGTTTAGGATCAGAAAAAACAAAGCCACAAGCAAAGAAAAAGGAAAGCAACTAAAACACCTATAGGAGTCAACCTAGATGTAAATAGGACATTCTAACCATTTGAGGTGAGGGATACTCCAGGAATTTGTACTAATATCAGTGGAGAATGATGTGAAGATTGATGAATTTTAATAAGAGTAACGTAAACACACCAAAGCAGTAATTTTCAAATATCAGTGATCATAAAAGTAAACTGGAAACTTGCAATAATATATATTTTCAATCTATCCCCAGAAAACTTCAGGAGACCATCATGGAGTCTAGGAATACATATTTAGCAGACACATGATATACTACTTTAAGTAACCTTAGGTAGCTGCTTTGAGAAATGACAAAGTAATGTCACTAAATGAGAAAATATTACAGTGATTTTGGTAAGTCAATTGTGGCCTAAATTCTAATATATGTCTGAGTTTCCTATGTTGGTAGATTTCCTCAGGAAGTATCATTTTCCTGAATGACAGGACAGGTAAATGAATGGATTACTGATTTATAGCACCTGGAATGGATTACTGAAAATTTTCTTGCAACAGCTCTATTCTGAAGTACATCCCAGTCTTGTTTATTTTATTTTGAGTCAGTCTCACTAACTGGCCCAGATGTCATTGAACTTGCAATCCCTTTGCCTCAGTATGCAAAGATACTAGAAATACACCTGTGAGCTACAGTTCCTTGCTAGAAATATTGAAATTATTAATAATGTAAATGCTCAATAATGTGTGAGTATTTATGTATACTAAGTCAAATATATGGTAATTATAATAGTATATTATATATATATATATATATACAGCCACAGTAATTATTGAAATAAAAATCAAAACTAAATGTACATAATGATCACAACTCTTAAAATTATTCATGCACATCACATCCATAGGGAAATTTTGGAAGAATTAAAGTTGAAGTTGGGAAAATAATACTTTATATGTAGTTTATAATTAAAAGCAACATTATGTTTCAAACATTATGTTTCAAAAAGTTACCATTAAAATTATCTTAATTAGATTTAAATTATAATTATAGCTTGCCTATTTTCTAAAATGATATGACAGATGAGGACTGTTTCTAGGCATGTTTTGATATATATGACACATAGAAAAAATGTCATTGTTAGTTCTTCAAAGAGATTTTATTTTAATGTTTGATGGGAAAGCTCAGAAATATATTTAGAAAAAATTCCAGGTAGTATAAATCAGTAATTAAAAGACTTTCATTGAAATCTTGATGATCAACTTCCATTATTGTAAGAGAACATTTTAATGATGTATTTGTAAAAATCAGGACATTAGCTCTGCTCAGTACAGGCCAGGACCATGGACTATTAGTAGATTTTAGTTGGTGGGGAGGGTTTATGTGGTTGTCATCCAAAGAAACTCAGATCTGAGAGACAGAAGACATCTATTTGGGGTCTTAGAATTCCAATTCTTGGAGTAATGCTTCTAATACAAACCAGAATGCATCCTGCTAAGAAAGAAGTTTAGAAAGTCACTCAAAGTGTAAAAAGGGGAAATTTAAGTGCTTTACATATGTGGTTTGAGAATTATGACGGGGAACAAATTTACCTCTATAACTTGTTGGTCCACCACAGACAAGTTCCACGTATATTATCATATAAATGAAAGGTCTACTTTATATAATCCACAGTGTCACTGAATGAGGTCCAAAGAGATGGTTATGGATTCTCATCATAGAAAAATTTCAGGATGCATCAGTAGCAGACATAGGCAGATTCATTAGGCAAAGTTAGAAAGTGAAAGAGACTAGCAAAGGACATGAGCTTGGCATTTGCACACTGAGGATGAGGCTCAGACTGGCCCAGAGGCTCAAACACACTAACACATGAGCCTAGCTCTCTGAATGAGCTGAACTGGGAGTGAACATTACCTCAGTTCTGGTTTCATAGCTCCAGGGGAATCCTCATGGCTTGGTAGTCAGTCTGGTTCCCGTGGGATGATTGTTTTTGCTTCTGGGGTGGTGCCTTTGTTTCTGTCCTGGTGTAATTTCTCCCACCTACAGGAGGAGCTTGCTTGTTGATACTCTTCAAGGCCTTGCTTTGCCTTCACCCCAAGGTGACTGGATTTCTAGGCATTACTCTCTGGGTAAAAGCTGGTAAATAAGTGTCACCCAAATCCTGAAAATTTAATTACTTTTTTTCATAACATGTATTCTCTTTAATTGAAAAGTTATTCAATGAATTGTAGGTACATAAAATCACCACTTTTAAATGTGTTTTGAAATATATGAATCTGTATCAGCTCACAAGAGTGAAGTTACGGTCTTTTCGAGACACTGAACAAAAATCTGACACGAGTGCCATATAATCTATTAAATGTGAAATTTCTTGTATCATCTTTATTTCTGCCTAATAAAAATGTTACCATTTCTATGACCTGAAGTGTTCCTGTTACATTTAAACTCCTCTAATCTATGTTTTATAGAAATGTGAGTATCTCAGATCAGAGACTGATTTTGTTTACTCAATTTGGATCTTATCAACTGGGAATTTAACCAGTTTACAAGTATAAATTATCTCTATCATTGTCAATATCACTTCTGCAATTTTTAACTCTTCCATGATATTTTTCTTTTGCTACTTTTTCTTGTATTTTTCACTCATTTTCCATTCTAGAACCTTAGAGTATATATCATTGTTTTTGTCCACAACTCAATGACAAGTTGATTTATATTAACTATCATCTGGTGCAGTAACTACCGATTTTCCCAATCAGTATTTCAAACATATCCACCCATCTCCAACCAGTGCTTTGAAAATTTTCTCCTTACATTATCATATTAACATTATGAACATGTTAGTTTATTTTTTTAGAGAAACTAAAGCTTACCATTTTCCAATTTTACAAGAATAAAATTCAGAATGTCTTTTCTGTGCTTCTCCTGCCCACAGTGACAAAATACTTTTATCTAACATATATTTGCTTCAACACCATTCAAATGTATAATATTTCATGGAAAAATAAACATATATATTTGCCCATTACATTGAATATTTGGCATGAAGTTTGACAGTTTTTTTTTTTTTTTTTT
>NW_004955405.1:7000891-7064370 GCF_000276665.1 Chinchilla lanigera | reverse complement strand
GAAAGGAATGCATTACCCAAGAAACCACAGCTCTGCTCTAAGAAAACCTTTGATTGTATGAGACCTAAAAGCATCCAGTAGGTACCAACCTTTGATTTTGTTTTTTTTGGTTTTTTTTTGGTTTTTCTCCGGTACCGGGAACCGAACTCACGACCTTGCGCTTGCCAGGCAGGCGCTTTTGCTGCTGAGCTAAATCCCCAGCCCCGGTCTTTGACAGTTTAAAACCACATAAACTTAAATTTAGTTTTTGCTTATGAATGTATTTTGCATTTAGGTTTATTACCGTACATGTAACAATTTTAGACTTCAGGTTCTCAATTAGTTTTAAATATCAAATCTTTCATATAATGATTTCCCTACTCCTTTTGCTTCTTCTGTTGGCTGCACTAAATCTTTCAGGAAAATTTTCAGAGACAGGTCTTCGTCGATACATGTTTTTAACCTCTTGGTATTTGAGAATGCCTTCCAGTTGCCTTCATACTCAAATACTAACTTGGCAGGGCATGTAATTCTTGGTTCAAAACTATTTCTCCTTAAAATTCTGTAGATGTTTTTCCAACATCTCTCCTCATTTAGAAGTATAAGAGAAAAATCTGAGATTAATCTCACTTGTGCTCATTTTTAAATAACCTGTTGTCTCTATCTGGATACTTGCAAAATCATTTCTTTATCTTTAAAACTTAAAAAAAAACAATGAGTTTTTGCCTAGGTGTCACTTGTTCTCATTGAATTTAAAGGTACCCTGTGGGTCTTCCTTATTTGCAGTTCTACTTTATTCTTCAATGCTGCAAAGTTTTCTTCAATCAGTTCTGTAATTATTATGTCAGCTTCATTTTCTTTGTCCTATTTCAGGTTTGTTTGTTTTTTTTTTTTTGTCTTTTTGAGACAGAGTCTTGCTACACAGTTCAGGCTGGCACTGAGCTCAATCTGTACCCTTGGTTGGTCTTGAACTGTCAGTGATCCTCCTGCCTCAGACTTTCAAGTGCTGGGATTACAGGTGTGTGCCTCCACACCTGGCCAGGTATTCCTATTACATGTAGAGTGTATCTCCTGGACAGGATCTCTACATCATATATCTCTTTTTCTCTTTCTTTCTCATCTTAATTCATTTAGCCTTTTCTTCTGCATTCTGTGCAACTTTCTCTTCTATTTACATCAGGATTTTATTTAGTAACCAACTCTTTTTAATGTGCTTCCTTCAAATTCAAGGTTATGATCTCTTTCATGTGGTCATACCTCACCTTCCCTATAATTAAGCCCATATGGGTAATGAACTTTTATAGGACATGCAATATTTTGCAGGTGATTACTGTAGACTTGTACATTAGTTTCATGAGGAAGCATTTTCTCAATTTCTTACTGCTGTTCTCTAGAACTGTGGTCTTATGAACTTTTCAACAGCTTTTCACAAGCAGGTCCAAATATGTGGTCTTCTCAAACACCAGAGTTGAACACTTTTATCTTGGAATTCTCAGCCTTCAAAGGGAATGAGGTAGGTTAAGTGAATTTAGGATTAGTGTATCTTGTGATATAGACACTCTAAATATTTACCATGCATGTCTGCAAATCTAACCCAAAGTTTATGGTACTAAGAGAAATAAAAATTGAGGCAAAGATATCAAATTTAGAACTATTATTTCCTTCTCTCCTTTCTACCTATTACTATTTTTTCTCCCTTACTCACAATGTTTCTTCTCAACAGTCCCTTTCTTTTGACACATCAGTGAACCCACCCAGCAAGCACACAGCACAGGACTGAGTCTGCCAACTTTCCTTTTTCTGTACCCTACCAACAGCACCTCATGGTGATTGCGGGTTATACTTCCAGCACTTGCTTTTTAGCCAGACGGAGATGGAAAGTCCAAGAACTCGAAGCTACATTAGTTCCACCAAAAAGCGTGAGCCACAGGCATGAGACATCTTATCCAAGACATTCAATACTCTTCAGAGAGGTGTGCAACAGCTTTGTGGTAGGAGACAGATTTTCAGTACAAAAGTGTTCCAATTTTTAATTCTTGTTTCTTCTCATCATTCTTTTTCACTTATGATTTAAGGTTATTTTCTGATCAGTCTTTTTTTCCCCAAGCTGTGTTTTTCATGATTGCTGAAACTTTTCTATATTCTAATGGAGACTGAAAAAGTGAGATGGTTTTATTTCTGCTTTATCCTCATGTGTATTTAATGTGAAAAAGCCTCTTATATTTGTAATTTGCATTACCAAAATGATTTATCTGATACGTAGTGTGGAAATAAAGAGCAAAACAGTCCCTAGAGAACATTGTTATATCTATTCTCTTTTACATATTCTAGCAAAAGCCAGTAGATTATTCCTTAAATAGAGTCTTGGGAATTTAGTGTAACATCAAGCAAACACTAGAGTTTTTGTGTACTCAAAACTTGATTGCTGTGTCAAAGAATATACACTATTTTTTCAACTCAATAGTTAAATAATTTCAAAACTCTATTTTTGTTATTTTGGAAATAAAATATTACCATAATTATAATAATATTAATTTGTACATGTCTTATAAAATAATTTGTTATAAGAGCATAAATTCAATATGTTGATCTGTTATTAATATATTTTGGCTGTTCTGTGACATCTGTCCTTTATAAAATCACATGTGTGCTATCAAAGAGCAGTTTCCACTTTTGAGGTTTATATTTTCCAAATTATTTGTTCATAGCAAAATGTGAATTTAAAATGTGAATTTAAACACTTGTACTACTCTTCACGTATCATTACAGATGGTTTATGTCTGCAACCATTAGATTTTTACAGCAATTTCTGATATTTTTCTGAAATTTTCAAAACGTATCTTTTTTCTTCTTAAGTTATTTCAGGGAAATCATTGTAATAGGTGAGCTCAAGGTTTGTTTCTATTTCCTGAAAAAATAGAATTGGTTTGAATGTACCTTAAATGTTCCACTGAATAGACATTTCTCCTATTTCTAGAGTATATGTGGAGTTTCAATAGAGCAATAAGCAATATTACCCAGAGTCCAATTTCCAGCAAAATCATCTGGAAATTGAAGTAGTCCATTAATACTTGCATTCAATTACTTCTGGCAGTCCCAAGAGGGTGTCTCATGTTTGCTTACAAATAAGTCCTCCATTGAATCATGTAATATGTAAGCTCTCTGCTTTCCTGCTCTGGCTACTTAAGGGATATATTTTCTGCAGAATCATCAAATATACTACTTTTTTGCCATTAGGCATGGATGCTGGGGCCTTCTTACCACTCATTTGCCGGTAATGATGTGTTCATTCTTTCATTTATCTAAAGATAGTCATAGGTACTACATCGTGACAGCTGGGAAGGAGAGAGAAAAGGGTAGATACTGGCAAGGAGAGACACCCTTCTGACCACACCCAGTGTCCTGCCTCTCACCAGAATCCACCTCCAGCAGCAAGTGTAGGATCTCTATCATTCCATCACTTTCCAAACACATGAGGGAGGACATCGAGAATAGAATAGGATAGAATTGGATAGGATAGGATAGGATAGAATAGGATAGGATAGGATAGGATAGGATGGAATGGAATGGAATGGAATGGAATGGAATGGAATGGAATAGAATGGAATAGAATGGAATAGAATAGAATAGAATAGAATAGAATAGAATAGAATAGAATAGAATAGAATAGAATAGAATAGAATAGAAATTATATGTATGTGAAATTGTACATATATGAGAAATTATATGTATGAGAAAAAATATATATGTATATATGATAGGACTTTCTGCTGTTTCTAACATAAATTTGTCTCAACTCCCACAATTTTACTGTGTTCCAAGTGGCATGATGTCATACTTCCATGTCTTGGTAAAGATAAAAACTATCACATGAAGTGGTCATATGGCCAGTATTGCCAAACTCCTGTTCTAGAACCAGTCAGAACCACCAAATCATGTCACATGAGTCCATTCAGAATACATGATAACATCTGTGATTAGAAGCAGGCAAGTCCGAGGATCATGACAAGTTCCATGAAGAAATGAGACAGATATTCACATTGGCAACTGATGTTTCACTGACTCCAGCCTCCTAGCTTCCCCTGAGGTTTCCTGGGCAGTTGCTTATAACCAGCAGGGAGGATGCACACTTGCTACACAGGACATGGTCACTAATTTAAATTCACATTATCATAGGAGCAGATAATTTGGAAAACACAAAGCCAAGAAGTGGAAACTGTTCTTTTCACTTTGTTTTGTTTTGTTTTAGAGACAGGGTTTTGCTATATTGTTCAAGCTGCCCCTAAACTAACTATATAGCCCAGGCTGGCCTCAAAACTTGTGAAATTCCTCCTGCCTCAGCCTCTCAAGTGTTGGAGTTACAGGCATGTACCACCATGTCCAGTTTGGAAATTATTCTTTGATAGAGCACATGTGATTTTATAAAAGACAGACTCACATGTCAGGCTGACATACAATTGCAAGATGAAAATATCCTGCTACAACATTACAGCCTCATATATAGATGTCTAAAATAAATCCTTCCAGTGTGCAGAAATACTGGTAATGCATCTAGTCTTCTACTCTGTGGAGTCAAATTTGCGGTTTAGGATAAGAATATATCTACATTCTTACTCAGTATAATGGTTGAGCTAATTGGTTGGAAACTGTAACAATATTATGAAGCAAATTTGAGAAAGAAGCTTGTAGTAGAATTTATGAAAGTGAACACAAGAATGGAGGGTCATGTAATTGCAAACAGCAAGTGTCCATTGCTGAAAGATTTCTAAACAACAACGAAGACAGGAAGACTTGTGTAGGATATACTAGTCAATTCTTGTTCTTGGCCATCAATGTGTCCATCTAATGGACTCATAGACAAGTGGACACAATTGTTGAAGTAGAAGCTTTGCACTGGACCAATAATACAGCACCTTCTTGTCAAGGTTGGTTTTGCTACTTCCACTACTAAATGTTTAATACATCGAAACAGATATCAATGCTGTGTCTGCAATATAGCACTAGCCTTCAAAGAGACAACAGATCATTGGGTGGTGAGTTGATTACACTGGATTTCTTCTACTTTGGAAAATACTACTGCCCAGGGTTGAGCCTGGTGAGGGTTGACCATATATAGAGTGAGTGTATGTCTTTCCTGCCTATCATGTTCCAGCAGCATTACTTCAGAGCCAATATGAAAAATCACATGATTTCCTCTTGTGCCCTTTGCATAAATGTAACAAAGAAATATAGGCACTGGTGGATATATTGCTGTGGAGTTTGTAAGTCTTATCATATATTGAAGAACTCTGAAGTTGTCAGGATGATAGAGTAATAGATAAACCCTTGAAGCAAAGTTCAGGCATCATGTTAAAGAAATAGTCCATAAAAATAAGGTAGTATTCTTTAGAAGGTAGTATAATTTCAAATCAATGGCCACTTTATGGTGCTATTTCCCAAAGGTTTGAAGACCAGTAAGATTGACCTTGGTTACCATTTTTGATAGTGTCCTGCTAGGTAATTATGGCTTGTGTCTAGATGTTCCTCAAAACCTCGTGTACTCATAAGATTACATAAATCCAGTGTAATTAACTCACCACCCGATGATCTGTTGTCTCTTTGGAGGCTAGTGCTATACTGCAGTGCTATATTTTCTTAGAGGTGACTAGGTGAAGACTGTATGATGCTGGGGTTGAGTGTGTGACTACTAAATCAGAACTCTGATTGGTTTGGCATCACCCTAAACTTGGTACTCCAGATAAAATATTAAAAAACAGTAGAAAGAAGGTGCTAAAGTCAGTTGTTGGTTCCCTTGCTTTGTTGTCTTCTGCCTGCCATGAACTGTGTCTCCTCTGTGATGCCTGTCTCCATGCTAACCTGCCTTGGAGCCAGCTGATTATAGAAATTTCTACAAACTGTGAGCCAAATAAATCTTTCCTCCTACAACTTTGGGTGTCAAGTATTTTGCCTCATTAATGAGAAAAGTAACCATGACAGAATTTTGTATCAGAGAAGTGGCAGCATTGATGTGATGATACCAGTGTGGTTCATGAACCTTTGGGACTAGCTTGTGGGAAGAGTTTGGAAAGGTTCGGAGAAACTGGTTGAAAATAGCAGCTCTGGAAAGCCTTAGGCAGTACTTGATGGGAGATTCTCGTAAGTGCTCAGAAGCCCAGAAGGATGATAAAATTATTTCTGGTAAAGACCAGGCTCAGAAGGTTTATGCTAGGAAGGACTGCATTAGCGGTTGGACTTCTGATAATGTGTGTTATACCTTGGCAAAAAGTTTGTCCACATTTTGCTCCTGTGCAGAGACTTTCCCTGAGACTAATATTAAGGGTGGTGGACTAATCAATCTGATAAGAACAGATACTACACTTGATCTCAGCCAAAAGGCTGAGAATCAGTGAGAACTAATCAATCTTTCAGAGGAAATTTCAAGGCAGTCTAATGTTGAGGGGGTTACATGGTACTGTTGGGGCTTGTAGACAGATTTATCTTGAGAATCGAGAGTGAAGAACACAGCAGAATGATTCAAAATATTGTGACTTTGGCTAGAAAGGAAGCTGTAGTAAAGTTGTGGCCTGCAAAGATGGAACAGAGGAGAAATTGATCACTGCAAAGACTAGAAAGAAAAAGCCAAGAAGACAACACAAAAGATGAGTTGATGACATCGCAGGAAACAACAGGACTCTAGCCTCTCCAGTCTCAGAGTTCCAATGGTGTAAGACTTTACTTTGAGAAGAAAGCCCAAGAACACCATGCTCCAAAATAGCCATGGCCTAGGGAAGATGTTCCTAAGGATTTGTTTCATAGGTACTCAACCCCTACAGTAAAGACAGAAGAAACTCTGGTTACTGCTGCAGCTGGGGGCAGACCTTGGCATCATAGGTGCATGCAGAATTCAAGAGTTGTGGAGTCAGGAAGGCTTCCATCCATATTTCAGAAGAAGGCCTGGGAGACCAGTCATGAAAGGACAATACGTGAAGCTGAGTGTGAAGCTGAAGATACACGATAGCTGCCAGTAGTTTGGAAGAGGCAGGAATGTGGATCACCTGAGTAAAACTGCAAGATGGCAGCAGAATTGGCCCAAAAGAGAAGTCATGGGAGCTACAAGTACTAACAGTGCCATAAAGGTGGATCCATCCAAGCCCTTACCAGAGATTGCTTCATGTGCTGGATATGGAACTACAGAATTTAATGTTTGCCTTGCTGGATTTTGGACTTGCTTTATTCCCATTTTTTTTTTCTGGTACGAGGAATCGAACACATGACCTTGAGCTTGCCAGGCAGGTGCTGTGCCACTGAGCTAAATCCCCAGCCCTGTTCTCATTTTTGTACTCCCTTATTTGTACCTTTTGGAATTGGAATGTCTATTTTGTGCCACTGAATGCTGGAGGTGCTTAACTTGCATTTCATTTATACAGGGGTTCACAGTTAAGAGTTTCCATTAAATCTCAGAGGAGACTTTGGACTTGGACTTTGTGGCAAAATGGAAACTGTTAGGATTTTGGCAGCTCTCAGAGATGGACTAAATGCCTTTTGCATAAAGGGTTGAGTCTTTGGGGTGCATGGGTGCAATGTTATAGCTTATGTCTAGATGTCCTTGCAAAACCTCATGTGGTCATAGGTGGGGCTCTTTCAGTGGTGGCTAAATCTAGAGGGTATGAGGCTGGGATTACAGGTGTGTGATGACTAAATCAGTCCACTGATGGATTTGGCAGAGCCCCAATCCTCCAGGTACCTTAGATAGAATATTAAAAGGGCCAGAAAGAAGCTGCTGAGAACGGTTTTCCTACTTTGCTACCTCCTGCCTGCCATGAATTGTTCCTCTTCTATGATGCCTGTCTTCCATGCCACCCTGCCATGGAGACAGATGATTATGGACTGAAACCTCTACAAACTGTGAGCTAAATAAACCTTTCCTTCTTTAACTTTGGGTGTCAGGTATTATACCTCGGTAACGAGAAAAGTAGCTAAGACAGGAAATTTGTATTTTTGTCCCTGTAAGTCTTTATGTCTCGAGCCTCAAGTCTTGAATACCAGGCATTTTCACTATGATACAAATAAGAGTTCCTGAAAACTTAAAGCTGCTACTGTCCCTGGTTTCACTGAGTTCCTCGACCCAGTAAACCAACAAGGAAGGATGATTGTCACTTGTCATTAGAAGAGGGGAACTGCTTTATGAAATGTAGATGAATAAGAATGTTTGTAATTCTGATGTTCTTCTCACATATTTTTGATGTTCCTTAGCCAAATCTGAATTATAAATGGACAAGAGAAATAAAGCCTTGACAATGGCATTGTAAAATGGGCTTAGTTTCCATTGGCATAATGGTATGGGTCATCTACCATATACACCACCAAGAACACAAACCATGATCTGTAAGAGCAGGCTATCCATAATGAGCTTTGGAAAAGTTGTAGTACCTGGAGCTAAGATAACACCAAGAGTTGTAGTAACCCAACTCCTACAATTTTTTCTAAAACATTATTTTCATACATAATCTCAACAAAGTTGTGCCTGGTTACAATAAATTTAGTGTTCATTATATGTATGTCTAAGCACTGTGATTTGTAAACTACCGTGGGTTCTTCTGGTGAATTCCTGGTTCGCTTTTACTACTCAGTGTCACCATTCCCTACCTATACACAGTTTTTGTTCCCAAGACTTATAGCTAATTCATTCTCCAGAGAGTAACTGTGCCCAGAGATTACCTTTTGTGTCTCCTTCCCATCTACTGGAGCTGCAGTTAGCATTCAGGCACTGAGTAACATACAAGACTGAGGGTTCCCCTTGCAAGCAGACTGAAGCTTAACTCCAGCAGAAGCCTCATTCTTGCTAAGCTGTTCCTCGGCTCTAAGCTGCTCCCTCAGGGTTTTCTCCTGAGAGTATTCTTCCAATGTATCCCGCAAACCTGATTTATACTCTACATCTGGGCTGCTCCACCTGAAAAATAAGGAGAGGTAGTATTTCTGTGTTAAAATACCTTTGAGACAATCACTTAACATGGATGTGTGGTAAAATTAGTGCAATTACATAGGATAAAAATTACTTAAATCTCTGACTTTGTTAACTCTTTTCTAAGGGGGTTATTTTGCAGAAGTAATCAGGCAAAATTTGAAAGAAATAGATACCTAATGATTACTATAACATTGTTTTTATTACAAGAGCACTGTAGGTAACCTCTATGGGAGTGTGTTAAATAGGTCATAATACATTCATGCATTCCATATTAACAAAGTATCACCTAGTAGACTCATTTTTCTAATAGAAATAGTCCAACACAGGGTAGAAGCAATCATAGATCTTAAGTGGATGCACTTTCTGTTCTTTCATAGGTTCTTATTTACTGCATGACTGTAACAAAAGTACTTAACCTAGCTAAACCTACATCTCATTTTCTTCATTTCTAAAATTGTGTCTTAATAATATCACATGCAAACCAATTAACACATAATTAATGTTCAATGTAAATTAGCTGTTTTTATTATACTTTAAGTGAAAGAATTAAGAAGCAGGATACTGTAATTCACTTAGTGATTTGGAGTGTGGTGTAGCACCCTACAATGGAATTTAAACAGTGCAAAAAATAAAGCATAGGTTTTAGTCAGGGTCCATAGGCTTCTCCACTGTTATGCCACCTGTGTTCAACCCTGAAATATTTTTCTAAACATTTCAAATTTCAATTTTTTCATTGGCAAAATTGGGACAATAACAATTACCTCTTTTGGGGATTTCTACTCAATCAAGTTAAATGAGGTAAAAGCCATAATAGCTAACGCTTACTGACAAGCAGGCTTCATTCCCAATGTTTTGTGTGTATATTTCATTTTAATTTCACTATAGCCTTAGGAGATAGAAGGTTATTATCCTTAGTTTATAGATAAGGAATATAAAGTATAAAATAGCTAAATAATTTGCCAAGAGTCACACAGCTCATATAAGGTGTATCAGTATTTGAATTCACTATAAAATTGCACCATCTATAACCTTAGCCACTTGGGCTTAGCACATATTATGCTTCTTGATATATGGCAAGTGCAAAGGAATTGATCAGTGTTGTGTTTACATAAAACATGTTTGTTTATTTTTAGTCACCACAACCATATATACAGGCACACATAAGCATATGTTCTTTATTCATGGGTAAATATATAAGATGAGTGGAAACAATTGTTTCATCTCATCTAGGAATATTTTTAATTGCTCAATTAATTAATTAATTATTCATCTAGGAATATTTTTGAGAGAGAATAGAGGAGGATATTTATTTTTTAATCAAAATATTTCTATTCTTTAGAAACGTTACAATAAGTAAACATACCTTGGAAATAATAGTAAAAGTATAGTTTTAAAAACAAAAAAATACTATATTGAACTCTAAGAATAGATAAAATTAAAACAAGTTATCTTAGCATGCTTAGTAGTGCAGACCCAGTTACAGTTTTTTCTTTTTCTGGTACCAGGAATCAAACTCAGGACCTTGTGCTTGCCAGGCAGGCAGTGTGCCATTGAGCTATGTCCCTGGTGACCCAGTTACACTTATCAGTTCAACAATGAAGGTTAGGCAAGAAAAGTAGGAAAACAACACAACTCCTAATAAGAGTTTACTAGAGATGGGATGCAATTACCATGTTGGGATGGAATTTGGGGGATTTGAGCTACTGATGTTCTCCAACTAGTCATTTCATCTCCCAGCTGAAGATAAGTACGCGGGATTCCCTGATCCGAAGTGGGACATATTTCCTCAAAGACTGAAACTGAACAAGACAGCCAATGGTGATGAGCAGGTTCTCTTGGGTCCATTTTTATCCTCTTTGAAAATGTGAAGAACACTTGAACTCTATAAAAAATAAACTTGTATTAATATGGGTTGTTTATAAGTTATTTGACAATAGTTTAAGGGTTGAGATAATCCCTTTTCATAAATCAACACATTTTTGTAAAACTTCATAAAATGAACATTGAGTTTAGGGAAGAAATTATAACAACTATTAAACAAAAACAGACTCAGTGAGAAAGCTGAAAATAATTTACATAGTGTAATTCAGACAAGAAAAAGGAAAAGCATGTGGAGAGGATTGGTTTGGGTTGCTTTGATAACCAGAACAAACAGGACACAAAGAAGCAAGTTGCCTTTCATAGTAGGAACACTTCTAAAAGTTTAAGCTCATGTTATATTGGATATCCCAATAGAACACATGACTACCAAAGTGATTGGAACTGAGTTAGAACAAAGAAATATAACTGGTATAAATAGCAAAAACCTATAAAGTTCTAAGATGAACCATTCTCAAATATCTTAGTTTATTAAGAGTTGAGGTATTCAAGAATCTGTAGCTCTTTAAGAGAGCATCTGTACTGTCATTCTCTTGATTTGAGTTTCTCTTATAATTTCTCATAGAACTAGCTTTTTTTTTTAGCTAGTCTTGATATTGTAAAGAGTAAAATAAAGTGAAAATCATGGACATAGGAATAGAATTGACTGGGACACACATCTTGCTTTTATGTTAGTCCAGTTATATGCTTTGGGAAATTTTCTGAATTTCTCTGAAGCTCTGATTTTCATCTGTCAAAAACAACTTCACATGGTTGTGATAGAATTACTGGCCTTACATGTGACAATGTGGCATACAGCAGGCGATCATAAATTAGAAGTATTATCATTATTATTATTACTTTTTTTATACCATTCAGCACATTATATTTTAGTTTGTACAGATCTTACTTTTCCACTACCCAGGGTAGTGAAGCAGTCATATTGCCACTGCAGAAATGGAACCATTGACAAGCCACAAGAGGAGCTGGAAGGTAGTCAGGAGCTGAGTTATGTGAGGGGAACTAGGAACAGTTCATTATCTCTGACTCTTGGATGGCATTTTCCTTCTTTGGAGATGAAAACTTACAATAATAGAGAGAGAAATGAAGCTACCACATTTGTGCTTGTGATTTTTATTTTGAGGTTGAATCAGGTGCAGCCAAGAAATAAGGTCTGGCAGAACCAATCCCTGCAATGGGTGGTTCCCCACTCTGATTAACTAAATGCTTTTGCATTAATTGAAAGGAAGACTGAGCATGTTGATGTAGCCAGCTTCAAAGCTAGACAGGAGCCAAGGGCAAGCAGATGCTAGCTGTTCAGTGGAGAACAACACAAAAGGCTTCCCACAAAGGGAAGTACTTTCAAGGTACAAGGCACCTGAATTGATAAGAGTAGCAATGGCTTATTCACAGTTTAGAAATGAAATTACTTCTCTTCTGATTGATAACTGTGATTGATGAGCTTCAGAGGGGGTTTTAATAAGTGTTGAAATGTAAGTAAATTTTCCTTTAAAATGGATCACTTCTGTGTCCAATTTACTGTTTTATTTAGAGAAAAAGAAATTAAAAACTAAACTAGCATTATAATATTAGGAAATCCACTTTATTTGATGTTCATCCATTTATTAACTTAGCAAACACAAACTTTGTTCTTTAAAACACCAAAGTCCACATAAAGCTCTAGAAAACAAAACAATTCTGGCAAGACTACCTCTTAGAGAAATTCATAGTCACATGGGGAAAACAGACATTGAAAAATAAAATTTTAGAACAGTATAAATGTGGCAATATTCATGTACACAAAGTACCACCCTTCCTGGTGAAGTTCAGTAAAGAGCTCCTGAAGATAGAAATAAGCAAGCATGGCCTTCAAGAATCAGCAGCATTTTCAAAATGGAGAAAGTAGAACAAGCATTGGAGAGCATATCATAAGGGCGGGCAAAACACATGATTTTTCTTTTGCTATTTGCACAACATAGAACACATCTGTGTCAGATATGTGGAATTTCTTCCATACCACACAGTTCTCTAATTCTCTAGACAACAACTACATGTCCTATAGTTCAATTCATTTCTGACATTATCTACCAAAAGATAGCATCATGTCACCCAGGTTAAGGGCTTGGTCACAGAAGACTGCCTATACTTCAGACACCAGTCCAAGGCACAGGTCATTATCTGTGCATTCCAGGAACATGCTACCAGTCAGGAGTCCTGTGCAGCCTGTTTGGGTTGGGAGTTTTCTAGAGAAGCTCACAAAATTCAGAAAAACATTGTAATTATTTACTGTTTTATTGTAAAAGATACTACAAGGGATACACATGACATATGGAAGAGATCATAGGGAAAGATGCATAAAGATGTATGTGGGTAAAGGCACAGTGCTTCCACAACTGGGTTCCATTACTGTCTGGGTTCCCCACCCTTCTAACATACCCCACATGTTGTGCAAGAGAGAAGCTTATCATGGCTGATCATTCAAGTTTTCAGAGTTTAACCCCTACCACCACCTCCCCTTTCCAGGATCAGTGGGTGAGCCTGAAAGTTCCAACCCCCTAGAATCACTGGGCCTTTTTAGTGATTAGCATGCACCCTAAAGCTATTCACAGGCCCCACCTTAGACACACTGTGAGCATAAACTCATCAAGGAAAGAAGGCGGCTCATTAAGAATAACAGACAGACACCTATCACCCAGTAAATTCCAAGGGGTTCTATAAAAGGTGCCAAGGTCAAAGACTAAATATCTTCCATTTTATACCACATAAGTAGGCTCATTGTTTTAGCTCACTATTGAGGTAAGGACTTTATATACTTCTAACACATTGGGGCATCAAACAGTTGTCCTGTATGTTTTGTTATAACATTTGATATTAGACATCAGAGACCCTTTCCACTGCACCAGTTACAGGGACCCCTGTGGTGAGTCCTCAGTCTCCTGCCCAGTGTTACAGTGATGGCAGGAAGAAAGAGTAAGAGACAAAATAGGGTGCAGCAGGGATCAGGGATGACCAATTGTTCTCCGGGAACAGAAGGCCATGAGGAACCCAGAACCAGAGTATTTACTCATAAAATCTGAGCCAAAGATAGTGGGTGAAGGGAAGTGGGTGTTTCCAGGAACAGTGATGGTGACAAAGCATTCTTTTAAGGACAAGGATGAGATAGAGGTAGTTTCCTCAGGGGCCTTATTGTCTTCAGAAGGTCTTATCTTGCTCTGTGAGCTCCATAGCAGTCCAGATGAGACCAGAAAAAAGCAGGGAGCTTCCTCATTCCAATCTGCCCAAACAGAGGGACAAGACAGCCTTGGATGTCCCCTAGGCTCAATTTATAAATTTGTGCTCCCCAACAATTCAAGTGACAATAAGGTCACACATAAGAGACAAAGGCTTTGAATCCAGGCAATCATTGGACATTGGACTAATTCATTACCATACCAAGTAGAAAAGCACAAATGGCAAAATTGAGAGTGTTAAGTAATCAAAGAGCAATTCCTTGTGCCAGTCACTGGGCCAAGGGGAACGACTAACACAACAATGAGCCAAAGAAGTACATTTAGAGAAAGTTACTACTGTATAGATTGTTGCCCACACATGAAGGATTAGTGATGGAGAAGACAGTGATGACTGTTTCTTTTGCTTTATGCTTTTTTCTGAAAATAGGCCTAATAAATGGCTAAAAATGACACTGATGTCTACGTTTCTTCACAATTTGCTATTTGTGGTTTTCTGCAATGGAACGATAATAAATTTATAAGATGTCCTTCTACTGAAGAGGTCATTGTCCTAAACCTGAAGAACAAAGTCCAACTGATCTTTTTGACTTATCCCTTTCTCAATGTTCTATATTCACCTTGGAATCTAAGGACAGTAACTGTGATGAATGAACATCTTGTGACCAGGTTCTCCATTGCTGGAGTCCTTCTGGAGAGGCTTTCTACATTCTTTCTGTCCTGAGTGAAAAGTTAGTCAAGACCAGCACGGTAGCAAAGTTTTATTAAAGGTGGAAAAAGAAACAGACTCTTCAGAGTGAGTTTGGGTCAAGTAAAAGTAGGAAAGGAAGTGTATACTACAGTGTGAGGGAGGCCACCATACAAGAGAGGGAACAAGGTGGCAATAATTCGTTGTGGACTGTCTGTTCTGTGTCACCTACTCCTCAGGCTGACACTGCTCAAGTTCTCAGGAGAAGTCCATGGTCAGGGCTTTGGGAAATGTTCTGTGTCTGTGTTCAAAGCTCGTATCACATCTCCTTTGCCAGCCAGTTGTAGGCATCCCCTACCTTCCTGTCTCATTTCTCCTAAGACACCAATCTGTAAGGTTTTTTGTGGCATGAATGAGAAAAGAAAAAATAAAAGTTAAAAAAGCTTTTATTGATGGCATGGGAGGGCTACTAAAGAGACACAAGGACCCTCTGAATGGGGAAGTGGGAAACAAAGAATATATTGGTCTAAGTTGGGGATGGAGTTTAAATGAGTGGGCAGACTCACATGACAAGCACTGATTGGAAGAGTGTCAAGTGACACACTGAAGGAAACAGGAAGTTGGGAGGTGGGAGTTAGTTTTTGAGTGACACGCTGTGGTTTGGGGCCCCATGCCATGCTGGCTTACCGCCATGATGACTTGGCAGAATTTTACATAGGCTAGAACCTATCAAAAGCTTCATAATTCTTTATGGGGTGTTGAGGGAATGGAAGTCTCTGTCTTCAACAGCTTCTTTTGGCTGTAAGAGGCTGAAATCCCCTTTCTGGTGGGGATTAGTTGCTCTCCAATTACCTGAGGGTCTGGTGGTTCACTGACTGGATTGGAGGGAAATCTGTTACAAGACAATGAAAAAAGGTTAGTGACTCTAGCTCTCTGTTTGATGGCAGAAAGAAAATAGCTCTACTGTTGTATTGGGGATGTAGAACCCAAATATGAGATCATATTTCCACCTTTCTTGTGGAGAACAAAGTAAAGCAAAGAGGGAACTATTGAGAGTCTAGGAGCCACAACCTTACCAAGATTATCCATATTATGGATCTAATTAAAAATGGGTGCTATTTAAACTGTGGTAAGTGAGGGTCACTAGTCTACTGATCTGCACCTTGAGCAATACAGAAGTCTTGTTTTCTAAAGGGGAGCCTCAGGTCTTCCAGAGATTTCCAGGAATAGCTAACCTTTTAGTCCTTTTGATGTTCTTCTTGGACAAAACTACTTTGACCAATGAACCACATCTCTTCATGATCTTGGAGAGGCAAATTATTAATGTCCTGCCTGCTTGCTTAGATCTAGAATACCACTTGTCCACAAGACATCAGAGAGACAGGATTAGGAGTAGTGTAGGTTTTTGTAGAAACCATAAATTGTCTAAGAGCATAGAAGCCATTCCCCTGTTAACCACAATTAACTTTGGGTCTCCAGAATAGCCACTACCTGATGGGGAATCAGGATTTCTAATCTCTGTCCTAAAGTTTATTTTCCAGCTTGATTTTGTTAGCATAACTGTAGCTGCTACAGCTCACAGGCAGGATGGCTATCCAGTAATACTACATCTAACTTTCTGAGAAGTATGGCATTGGGCAGAGTTCTCATCTTTTAGGTCAACATACCCTAAGCAATTCCTCTCTTTTCTGATATGTACAGGATAAAGGGTTTTCCTAAGTTGGGTGTTTTACTGTAACATGCAGAATGATCCACTTGTTGGCTAAGTAGGCCAGGGAGACCTGGTGTAGTCCCAACAATTAAAATCTGTTTTGACCTTTGCTGAAATTTGAGAATCCTCAATTTTGCAAGTAAACCTCTTTCTAGCAAGGAAGTAGGACACTCTGGGACAGTTAGAAAGTCATGGCTAAAAATTCTTCCTCCACTCTGACACATCACAGAAAGAATAAGAATCTCTGACTAGGGTTCCCCTTGACCACAACTATGGATAGATCTACAGGAGGGCTTCCCAGGGAAGGAAGTCAAACCTAAGTGAAACATTTGAATTAGCATAAGCTAATTCATGACATCCAGCATTTCCCAGAGTTCTTTACTGGAGATGGTAATATCCTTGGATGGAGGCATTGGGAACTCCCTTTGGCCTCTTTAGAGCAGTAAACAATGGTTTTAGGTGCCTCATCCCTCTCTGGGAACAGGGACAGTCAGTCCTCCAGTGCACGAGTCAGGCACACTGGCTATCTCACACATGGAGCAGGGCCCAGGAAATGGCTCGGTGCAATCCTGTTCCCAGTGTTCAGTCTTCTTGGACTCAGTCATCCTTGGCTTTTCCCTTAGAAAATTTGAATGAATTTAAAGCACTGTTAATCACAAAAGCTATAATTCTACCTTTTCTTTTTTGAGCATCCTCCAGATTCTGATTGTTGAATACAGAAAAGGCCATGTTTAACAAATGGGTGATAGGTGTTTGGAGTCTCTTCTGAAGTATCTTCATTAGACCAATGGGAAAGTCTCATTTTCCCCTGAGAGGCAGGTGGGGAATCTGAGGAAAATATCATTAAAAATATCTCTCTCTTCTTTAGTGGTCATTCTAATAGTGGCTGGGATTTTCCTGAGATAAACGGTCACAAAATCCTGAACATAAGGGATTTCATTCCACTGTCTGTGTTTTGAGCAGAAACAGTTTAACTGAAAAGCAAAGACCCTTGAGCTTGCTCTGGAATTTCCAAAATCACAAATGAGGATGCCTGCATGCCAGATCCTCCTGAACGACCTGTAATAACCTTTCTTCACATGGAGCTCATTGAATATTCACACAGATGGGTTGGGTCTTATACACACAATTATAGCAGAGTGAGTTATGGAAAGGACATAACTGCAGACACACAGCTAACAGCACCTATCAGTCACAGATAGCTTGTTTCCTTAGTAAAGGAAGTTGTCCATGTCTGGAAAGATGAGCTATGTATTATCTCACTGTGGCCCTGCCCTCATGTTCCTTGCTATAAATGACCCAATTATACCTGTTAACAGTGAGATGCTGATTTCTAGTGTTGAAGCCCCTCCATCTTCTCAGAGCTAGCTTTGAATAAATCCTTTTGCCTACTTTCCAAAATAAATGGCCTCCTTTGACTTGGTCCGTGGCAAGCAAATGAATGTGAACGTATAGACATACTGGCTGGTAACACCGGAAGTCTCCACGTTAGGTCTCTCTGACCTAGGACCCCTGTGACATACTGTATTTCCTTGAAATAAGATCTAGTCAGAAAAAAAGCCCTAGCATGATTTTTAAGGATGCTTATAATATGATGCATTATGTAAAATTAAGTCCCAGTTAAGATCCAGCCAGATGGATGCATTTAGTACATCTGTTGCAACACATGACAGATGTATTGAATTATAAAATAATAGTACTAATGTGTAATTAAATATACATAAGTAATATTTTTGCATTAATACTTTAAATGATAATATAAATTAAAATTAAGTTTTTACCAATAGGAGTGCAGACACAATACATAAATAATGTATTCACTAAGTGACGAGCAGACCTGGTTGTGTCTGATATGAATCTTCATAATTCAATATACCATGTGTGCAACAGACATACTTAAAGCACCTGTGTGAAATACAGAAACACGTTTAAATTTTGGCACCTGAAATTTTCCATCACTTTTGTGTGGACATCATTGAATATCATCATTTCTGTTGTCACTTTCCTGCCTTGTAAGTCTTGAGTTAACACTTGTTTTAATACAAACTTTTTGAAGAGGTTGTGACTTGGGTGACGACTCATGGGAAGAAATCACTGAGGGCTGTATGGCCAGTGCACCACGAGCAGGTTGTGTGATGAGAAGTGCTCATTTAAGGAGAGTTCTATCGCTGGACATGAGAGACTGGGTCAATGTTTCTACAAGAAATGAAGTCTCAGGAAACTTAGGCTGGAATGTGGGGCTTGGAGAGTTATGATGATGTTTCAGGAGAAGATGATGTGACTGTATTTGAATAAATGCAGGTTTTATACTGAGTAAATGAATAAATATAGACTGTGGTACACGAAACATAAGACATCCTCTGAAAATAAGGCCCAATGCATCTTTTGGATAAAGACCTGGCCTTCTTTTCAGGAAATATGATAGTGTTGTTAAGCAGATAGTTAGATATTAAAGGGAACCCAAAACAGCATGCTTTACCAGTTGTAGCTAAGTGAAGAAACAGAGGCCTCAGCATATAATGCATTCCAACCACATGTGAGTCTATTTCCAGAACGAGGCATAATGCGATTCTGGTTGCCAAGACCTGTGGTTCAGTGATATCAGAAGGGAGACATTCTTTGAAAGACCCTCCATCCTTGGGCTGAAACATGATTTTGGATTACACTTCATTTTTTCTTTGTCTGTTTTCTGTTTTTTTATATTTTTTTTTAAAAATTAAAAACTGATGAAACAACAATGAAGACAAAATCAAAACAACAGGAAAACAACATGTAATTTAGCAACCACTGTAAATTTCTATCATTTTGCCTTGAGGTCATGTATCATTTTCTTTTATTTTAAAGAGAAAAAAACTAACAAAGCAACAACAATGAAGAGAAAAACAAAAACAACACTTTCCTTAATTTCTTTTGTAAGTTTCTTACTTGTCTAAGGTCCTCGAAGGAAGGGTAAACACCTGAAAATAAACAAGGAAACATTTCTAAGGTACTGCCATTCCAAAGCAATCTCTGAGAACCATGTCAATAAGAGTGAATATCACACAGATAAAGGAGTGATAATCACCATAATTACATGAACTTAGGGAACAACTGTCCCATACTTAAAGAGATGTTCAAACTCCCTGTGGAGCAGATGACTATGTGGCATGCCTGCCTCCTGGTCTGAAGATGAAATCTCTCTCTGTCTGTACAATAACCTCAGCCAATAACCTGCATGGCTACCTGCCTGGATTGCCCGAATCCTTTCATCAAATCACAAAGGGTCAGTGAGTGGAGGCCAGTTCTTCCTAGTGTCAGGAAGCAGCTTCCCAGTACCAGTGTTGCTTATGAATCTGAAATATTGTGTAAATATTAAAACAGTCTTTTTTACTAAGAATGAACGAAAATGACAAGAACAGAAACTTCTTTAATTTGTTCACATAGTAAACTCCAGGGAGTAAGTGGCTACTCTAACACATCTGGCATGGAGAAGGTAACTAATACTATTTGTTGAGTGAAATGATAAATCACAGAAAACATAGACTCACGGTGGGATTATTACTGAAATGTCTTGCAGTGCATAAATGAGAGAAAACAAGCCTGAATTAATGCAAGTGCTGAAACTGGTAAATCACTTAACTCTTAGATTTAAAGCATCCTTACTCTTGGAGACTGACCTTAGAAGGGGAAACTGCCTTTGCTGGCAGGATTGCTGCTCTCTCATCTGACCATTTAAAGCAGGTCCATTCATAGTGTTCAGCAGAATTCAAACAGGCAGCAGTGTCCTCTCCTGGAAAACCACACTTTGAACATCAGCCCATCCTTGCACTTATAACAGGGAATCTTTTGAAACTCCTTAACTCTCCTGCCTTTTATCCTTCTACACCACCCTGATGCTTTCCACTGTGAGGAGCCCCATCTCTGTGGTTAAGATGTTAGCTGTTAAATGCTCCTTTGGATTCACAGAACCCAGAACAGCTGAAGGCCTTGGTAGCACCTTGTCCTTAGGTTTTACTTAATGCTCTGTGGGAGCTCTCAAATTCCCTTACATTCCTCAAGCCCAAGAAGAGCAAAAGAAATACTCACATCCCTAGATGAAGAGGACACCTCACTGTGTGACTTTCCCGACCAGTCTGTCTCCTTCCGCCTCCTCACAAAAGCCCTTTGAGGAACGAGCCTCTCTGTCTTCTCCAGGCCTGGCTGTGAACAAGTCTGATTCCTTCCCACCAATGCCCCTCTTCTGAATTCTGGTCATTTTTCTCTCATCGCTTCTGATGTGTTCATAGTCTCCTCATCTGTCTTCGTCTGTCTTGTCTTTTCTATAAAAGTTTCATATATTGAATGACTTGCACACCATGGTATGCTAGTCAGCTTTGCCATCACTGAGTTGCAAACCTGACATCCAAAACTTAAAGAAGGAGACATTCAACTTAGTTTACAGTTTCAGGAGTGTCGATCCATGGTTGGATTGAAGGTTGCATTTCTAAAGCAGAAACATCAGAGCCAAGGCAGAAAGACTGACAGAGCAGCAGAGAGGAGAGATAGACCCTTCCAGGGGACCTGTCCCTCCCAAACCAGGTTGCTCCTACCAGCACATTCAGCTGCAGAACTTATTAGTGGATGAATCCACTGACCTCTGTAGCACCCTTGTGACCTAATCTTTCCAAAAACTCTGAGTGAAAGTCCTGGGGGCATTCAAGACCAAACCATAACAAATGCATTATTTGAAATTTTTCTTTTGAAAATTTGTCACTGGTAACTGAACCCAGGCCTTTACACTGAGCTACATGTCATCCCCCCTTGAGTCCTTTATTTTTTGACATAGGGTCTCCCTAAATTACCCAGTTGTCCAGGTTGGGGTTGCAGTTGGATTCCTCCTGCCTCAGCATCCTAGCTTGCAGGTATTACAGGTGTGTGCACCCATACTCAGTTCTAAATCCTGAAATATGTTTACTCAATAATACTACTTATTTACACTACACAAGAAAGGGTCTTTATGAATGGCAAGTAGTTCGAAAAGACCGCATCCACAGTACTTGTCCCATCTGAATGCACACATTGTTAAACTATTGGAATGTGTGTAAAAATTATATTTACTCTCTTGAAGTGCACTTTAAAATATTAACTTTTTCCAGAATTTTCATTTGTTATGTTCTTTGATTTCTGCTAAGTGATAAGTACTTTAATCATTTCATGTTGAAATGGCTTTCAAATAAGTTTTATTACAATCTAAAAATGCAACAAGAACACAAAGACCATGTTATGAATTAAATATATTCCTAAATTGTGGATACTAGAGGAGCAAACTCTGCCTATTGCTTCCTTCCTTTGCATCTCCCCACAAATCCAGCAAAGAAGAGTGGTGCTCAGTAAATATTGTGGAGAGTCTTAACCTGCAAGTTAACTTTTGAGGAGTATCTGAATTAGATGTCTGCTAGTGCTCTCTCCTTCTCTGAAATTGTTACTCTACAGCTCTGTGCTATATATTCATTTACCTTGTGGAGAAATATAAAGCACATAATGCTGTCTAAATGAACAATAATCTGTGGAGTGATGCCACCTATGCATTATATGTGCAGTACTTAAGACAAAATATCTCACAGGATTTTCATGGAGAAGAACTGGCCCAGATGCACACTATGAGTTGAGGTAATACTTGCTCTTTCATTTTTTTTTTTCAAACTTCAGTTAAAATAGGAATACAAGTAGAAGTGGTTAACTGTCACATTATTTTTAAATGTTTTATTAGAGCACATAGTACAAGTCTTCTAATTAGGTAGCATATTGTAGTTGGAAAAAGTTCAAATAGACAGCAAACAATACTTGTCTCTTTTATCTGAACTATTTAACTTATAGCACAGTGGTGCTGCATGTTTTTCACTAGAAATTAAATTTTTCTATGGTTGGCCTCACCGATTAGTACCTAGTGTCTAAGGGACCAGGGATGTAGAGTGAGGGGATGAGGAAGGGAGGTAAAGAGATTTAGATAAGTCATGTATGGAATCCTAAAAACCTCAGTGAATGCAAACTTCATATGGGGTAAACATGAACTAAATTTAATAATATCAACAAGCATGCAAAAAGAGTAAAGGGAATTAGAGGAGAAAGGAAGGAGTGGAGAGGGGAACAAATTTTAAAAAGAAACAGCTTGTATTATGTCCATGTGCCCACTGCTCAAGGTGGTTGTAAAATGTAGGTACTACAAACACATACTAATAAAAAAAATTGAAAAAAATACAATATTATTAAAATAGGGAGTGAATAAAAACTCTTACATTGTTTGAAAAGTTTTTTGATAAGAAAAGGACTGCATCAATTTGAAGTGAAGGCTTGCCAAAAGAAAACGTATATACTGTTACTAATTTTTCTAAAGGACTGATTTCATATTAGGGAATTGTGCTAGCTTTTCTATAGTGTGGCTGCTTTTTGGTGGTAGGGTAGTAAAACCATAGATGGGCCATGGGGAAGGAAGAAAAGCTTTAGTAACAACTCAAAAACAGATTCAGCAAAGTGGAAATGTCACTTTTTCAGATGCAGAGACATGCTTAGGGACAAAGCAGGTATGGTGGTGTGACTGAGCACAAAGGGTCTAAAACCTGTAACAACAGAAAATGGTCACTATGCAATCAGGAGCTGATAAAGAATCTGTAGCTTGTGAAAGGCCTTGTATTAGTGACTTTTCTTGTTGCAGAGACAAAATACCCAATACCCAAAATTAAAGGAGGAGAGGTTTATTTAGCTCACAGTATGTAGAGGCATCAGTTCATAATCAGCTGGCTCCAAGGCAGGATGGCTTGGCAGGGCAATGTTCATGGCAGTGGAAGATAGCAAAAGCAACAAGGAAGGGAAGAGACAGGGAACAACAAGCCTCTTTCTGTCCCTTACATTATATTAGGGCTACATGCCCTAGGGCAGGTGTCGTACTCATAAACTTAAGCCCAGCATTGCTCTAGGAATCAATCACATACTCTAGATTTAGCTACCTCTGCAAAAGGCCCATCTAAAACTGCGGGAGACTTTGGGGTGAGGTCTAGATCTAAACCATAACAACCTCTGAAGCAGAAGTCCTTTCATTCAATCTCCCTAAAATGAAAATACAGAGAAAAAGAAAACCTATCATTAGGAGTTTACAGGAGTAAATTATGTCTCTAGGCCTTATGTAAAGACTTGAAGCTCTACTCAATATTCCAAGTACAGATTTATACAGACATTCTAAAGTGTTACGCACTCTCCCCATAAAATTTGTCAACATTGGCAAGGAAAAAAACTCAAATATTTTTTACTATGCTGTTATTACTTAAAGATAAAATATTCTCCATTTTTCATTAGTTCAGAAGTGGGGCTTCTGGAAGGTGATGCAGATGTGGAGTTCTAATATTAATGATGCAATGTGCTGATGTGTTCCTAGCTGAAACTGGTGCCAGAAGGCAAGGTCTGGTTAAAGGAGGTGGGTCCCTGGAGCTGTGCCTTTGCAGGATGTGACTCCTGCCCTGCTGGCTACTTCCAGTTACCATGAAGGAAGAAATGTTTCTCTGCCATGTCCTACCACCAATGTGTTTGTGCTTAGAGGCAGCTGACCATGGACTGAACCCTCTGACATTATAACACCAAATAAATTCTTTTCTCTTAAGTTGTATATCTCAGGTATTTTGTAATGGTGATTAAAAAATGACCCATAAAATATTTATTTTCTTTTTTGTCCAGTTTTATTGCATAATTTTATATGATACTTATTTTTTTGTCCAGTTTTATTGGATAATTTTAAGATGAAGGTGAGTATAACATAATTGGACACAACACAGTTGGATAGTGAAAACTAAAAGGAAAAGCATGGTGCTGCAAGCTTTGCTTTAAGAGTTCAGAATTTTTATTCTGTATCATTGAATACAACAAAGGCATATAGTTGGAAAGGAAGAAAAATTATGTGATGCAAGACAAGATGACATAACTTATAAGTTAAATATGTTGTAATAAGTCTAACTGTCTTTCTGTGGACTTTTCAACACCATTAAGCTCTTTGACCTTCTGATTTCTTATCTACATAACAAGAATAATTATTTCTATCTCATATTATGTGTCTGGATTTTGCTTGGCCCACAGGCTGCACACAAAAAACATTAGCTCTTATCCCATGGATGTCATTATTTTACTTGTGCTAGGCTTTTTGTTAGTCACAGGAAAGGCAATGTCAGCACTTTTTAAAGTTCAATATAAGGTTAGACCATGGTTCTTTCAAAATCTGTTGTAATTAATAACACTATTAATTCTATACATCTTTTTTCCTGAGTTGAGATTACTGAAGTTGGTATTAAACATTTAGCTCATTAATATATGATTCAGAGTTCAGTTACAGAGAAGAAAATACACTATCTTTTGTTAGCAGAGGGGTTTTATTGTAGAACAATGAGTGTTCATAGAAATTTGTGCAAGGCTAAAAATCTCTGATATGATATTTCAGAATCTATCACAAAAATATGATCTAGAACTAAGGAGGATTGTAAAATCTACATTTAATACTGAGATCAGGAGACAAAGGGTAAAGACCTGGGCAAAACCAGGTAACCTAAAAATACTAGCAGCAGGTGAGGAAAAGACTCATGAGAAGCCAGAGCTACCAAGAAGAAGGGCTGTTAAAACTGGCTGGGGACCAGAAGCAGCAGCAAATCCATCATCTGCATTTCTGCATGAACTCTGTCCTTTCCCTGCCCTCCACAGAGCTGTGCATAGGCTTCTGGTGCTTCCTTGGCATCATCATGCCGACCTCACCTAGTGACAGCTTTCTGTTCTTTCTAATACTCAGCCTTCCACACCACATCTTGCACTTCAGTCTTTGTGGCCTCAACACAAGCACCCAAGGGGAAAGGAGCTGGTGACCATCACTGAACTGTCAGTTGGTACTACTGTAATTCTGCAAAATGCATGCTGCAAACCCTGCCCAGTTTCCCACATAATTGAATTCCAAGTGCAAATTTTGTGTATCCATTTGATTTACAAATACAACATACAATATTCTGGGTCCTATTTGAAACTCTAGGTTTCAAGAACACTAAAAAATTCACTTTAGGTTTTGTACCCTTCTGTAAAGGAATTTTCTTTGTTTTTTTTTTTTTTTTTTTTTCGGGTAACGGGAATCAAATTCATGACCTTGCACTTGCCAGACAGGTGCTGTGCCGCTGAGCTAAAGGAATTTTCATAGAAAGAAGCTAGAATGGATTGTATATACACTACATTCCATGAGTTTTACTATTTAATATCCTATCTGCATTCTTCAAGTAAGGAGAAAAATAATTGGTAACGAGAACTACAAAAATCTAAACATTCTTTATACAAATGGTCACAGCTCAAGGCAAGAAGAAATGTAGAGACCATCCCACATTTACTTCAAGAAACAGGGACTCACAAGGTGCTCCAAGGGGATGTCATAAAAAAAAACCTATGAAATCCTACTAGGTCCTCCCTCTTAATGAGCCACAGCACTTAGAATACAATGATCTTGAGAATCAAACCTTTACATAGGGACCTCTTAGGGACAATCAATATCCCAAGGATAGCAGATACCATACCTTTTTCTAACTAGGACAATACTAAGGTCTGAAAGAGCCCATTTAATCAGTTACTTTCAAGTAAGAGAGGGAGATTGATGAGTGCTTTGTGTATGATTCCACTGTATACCTTTGGTTGGAAAATAATTTTCTTATTTTGAAACAGAATATTCTGATTTAAATAAGCAGTGTAGGTAGTGGAGAATAAACCAGAATATATTTTACTTTTGTAGTTGACCTGCCCCAAGTTAACTAACCAGTCTTCTAGGGATATTTTACTGTTTGGAAGCCTGAATGTTGTTTTTGGTGCTGACATTTGGTATTTTAGGTGACAGTCATCAAGTAAGCCTATGGAAAAGGAAGGCAACGCACCTACTCTCCTAGAGAACAGATTCATAATCTCTTCCCTATGAGCCTGATCATTTTGTGCTCTGAACCCTTTACACAAGTATTGTGTTCTTAGGAAAATAAACAATTAATACCCCTAAAAAATGCCACCTTGTCTAAGTGACTGGAAGCCTGTCCGACCAAGAGAGGCACACAAAACACAAGGATCTTCTTGTTCTGGGTTTGTTTAGAAAAGACCATAAATGTAGCCTTTACATCAAGATTCTTTGTAACCTATCTAATGGTTAATCTTTCTGATTTCCTGATGTTGTGACCTCATTATGTGTTACTGTTCCTGAATAAGTGTTGATGCATCCTTGTAGCCAGTACTTCCATGCAGTGTAGCAACCATACACATATTACCACAACTCCTACTGAATATCATCATCACCCTCATGTTCTTCTCCAGACTATGACAGCATTACAGGCACATTTTAAACTGTGTCCAGCCTGTAAAACAGGCTCTACCTTTTTGTATTAACTTGTCATACGGACACTCACTGGGAATATGAGAGATGCTACAGAGAGGAGATATTGAATTTTGAGGCTTCTGTGATGCCCCAGTTTTACTTCTGTTTAATATTATTAAATATTTCTATTTGTAAGGATTATAATCTCCACATTAAGTATAGTAATAAAATTTATAGTTACAAATATTGTACCAATAAGTATAAAAATTAGCATAAGACCTTTACTTTTTGTCACTTCATGGCCAGTTATTCAGAGATTATGATTATTATGGTTACCTAGTTTGAAAACCATGATACCTTTTCTTATGGTTATTAAATATTTCTACTTGGCCTCTAAATTCTGACATCTCATCTTCCTTATTAAAATCAGAAGGCATCTATTCATTCATTCTCACACTACAAAGAACAACAAATAATATATTGTGGCTTTGCTCACCAATGAATTTCTCAATGACTTGATAAGAAGTCTCTCCAAGATTTATCATTAGAAGAGATATTAATGGTTTATTGTCATTCAAGCACCTTCTTAGTGTCCCTCCTTCTATGTTATACCAAAGAAACTTTTTATTCTGTATATTTTCTAATTTCCATGTTTATACGTTAGTAAAATTATTAATTAAGAATAAATAATTTGATCCTAGGTCATCCTAGGTCATTCCTTTCTATAGATGTGCATGCTAGACACTAGGTGGTCCTGCTAATAAGAATAGGTATCTCCTTATGACAACTACTATAGATGACACTCATTTAAGTCTTAAGGCAAATCACAAATAACCCCATCGCCCAAGGAATAAAAAGGTGCCTTCTGGATGAAAACAATAATTCAGTGGTCATTCCTGGATTGCAGTCAATTAAATCCACACAAATCATTCTAATGTTTGATCTCATTATTTCCAAGTAAATATACTAATCTTTTCATATGACATCTGGGTAAGCTGTGAATGTTTCCAGTACCTTAGTGAAGTAATCAGTAGCATCTGACTTTCTGCCAAATATTGTTAAGTATTACCACTTTTCCTCGTACATTTCCACTTTTTGTTTTTCTAGATTTGTGATAGGGTTATACTTATGACCTCATAAGGTTAGGTAAAAACACAGTATTGGTTATGTCCAGTAAGCCATGAGAGGAATTGTGTATATAACTGATGGTACAAGACCTTCCAAAACTTTCTTGTTCTTTCTAGCATAGCCACTATGTTCCAGTTGGTAGTGGCTTCAACAACCTGAGCCTCTTGCAGACTAAGAGATCCTCCAGCTCACCAGTATTAGAATGTGATTTAAACTACTTTTTTCCGTGTTTTTTAGATTTTGGAAGATTTTTTATTAATTTACCATTGTTTATCTCATTCTGACTCATACTCTGATAGCTGTTAGGCATACAGCTATACTGGATAACAGACTGCAATTCCTTCACAGTACTGACAGAAATTCTCTGGACTGGGTATTGTGTCTTGAGTAAGATTGTGAAACTTACAATTTCCTTTCCTAAATTCTGAAATACAGTAGAAACCATTCACTCACTCTAGAAGTCATACCTTCTTCCTTCTTGTCAGAAAGGAATATTGCAACAGCTAACTAGCTGATGAAGTTGTTGACTCCAATAAGCCTTTCTTCCCAGCAGACCACGAGTAACCGCTGAATTTGCTCTGTTGTCATTGCATACAATGGAACAACAATGCTCTGTTCTCCAGTGCTAGCAGGGTCCTCACTCCTTTTAAAGATCATCGGGTCGGATACTAAATACCAGAGCTCCATTTCCTTGCGGCTTACTGCAAAGCACAAGTGTTTTATCAGTATGAGTTTAGTAACAAAGACAGATGTTCCCAAATTTGTATAAGCAGAGCGAAATGTATTATAATGTCTTTAACATAGTAATGATTTATTGGGAAATTTTAGGAATAAAATCTAGATTGAGATCCACAAGAATAACTTCCAAACCAACAGCAGAACTTTCACGGGGTCCCTTTTTGTATTATCATCAGGAAACCACCTGCTAACTCAGGAATTCCTTACTGTATAATGAATTAACCTTATACACACACACACACACACACACACACACACACACACACACATACGCACTTGTATGTCTTCCGCTCTGCTTCTCTCTGCATTTAACTTAAATCAAGATTTTTGAATTCAAGTCTCATTCACATGTGTCTAGTTTGAAGAACTTACATCATAACCAGGCATCTAAGTAAGAATCTTACTTTTATGTTTTGTTTTGGAGAGTAAGCATCTGCATCGTAGGAAAGCATGTTAGAAGGAAGTTGGGACTGATTGTAGACTGCCCGAGCCAATGCATGGTAGTGACTCATGGAGTGAGATCCTAACTTTGGAAACCCTTTAGAATTAGCATTTTAATTTGGAAACATTCTGCTAAGCATTAACTCTATAGAATTAATGCCAGACTTTTAGTTCAGTTCCCAAGATTAAGTATATAATTTGCTCTAAGTTTGAGAGATACAAAGATGAATTATATCAGCTCCAAACCCTTCAGAGGCTAAGCATCCACAGTGTCTAATAGACTGATCAATAATAGGTCAGCAAATTAGAGGTTAACCTTGTGTCAAGAAGGGAATAGCATGCTGTTGGACTCATTTAGCTTTCAGTGGGTGCAGAGTGGATATCTGGGGACAGGAGCACAAACAAATTCAGACCATATCTTAAAGAAATTTTTTCTGGTCTTAGATAAAACCAGAAAATACAATATCTGGGGAGAAAAGAGCATGTGTTGGGTATGAGAAGATGAACATCTTGGTGGAGGTATATGAGCCTTGACCCCAGCAAGAGTGTAATAAGTATTCATTGAAGTAAAAACTAGTTGGCAAAGTTTATAAAAGTGAATAAAACTGAAATCGAGAGAGTTAATGGTTTTAGATCGTGCAGATCCTTCTTAGCCAGTTCGAGCAAGTTGTAGTGCAAATAAAGTGTAACGCTTCAGGCCAGCTCTCTTAATTGCTGATATAAAACCATCCAGAATTTTCTTTTTCCTCATGCTTAGCTCCCTATGTCAAGGAGATGACTGCTCCAGTTGAAACGTACAAAAATAGAACTCTGTACAAAGAGAGCCCATAGTCATACTTTTATAATGATATCTAGAAACACTGACTAGGATCTGTTATACACAGCACACCCAGGTGGATCCTGATAAAATTGAACAGCACACAGAGATATGACATATTAAGGAAGATATATTTAGCCCCTTTACCCAGTTCCAGACATAGAACTCTTAAAATTCATAACTTCTGAGTGACAGGGGTGATAAAAACGTCTTTTGTTAGAGTATTTATTATTTGCCCTGGGCTCCCAACAGAAAATCTTCTAAGGCCCTTGGACAGGAGATAGGTGTGTTTTGTATGTTATTGACATGACTGGAAAGATTAGAGGTGTGTTTTGTGTGCTACTGACATGACTGGAGAGATGATAGGTGTGTTTGGTATGTTACGGGTATGATTTGTGGCTAAAAGTCCTTGCTGTGACCAGTTTCTGAAGTGCAGATCCTCTCACTTGCCTTAAGAGGTATATAGGGCCTGCCCTTATTTCAGATCATGAAAGATATAGTTGGATTGCAAATGCAGCTGGCGTCTCCAGAGCTGCAGAATTGTTAGTGTGGGGAAATGCCCCACATATGAGTATGAAAAGTATTGAGTATAGAAAATAAATGGTTGGTTTTTCTTCCGTAGAGCTAAAGCAGTTGTGCAAAGGAGGACGCTCACTTCAGAGACATTAAAGCAAGGATATGAGAGGATTTAGTTGAAAAAATGTATAGGGATGGAGAGGGACTACAATAAATTCAAGACTCCACCTTGGCTTTTTGAAGGATCAGTGCTGTGTCTCATGGGACACAGACATTTAATGTTCACCAAGGGTTGCTGTGTGTCCTCTCAGCCACATGCTTTGCTGTTAGGTGGAGTCCTCCACCTGCTCCTTGTCAATGATCTCTCAGCATAAGTGACAGAGGACTTCTGTGAGATAAAGAAATAGAAACGGAAGGTAACTCTTAGAATCCTTCCTCTCTCACACTGATGACAGCAGCAGTCTAAAAATGGGGTGGTGAAACCAGCAAGCCGGAGACACAGGGCTCCCTGGCATACTTGGTAGGAAAAGGAGCTGGACAGTGTTGTCCTGCCTTCATCATCGCATGTTAAGTTAAACAAGAGAAGAATTTGTCATGTGTAAGTGTACTGTGTTTATGTTTTTCATTTTGTTGTTGTTTGGGCTTCTTCAAGTCATTTTACCTTCACTAAGACAAGAGGCAAGTAGGCTGGTGCCATATTTACGGCCACTCCCCACCACCTGTGTTCCCACCGGAGAGACCCCTCTCAGATCAACGGCGGCAGCAGATTCTCACAGGAGCGTGGAGCTTGGGAGTAGGCATCCCGCATGAGAGGGATCCAGTTGTGAGAATCTAAAGCCTGATGATCTGAGATGGAGGGAAGGCAGTGATGCAAGTGCTGAGGAGTGGCTGCAAATACAGATTAAATTAGCAGACAGTTTTGACGGCAGAAAGACCATGATAATCCATCTTTTGCAAGCTCATATCAAAGCCCTATCTGTGGATGGTAAGTAACAATTGAGCTGCACTTGGCGGCAGGCTTTCGAGTAGCAAATGAACTGATGTACTTCAGTTGCACAGGTCTCTCTGCTGGCTGTATTTATGCAGGCACTGTGATTTGTTTCAGTGCCCATGTGACCTGCTCATTATTTTACCCACCACTTCCATCTGTGCCTCTTTCCTGAGCTGCACTTGTCTCAGTCACAGTCGGTGCACAAAGTCCCCACCCCAGATGACTGAGACAAACATCACTGCAGTGCTTCTTTGCAAAAGTAGAAAAGATCCAATGAAACAGCCGAAGACTCTAAGACTGACTCTCAAAAAGTACCTTAGAAACATCAAGCATTCTACCTAACTCACAGGTTCGTTCCAACTGATGGTTGGCGTTTTTCAACACCACGGTGTGTAGTATGTGGCAACTGACTACCCAGCAAACCATGAATCCTTCCAAACTGATTCAACTCACAGAAACCAAGCAAAAGAATACAAGGAAAGTTAAACAAATAAGCACAAAGAACAGAAGCAGTTATTGAAGACCACCAATGTATCCAGTATACCTGCATTAAGAACAGAACTTCACTGACAAACTTTACTGTGAAAGCTCAGAAGCCCTTAAGTGTTGGTGAAGAGTTGATCCCACTTGCTGTTAAAGACATTTGTTGTGAACTTTCATGTGATTTTTGATGCATGAAAGTTCAAGTAATTTTTCGTGGTTTCTCCTCTGCTCTCCTCCGCTCTCCCCTCCTCTCCTCACCTCTCCTCTGCTCTCCTCTCTTCTACTCTCCTCTCCTCTCTTTTCCTTTCCTTTCCTCTCCTCTGCTTTCCTCTGCTCTCCTTTCCTCTCCTCTGCTCTCCTCTCCTCTCAGCTTCTCACTGCTGCTTACCTCTGTCTCCTTATTTGCCTCTTTTTTCTTATTCTTCATATTGTTTTTTCTGTTTTCTTTTGAATTACGTGTTTCCTATTATTTTGTTTTATCTTCTCATCTAGCTAATACTTATTTTTTGTGAGCATATATAGCACACTTCTTTGACATGATCTATCTTCAGTTTATGCTTCACATTGGGTATCAGCAGAATTTGATTCTTACATTTTTTCTCTCAAGTTTTTTAGGATATTGCTGTCATATATAATTAGCAATACATTGATGTCACTTTTTAGTCAATGGCCATATAAAGAACATGCAAATAATAAAATAAATATATATTTAGCCACAGGTTTACTACTTCTGGTGTTTTTCATTTTTTTGTGCAGATCTGTATTTCCATTTAGTTGCCTTCCACTTTAAGAAATTTCTTTAACATTCATTGTACTGTGGGCTTATTAGCACTGAAATCTTTCACAGTTTGTGTAGTTGACATTCTTTATTTTATATTCTTTTTATACTGAGGTGAAATTCATATACCACAATGTTCACTATTTTAAAGTATACAATTTTGTGGTATTTAGAATACTCACAGTGTTGTACACCCATCAGATCTATTAAGTTCTAATTGCTTTGAAAACAATTTTCACTGACTGAATATTTCATGTTGGCAATTTTATAGTGCTTCAAAAATGTTATTGTGCTATTTTATCACTTGCAATATCTTCAGAGATTATTTTCATTTTTATATATTTTACCAGATATATACAGTATTTATTGTTTTCAACAATTTCACTTTATCATCTGATGTAATTCAAGTGTGGTTCATTTTGTGTAGATTTCTTCATATTTTATATACTTGGGGAAATCTTAACTTATTTTGTGAGTTTACCACCTTAATCAAATTTATACTTTTTTTAACCTTCATTGTTCAAATATTGTCTTAGTTTTCTCATTGCTGAGCCAAAATAACCATATGCAAAGTTAAAAGAGAAAAGGTTTATTTAGGCTGACAGTTTGTAGAGGTTTCAGTTCATGCAGAGTGGAATAGCAGAGAAGTATCACAGAGGAGAAGAAATTTATGGTGGGTGGAAGCAGATATGCAGCAAAGCAGCAAAGTAGTGAGGAAGCAATAGCAGCAGCCTGCCTCTCTCTTTTATCCCTTCCCAGCTACCTATCTTTTCGGTGCTGCTACCTACACTCAGAATGGGCTGTCCCATTATTCACACCTAGAATTGTGCCAGTCCAATCTACAGACAGATTTATTAGTGACTCACTCTTAATCATAGTATCATGCACTTAAATCCAGCATCACTCTCTTAATCTTGGCATCACACACTCTAGATCCAACCACCTCTAAAAAGCGCTACCTATGACTGTGTGAAGCTTGGGGGAGACATCTAGGTACAAGGTGTAACATTCTGCCTCTGAACTCATAAAGACTCATGCACATCCTTTTATGCAAAAGGCCTTTAATTCATCTTCAAGAGTTACCAAAGTCCTAAGAGTTTTTAAGGCAAACACTTAGCTGCAAGTCCCTATACAAATGGAAAGAAAGCCAAACACTTCCAATGTACAGTGGCATGAGTTAGCAAAGAATGACACTAAGGCAAGTCAAAAATCCAACAGAGCAACCATCAGTTCCTACATTTCCAGTATCTGAGGCAGTCTGTAGCAAGATGTGCACTCCAAAGTGGTTGGGAAGTTCTGCCTCTATGACAGTGCATGTGGTTGCAGCTCTCATGGCTTCTCTCTTGGGCTGAGTTTAGCTTCGCTCACTCATTTCAGCTTTCCTCAAATGATCCACATTTTTGGCTTCTCCAACCTTGTGAGGTCTCCACTGCACCTTAGGTTTCACACACACAGCTTTACATACTGCCTCTCATGTGCACACTGCCTGGCCTCCTAAGCCTTCTTCTGAAATCTGAGTGTAAGTCTTCCTGACCCCACAACTCTTGCACTCTTCATACAACTAAAACCAGCACAGTGTGCACGATGCAAAGGTCTACCCACAGCTGGAGTCTAACCCGGATTTCCTTGTCTCTTCTGTCTACAAATCAAATCCCAAGGAAAACTTTCCCTAGGCCACCACCATTCTGGAACATGGCCATCTTGGGTTCTCTTCTCAAAGCAAAGGCTTTCACCTTTGCAACTTCAAGGCTGAAAAGGCTAGAGACCTCTCATTCTTCTGATGTTTTCAGGCCATCTTTTCTCTTTCTTTTCAGCAATAAAATTTACCTATTCTCCATCTTAATTTTTCACAACTTTACTAGAGCTTGTTGTCTGGTCAAATTCACAACATTTTAAATTATTTTGCTTGGCTCTTTGCTCTTGATTCTCAATATGTATCTAGCTGAAAGCCCCCAACAGTAGCAGTGCTGCAACTGCAACATTAGACTGCCTTGAAATTTTTTCTGTCAGATTAATTAGTTGCCTTTCTCAATCTGAACAGAACCTCCCATCAGTACAACTTAATGCCTTCCAGCTACCTCATCAGCCATCATCTCCAAGCCTTTCCAAACTCTTTCCACAAGCCAGTTCCAAAGGCTCCTGAACAACATGATCAGGAACAGTTACAGAAATGACCCCACTTCTCTGGTACCAAAATCTGTCTTAATTGCTTTCTCATTTCTAAGACAAAATACTCACAACACAAATTAAAAGAGGAAAGGCTCATACTGGCTCACAGTTTGTAGAGCTTTCAGTTTATAGTAGGCTGGCTCCAAGGCAGGATGACATGGCAGAGGGGTATCACAGAGGAAAAATATTTCATGACAGGCAGAAGGTAAAAAGAGAGCAAAGCAGTGAAGTAGTGAGGAAGCAGCAGCAGCCTGCCTCTCCCTTTTGTCCCTTCCAGGCTACCTGCCCTTTGGGTGGTTCTACCCACACCAAGATGTGTCTGCACATTAGCCACACGCAGAACTATGTCAAATGAATCAGTGGCCTAATTTAGTAATCACACACCTTTAATTCTAGTACCATACACTTAATCCCAGCATCACACACTGCAGACTCAGCCACCTCTGAAAGCTCCAGCTATGACCATATGAAGTTTTTGGGTCATCTAGACACAAGCCATAGCATACTGTTTCTGTCTCCTCAAGCTTTTCCCCAATACAGTAAAACACCTGAAATGGTATTTGCTCATTAAAGTAATTGTTTAAATTCAAATGTTATTTTCTCTGTGCTTTACTTAGATATTTTCTATTGCTAAGCTTCAAATGGACTAATTTTTCTTCTACCTTTTATAATCTGCTTTTAAGCCTATGAAATACTTTTTATCATAGATTCTATAGTTTTAGCTCTAAAAGTTAATGTCCATATTCTTTTATGTATTTTACTGTTTCTGTTTAAGTATTTGAATATATGGACTATAGTAATAATTATTTTACTGGTTGTATCTGTCATATCTGTGTAAGTTCTAGGTTATTGGTGTTTCAAAATTTCAGTATAAAGGGGGAAAGGTTTGTTTAACTCACCTTTTATGGAGGTTTCAGTCCATATTTGGCTGGCTCCAAGGCAGAGTGGCACATGGCAGAGGGCAGCAGTTCATGGTGGTGGAAACAGCAAAAGCAAGAAGAACAAAAAGGGAGGAGCAAGAGAGAAGACTCTTTATGTCCCTTATGTTGTGTGCAGGCTGCCCCCATTAGGGTTGGTGCAGCACTCACACCCCAGTCCAGCACTAATCTATGAGCCAATCACAAATTCTACATTCAGCCACTTCCAAAGAGCCACCCTCGTGAGCATATGAGGCTTTGGAGGGATGTCTAGACACAGACCATAACAACGCTACCTTTTAAAATTTGCATGTTGGGGCACCTAAGATTACTGGTTTTTTTTCTAAGAGTAATAGATGTAATTATTTCAATTGGGCAATGTTATAAAGTTTTATTTGAAAAGAGTGTACTAAGCATTTTGATAACCTTTATCTTGTCATAACTCTTGGGAAATATTTTGATTGACAATCACAGATAATTTTACTTGCCTGATTTTTCTATGTTCCTCCTTTAAAAATAAAATTCAAAAATATAAAGCCCCTTCATCACAAATTAACAATCCAGTAAGCAAATGTTGGAAAATCACAAACACAAACTCCAGTTCTCACAGAAGTATCTGTGTCCAAATCCCAGAGCACACTTGTACAAGTAGTTTAAATGTATGCGAAGGCAAAAGCTTTGAAAGAAATTTTGGGAAAGCCTTTCAGGAATGTGATTCATTTAAAATACAAGCTCCTTAACGCTTTTAATATCTAATTATTTTGTTACATATTAAGATTTGTGAAAATATCTTGTTAACATCTTCCTTGAGTTTTTCTAATCAGCTTCCAATTTTCAATTGTGGCTTTTTCTAAGTGAATGTGCATTGAAAAACCATCAAAAATTTTGTGCACAGAGATTAAATAGAGCAAAATCCTGTCGGCTTTAGTGGGGACTATCTTTCCATTCATTATTTTCCAATATTGTACTATAAATCAATAAGGGGTCTGTAAGTATTTGTTGCATAAGAGATTTTCATTGAATTGTTAAGTAGATAAAAATCCTCTATTGAACTACCAGAGAAATATTACAAATGTTTCTTTTTTCCCTATGAGTTCTTATTTATATTTGAAAATACTCCTAACAAAAGTGCTGTGCTTTGGATACAGGCCTCCCAAAGGTCAGTGTGGTAAAGGCATAGTCTCCAACCCATTATGTTACTGGGAATCGGTAAAACTGTTAAGAGGTAGAGCTTAGTGGAAGAAAGTTGACTATTTTGGGACTTTTCCTTGTGGCCTATTAGGACTCTGGCATCTCTTCTCCTTGACTCTCTTTGCTTCCGGGCCACCATAAGGTGACTAACTTCCTCTGCTATGTGCTCCTGCCATGATTTGCTGCTCTATCCTAACCCCCAAGCAATGTCGCCAACTTTCATCACTTGAAGCTTCCAAATCTAAGAGCCAAACTGCATGAATCTGTTCTCTTCACAAGGTGATGGTCTTGGGTATTTGCAATATTGATGGAAAACTGATTGACCTGCAGAGTTTATGCTTAATTTGTTATCATGACAACCATTGTTGCCCATATAGGGCATATTGAAGTGAAGCACATAGTTAAGTTCAGTGAAAAACTGGTTAATAAGCATTCATAAATAAAATCAACAGATAAATCTATTAGTGGACTTGAAGGAGGAGTGCATGTTTTGCATCTAGAGTATACATGGAATATTTGTGACAAAAAGGGTAAATTCTGATACATCATTAGTCAGCAAATATTCATTCCTCTCTACTCACCATCATTGGAATATACTTCCAAGTTCACTGATATAGATTTGGCTATGGACCCTGCTGTGGTAAATTGAAACTGCAGTGGACACAATAATAAGCAAGATTCATCTACAGACTTTAAGAATCATGCTTCTGCAGGCTCTTCTTGTAGCTTCTTAACCTCTAGATAAGAAAACCAACCACAGATAACCCCTGCACTTGGAGACTAGTCTCCTGACCCAATTCACTTCAAAAGTCCCAGATAAAAGCACAGAGTCTTTGAGTGGACTTCTGGATCTAAACCAAGACAACTGGAAGTATAGGTATAAACAATAAAATATCAAAACAAAAATACTGGTACCTATATAAGACAGCCTTATAACTTGTAAAGATTTTCAAATAAGCAGAAAAGAACCCTTGATGTTTTAAACAAAGAAACCCAAATTTTTTGCACAAATAAAAACCACTGTCATGTAGAAAATGTATGATTCACTAGCAAATCTTCACTGGTGTTTGTTAACACTACATCTTTTTTACATGGAAAAACTCTAGATTTTTAATTCCTCTTTTTCCTCTTATTTTTTTTATTTTCCACACAATTTTCATAATTAACTAGGACATTAGCAGTTAGTGTGGTTTTCTTAACTTCTCGTCTGCCAAAGCAATTGGCAGCTTTAAATTTAGAAGTAAATCTCAGCAGTGTCCGTTGAATTTCAAACTCCATTTCTAAGTAATACCAGGTGTTTTCTGCCACTCTGATCACCCCAATGGAAGTGAAGACTTTCTGAACTCTTTCTAATCACCAGAAGACAACTTTTCAGATGCTATTCATCTTGACCTTATACCACTCAATCTTATTAGTTTTTATTTTCTGTTTCAAATTGTCTTCTTTGGCTTGCATAATCTTGTTTTGTACAAGTCTTCTATTCATTGAGTCTTCTTCATTTCTTTTTATTTACATCTCATGTCCCAGTGCCTTAATTTAAACAGAGTTCTGAATTTTTGTTTTTCTTTTCATCTGCCTTTCTCTACCTAGTTTATTAGGGGGACCCATGCACTTGTCTGAGTTTTCTGTTCCAAAGTATGTTTCCAATTTTCCTTTCCTTTTTGTACTTCAGCTCAACTCTTCTCACATTCTTTACTATAGCTATTGCTTATTTATGATGTTGCAAAATGTCATTTTGTACATTTCTTCCCTGTGTTGAAATCTTGCATCCTTTAAATCACTACAAATGTATTAAATTTAAATATGTCTCCTTTATATTCAAATCCCATGTGAACTTTTTGCAGTGCTTTGGATATAAATGATCAGCAAATATATTTGCATTCAGTACTGCATAATTTGTTTTGAAAGGCCCCAGTGAGGACCATTTAAGGCCTGGAACTCCTCTTGAGATCATTATTATCTTAACTCAAGACAAACAAACTGGTGTTTGTAATAGTGTCTCTGATGAACTAGGAAAAGCTAAGTGTACTTGCCATGGAAGTAGGATATATGGGAAATAAACCAGCTTGAATGCATCCAGAAAGATTAGTTGGATCTTTAAAAAGGCAAACACATTGTCTGAACACATTTAGATGCAATGCTAGTGGAAAATTCTTCTGTAGGAAAGTAAAATGTACTAACTAATTTGTCAGCTCTACACTCAGGGTCATCAATATCCGCCATCATAGATCTTTCGTGACTATTGAACACTTTTTCAGATTTGTCTTGTTTAGGTAGTTTGTGGACATCTATTCTTGACAGTGTAGGTTATCTACCACTGAAGAAAGTAAAGTACAAAGGATGTACTGTTTTCTAATTAAAAATATTGTCCACTGAATTTGTTTACTTTGAGCTTATTCTCCAGAATTAAGATACTGAGGCAACATATCTTTTGAAGTATAATTATATTCTTCAAGAATATCAGCCTTAAAGATATGAAAATACTAAATACATTGCAATTTTAATAAAGTGACAGGTTTAAAAACAAACCTGCAGATGGAGAAATCACTAAATTCTAGGAGGATGTCAAGTTGAGTCACAGTGACCTCTAAGTGAATAGAGAGAATCATTTTCAGATATTTTCTAAATCATTTTAAAGTCAAAACAAGGTAAAATACATGGGGATGTTAGGTTTACTCTGGTCAGAAAATGTGACCCCTCCTTCTGTTAATGAATGATTCTACTTATTTACAATGCTAATTTTTTTAACAATAAGACTACAAAGCATTTTGTAACGTAAAATATAACCTTTTTAATGCTTCCTAATAAGCGTCTGTAGAATTACTAAAATTTTATTTTTTCAGCTTGTAGAGGTCACCAGTACTGAAAAATACTCCTTGATGGTTGCCAATTGCATGCCACAGTACTGCCCAGAGGAAGGACAGCAAGGGCAGTGTGCTCTTCAGGGCTTTCCTCTGCCAGGCCTGAGCCATCTCCATCTGTACAACTTGTTCCAAGACTCCACAGTTCCCCAGCTGCTTGTTTTCTGATTTTCGTACCTAATCAATTCAATTAACTTTTCTTTTCATTAAGGATCTATGTGAAAAAGGAGAGCTCTCACTCTTACATAAAAATATAAAACACTTTTTTATTCCAATTTTGACTTTACTACTTTCCATTTCTGTAGCGGTACATCTAAACATTATGATACCAATTTCATCCAAAGAACATTGATTCTGTCTAAAATGTGATTGGCTTGTCTTTTAAATTTGCCATACTTTGCAGTGAAATGTGTGGCTTACTAGGCCTTTGCTGAGAGACAGAATTAAAATGTATCACAAGTAGGAAGGTAGCACATGGATCCCCTTTAAGTATTTAAGTTTGCCAATTACATCTTAGAGTTCCCCTTTAAATTGTCTTTATTTTTTTATTTTTTATTAGTACATATCACAGTACATACTGGTCACTTTCCTTGTGAGGATTTGGTATACTTACGTAACACATCTGAAAACCTTTCATCTCCTCCCTCCCCTTGATGTCCTTTTCATTTGCAAAACACCTATTATCTACCCTCTACTTTGCTTTTTATTTATATGCTGGCTTCTCCTATAAGAGAAACAATGCAATATTTAAGCTTGTATGTCTGATTTATGTCATTTAACATCATATGCTCAAGATGCATCCATTTTCTGACAAATAACTCAAATTTATCCTTTCTTATGGAAGAATAATATTCCATTATGTGTAAATACCACATCTTCTTTAAATTATCTTTAAAATATTACTGGAGCATTTTCAAAAGATTTACACACTCAGGTGTGGGACTGAATGAGTAAATATAATAATGCTTGTTCTACAGCACTGTCTTGCTTTACAGATGTCTACAAAATAATAGTCATTTGGGAGAAAAACAACATATTGGAGTTATTTCACTTGGTCACTGTAAAAATGGACTCCAGCCTTATTCCTCTATGTGATTTCAACTATTATAAGGATCTTGTTATTATTCCTATAAGTATGTCATACTGGTATACTATATATGAGGACACTGAATTTTAATATCATTTGCATAACTTTCTTACATTATTTTTAAACTTCAAACTCATTTTCCAATGAATAATATGTACTTCTTAATATGATTCCATACTTAGCTACTTTGTTATATTCAACTTCCATTTTCCATATAGATTATGAGGTCGAGAACACTATTTCCTGTTTCCCAAGTTTTGGTAGCTATCAAGGTGTAGGAAAATAGAAGTTTTGCTGAAGTTACATAAATTACTTACTTCTCATATCCATGTGTGGAAGTGACACTGTGTTTGCATCTGGTTCAAGGGGACAGTTTCTGCATAGTTCAGGCAACAGTTACCTTGAGCCCTCAGCATGTTTGTTTTCCTCATCTTGCCTTACCTTTGTCCTTCGACATGCAGTGTCTAGCTTCTGTGTGTGTGTGTGGATTATACACAGATGCTCCATGATTTATGGTAGAGTTACATACCAACAAACTCACATAAAAGAAGCTATACATTGAAAATGGTGACAGTCAAAACCTTGGAGGTTGAAATAACCTACCAAACATCCCAGGTTAGCAACACGGTGCACTGCAGGCTGTCTGTGGCTCCCTTTCCGTCCCATGGCATACTGTGTGTTATGGCTCTGTGCTGCTGCCTTATATTGCAAGCTGGTGTTATGCCAAAAATCGTTTGCTGGGGAAAAGACCAAAATACAAGGTATAATTAATTACTGTTCAGTGCATATCACTGCCATACACCATAAAAGTAGAAAAATCATAAAGTGAAACATCATAATTTGGGGATTTTACTGTATTCTTGGTCATTTCAACAGTTTCAACCAAAATATATGTCCAACAATGCCAATAGATTGTATATATTATGATTTAATACCATAAGTCATTTTCTGGGAATGAGAAATACAATAGAAGAATCTCCTTGGGCTTATACATGTGATCAGAGGAAAATGAACATTTCTTCCTAGAGAGATTTGCAATTAAGAAGATATGCTAACTGCAGAAGTGAATTCTTTTTTCCTCCCCTCTCACTCTTTTTTACCCTCTTAATTCTCCTTATTCTCTTTCTTGTACTCCTTCCTCTCCTCCTCCTGCTCTTTCTTCATTCTGTTCTTATTTTTGCAATTAAATATTTGATATTTATGTTTTCAAATGTAGGTTATTCTGATAATTATTAATTATAAACTGTATAAAGTAATTATTAGAAAAGTATATTGTTTTGCTTTTCTTGCCTCTAAAATAAGAATAACAAGCTACCTATTTATAGCGCATTTGAGTGTTAGATAGAACAATGTGTAGGAATTGTCCAAGCATTACTTGTCAAGGCTTCCAAGAGAAATAGCATACCCTGGGCTGGAGATGTGGCGCAGTGGTAGAGCATCTTCCTAGCATGCTTGGAGCCCTGCGCCCCATACTTGGTGCAAAAAAATGGTCATCATTATACAACTGAGTAATTTTTGTATAAGGTATATAATGATGAGAGTTAGTGGCTTAGTAAGCAGCTAGTGTCATTTGTCTTAGTACACTTTAGATGAGTTGAGTAGTTTGAATTGTGATATAGCTGGAGATAATTACTGAAATTTCTCTTTATAGGTATAGAAGAATTAAATCTTGCTGCATGATATTCCATAATAAAATATTAGAGAACAATAATCAAGGCATGTTGGTGACGGGATGTTGGAAACACGGCACTGTTCCTCATTGTACTGCTTACCAGCCACGTTAGTTTAATAAACCTGTAATTCTACCTACAGTGGGACTTCTCTGAACAAAATGATCTAGCAACTATAGCTATGCAGAAAAAGCAGCTACTCCACAGCTCTGCAAAGTGAACAAAAGCAGGAAGATTTGGAGGAACAGTGAACCTGGGGAAAATGGACGGAGACGGGCAAGTTACTCATTTAAGGATAGGATAGTTTGTGACAACGTTTTAGTATCATTTCTTGATTACAGACCCTGGAATGACTTGCAGATGATCAGGACACCGCAGAGACTGCACTGAAGCTGGTGTGCAGCAAGCTTACATCCATCCATAATGTAAAAGACCGAGGCTGAGATGTCACTTGGGGCTTCAACTCCACTTGGGGTGTTTCGAGTCAGATGGCAGTGACTCATTGGTGATTCTTCATCTTGTAAGAAATTATATTCTTAGGAAGGGAAGATAACTAGACATCACTTGACCTGTCTATAGTTTAGATTCCTTGCTATGAAACTTATCTTTATTGCAGTAGATTGTAACCTTTTGCTACACTAAACTGAACATTTACCCACACTGCTGTGTTGGGTCTTACGAGTAGGTTTTAGATGTTGAGCTCTGTGCTAAAACACTGTGCTAACCCTGTGCTAGAACCACATTCTTTTTTTCTTTTTGTGGGTTAATTAATTAATTCTTTTTTAAATTTTGTTTTAAAGAGAGTAGTAAATGAGAAAAAAAAGAACAATAGCAGCATACCAGCATCAGAAACAGAAACAAACCAAAGCGGGAACATTTAAAGTGATACAGGGTTTCAATACAAAATAATATAAATTAACAGTGGCTGTTTTATTATATATGGCTATCCTTGACTGTGTTGTTCAGATTACCAGATATAAGAAAGCAGGATTGTTTAAACCAGTAAAGAGAACAAGAAAATAATTATTAGATAAAACATTAGAGATAATACAGAGTTTCACTAGACAAGACAGTAGGAATTCACCATGGTAGTTCTATTGCATATTGTTACCTTCAAATCAGTTGCTCAGATTACCAGATATAAGTATGCAAAATTGGTCAGAATATAAAAAATTTTAAGCACTAACTGTTTCTTTCAGTATACCATCAGACATCAGCAATACAGTTATCACAGTTATTCATATATATATTTATATTTGCCTTCCTTTTTTCTTTTTTCTTCTTTCCCTCATCCCATTTGTTCCTTCTTTTGAGCAATTTCTTTCCCTTTCCTATCATCTATTTAACAGTTTGAGGGCCCCACAGCCTGTGGAAATTGAGGGTGGAATCCTATTTATGAATAGCTCCTCAATACCCTGCATGACTTCTGAACTATACATGTTGGGGCAGGTGATAAAAAGTACAGCCAAAGTTATATAGAATTGACTTGAGTTTTGAGCCACAGCCCAACAAGGAGTTTATAGACTTACTTCAAATAACATAAATGCCTACTAAAATTATGATGCCTACAAAATCAACCTTATTCACAGGAAAATAATGACACTGAGTTTCTTCATTATAACATTACAATGACCAGGTTGTAAAACAGTGTAATGCTGTTTTGGTGACTTTTTTGATTGCTGAAACAAAATACCCAATACTCAAAGTTAAAGGAGGAAAGGTTTATTTCAGGTCACAATTTGTAGATTTTTCAGTCCACAGCTGGCTGGCTCTAAGGTGGGGTGGCATGGAAGATGGGCATCACAGAGGAGACACAGTCTGTGGCAGTAAGGTGGCAGCAAGCACTGGCAGCAACAGCAGCAGCCTTTTTTCTGTCCTTTATATCTCATCTGTGCCACCCATCTTTTGTGTGGTACCACCCGCACACAGGGTGGGCCGCCCTTACTCCTAGCATCACACACTAGATCCAGCCACCTCTGAAAAGCTCCATCTCTGACTATGTGAGGCACTGGGGGAACATCTAGACACAAGTCATAACACACTGTATATTATTCTTTGACTCTTTTCTGAAAAATAAAAGAAAAATTAAAATAATTGTTCTAGGCTTGAGATCACCTAAATATCAGAATTAGCAAAGACTTTCAAGCAAATATTATAACAACGCTAATGAAGTAAACAAAAAAATGGGTGGAACAAATGAAAGATAAAATATATCAGTATAAAATGGAAGGTATATACATAGAACAAAGAACCTAATGAAAAACAAGAGAAGAAAACATTTTAAATACTTTCAACAAGTTTATTTGCCTCTTAAACTGTGCCATTTCTTCTATAAAATGAGAATTCATCATTTACAACCTTTGGTACATTGTTAATGCTTAACTGCTGCATAAACATGACATCCATTCCATGGGGAACAGAGTACATTTTAGGTTACATTCTACTTATAGAAAAGTGCACAGTGGATACTGGCAAATAATAAAAGTCATATTAATAGTCTGCCCTAAGGTATAACCCATTCATTAATTTGAAAACCCACATCTTGTTTAAAAACTCTGAATTAGTGAAAAAAACTATGTATATTTTATATACAGCATGAGGAAAATAGCCAGGTATGATATGAATAACTTTGTACTTACCTGTATAATTTCAACAAAATAATTATCAGCAGGGATGATTGTTTTTATATAAGTTATGAACATGGTAGGTAGAAACAAACATAGCATATTTCATGGTGAATCATTATTTATTCAAAGATTTATAAAACGACACATCACATAATTCTATTAGTAAACCGTTTACTGAGTTCTTCTTGTAGTGCTAATGTAAACCCTGCATGCTGCAGTACAGTGATTTCCCCAGTGCTTAAATCAATGGCCCATTAGATCTGAAGCTCTTTGGAAATGGTGAGATTTCTCCACTACAGATACCTTTAACTGCTGATGAATCAAGTAAGGTATTGAAATGGCAAGAGAGTTCTCTGGGTATCATTTATTACATAAACTAAACATGCATAACAATCAGAGAAATTTTGCCATTAGAAGAAATCCAGTTGTACTAGTATTTTTCATATTATAATCAGAGCATTTTATTGTCATAAATAGAAACTTCTCTAAAAGAAAGTCAACAAAATTGAGAGGTCTCTTACATAACCATCATTATTTTACTGCCAGCTGTTCTGGTTATCCATTTGCAGATTTACCTGGGTGTGGTTACAATTCTTATTTAATATTTTCTCTCATTTTCAATCATTATTTTCAAACACAAATATCTCAAGCTTTGCAATTTAAAATAATTAAAACATGAAATATGAGTTGTATAATCCTACTTAAATATTTTCAGGTAAAGACTTGCTTGGAAAATAAGAAATTACTTTTACATTAATGTTTTACAAGCATTTGTGTTAATTTAACACTACCAATTTAAACTACACCAAATGGCATATTACACTGAACAAATAAATCTGGACAAAAGAACATGTCTGTCTGAAGTTCTGGGTTGGAAACTGTTTTGAGTGAGCTCTGAAGAGTCAGATTGTGACAAGATATAACACATATTTTGCACAGTGGTAGATCCCCTCATGATGAGCTAGGTCATTTGAAGCAATAAAACCTAGGGTATTGCTTTTGTACTTTTCTTCACCAAAGACCAGCATGTGGGCATAATTGGGGAATTCAAAATGATGTAGTTTACTAAGACCTGTGGTGAAAATGACTATACTTTCATTGAAGTTTTTTGTTTTGTTTTGATTTGGTGTTTGCTATTACTAATTCCTTTCTTTCTCCCCACTTAAATGCTTAAAAGGGATTTCTCCTTTCAATGGAACTACCAAGCAAGACTTTCTGCTTCAGCAAAGCCAGCTCACCATTGATATTTGTGTTTTATCTTTTCAAGTACCCTGATGTCCTGAGGTCCGTCCAACCCCATGCCTAAATGGGTAGTGTGCAATTTCTTTTGTCTTGCCAAAGAGTGAATAGTCACTTTCAGCCTCTGGGCAAAACGCATTGTCATATCAAGTCCACAGCATGGCTTTTGGTCTCTGTACTTTCAAACTGTAGGGCACACATGTCCAGTGCTGTTGCTCAGAAACATTCTAACCCAAAGAATGGCGCATTGGCATGCTGGGTGCTTTGAGCTCAGGAGCCTGGAAGACTTCAAAAGCAGCCTCATAAGAAAAATCTCTCTGACCTTCTCCTGCTCTGTGGTCTCAACTTCTCTTTCTCACCCCAGGCAGTTAGAGGAATCAGAATTGCTCTTCCTCAAGGCAGGTCTTAGAAACTAGAACTCCTGTCCCCTTAAGCAAGCTGTTAAGCCTAGATGACTAATTCTCCTCTCTCTTGAAGGTCCTCACTTAAGTGGGGTCTGCCTTATAACTGAGGAGAGGGCCTTGTGTCCAGAGGGCCAGAGGACAATCTGGACACACAGGCCTTGCTCCTTATCCCGGCCTCACCACAGCAAGTGCTTTTGTATCCAGTCACACTTCTGTCTGGTTGTCCATGTTTCATTGAACTCAGGAATAAATAATAGACAGTTTCCCCAGTTTGAATCTTTTTCTGAAGCTTCTCAATAATTCTTAGGATTTTTCTCTGGGTAATGGTCTTGTGCCAGAGTAGTGCTGTCTGTGGCCCTTATGTTGAGGAGGAGCAGAATCACACATTGCTGCCCTGTCCAGAGAACTCACAGATCTTTATTCATAAAACTGTCTTTTCCTTGTGGGTTAGAACTGTAAGTCAGTCATAATCTCAACTGATAGTGTATCTCTTATTCAGCAGAAATACTTTGTATATGTTAAATGTGGCCTTTTCTCATTTTGTATGCTGAGTAGTAATGAAATGTTCTGTGAGGTAATGTATTATAAGGGTAAAATAAAAAAGAATAATAATCTCTTTCAAATAAAGAAGTTCCTATCTTGAAATTTTATCCACAATAATTCAATCAGCTAAAAGAATAAAAATCTGACCTTATAATAATATAGATAGCTAATGAATAACATTTTGCAAAGCTAACACAAACCTTCTCACAAATCTCATCTTATTTCCTTATGATACGATCTGATTTAAGTCTTACAGCAGCTGTTTTATTTTATGTAACAGCAAAGTGAGGGCATTAATACAGCACTATGGACAGTGTACAGGCCTTCTAAGCTAGTTCTATAAAGTGTTGTTTCACCAAGTATGAGGAAAAAATTTAGAATCAACACCTCAGAAATGACACATTCAATACCAATACAGCTTGTCCTATTTCTAGGACTACACCTTATAGAAAGAGAATTGTGAGTCACTGTATTTGCATAAAACAGTGCAAACGCTTTCATAAATTACCATGACCTGAACATGTGTTATTCTTGTAATGGTTGCCTATAAACAGTCATACATCCACGCTGATCTATATACTGTCCTAATATTAATAGACAAAATGTACTTAATGCATATTAAATACAACACTGTTAGTCAGTTTTTTCCATTATGTCGAAATACCAGGAACTGGGCAATAGAAAAAGAAAACTTTATTTCTCACAGTTTTAAATACTGAAAAGCCCAATACCAAGGTGCCAGCACCTGGCAGGGCCTTCTTGGAGTGTCTCCTGCCAGAAGGGTGCTGTGTGTGTCTAGGCCTCTCCCCTTCTGAAGTGTTTCCATCACAGGCCTCCACCCTGTGAAACCATTCAACCCTGACCACCTTCTCAAACAGGGGAATTTAGGGATCAAATTTCCAAGACAGCAACTGTGGAGAGACACATTCACACTATAGTCAGCACAAGAAAAGGAAAAAGAAATTTTCATTCACTGCTAGTTTGTTTGAAAAGAGGTAGAGAATATTTCTATTCTCCTTTTGAGAATATATTTTAAAATCTAGTCAAAGTGTAAAAGCACTAAATATACTTGATACTGTATAAAAATATTTAGGGCATTGGAAATGAAAGTGTTCCCAATGCAAAAATTATACTTTCTTTGCAAAACATCTTCTTAATTTATTTGATCCTGTTAGGGAATCTGTGCCTTTTGGTGCCTTTTGAGCTGTTTTTGCAACTCTGTAAATTGTAGGTAACTGATAACAATGCAAAATAATTGCTGCATAAGCATATGAAAGCAAATTATGTCAAGGCGAGATTCAATTGGTTTCCCTGTTCAACTGCTTGAGAAATAAGTTTTACAGGTTTTTGCAAATTTACTTCTATATTCTATATGAATGACTATGTCTGTTAAATTCTCCTTTGAGCCAATTGTAATTTACTACCAGTTTTCACATTTAATGAGTTAACATCTTTGCTGTCATTAATTTTATAAATACAAAATTCCTACTTGAAAATTATTCTGTAATCTTAAATAATTTTCAAAATTATAGTGGAACTAGAACTTTTCATGTTTGAAGGCAGTTAAAAAGAAATGCGTCAGTAGACTGAACTAAATAACTAATCACCGAAAAGAACTTTAACGATAGAGGCTAGAACTGGGAAGAAAGTGCTTGTGGATTTCCTTCTTCAGTTTATCCAAAATGAGTAATTGCTCTCAAGTAGAGGGATCAAGGTTCAAGTAGAGGGATGGAACAATCACTGAGTTTTTGATCACAGGGACACAATATTGTAAGTAGTAGAATGGAGACAGGCAACAAATCACGAATGAGCAGGAAAGAAAAAATTGAAATTGAAAGATGTTGGACAAAGCAAAAAGATAGTGAAAATAGCAAAATATAGTAAGTTCAAATCCCAAGAGTGTAGGAAATATTGAAAGTGTTACTGGATAAATAATCTAGAATTCTAAAGCAGATTCTATTATTGGACTTTTAACTTGCTTCATTTTAATCTTCAAATGTAAACCAAGAGTAAGCAGTAAACTGGCATGAAAACATCTAGCCATCTGCAGAAACATAAACTTTAGTATTTTCCAAAGGAAAAGCAAGAGGCAGTTCAACTTTTCCCAAACTCCTTTCCCTTGTCAGGAAACAAGGAAATATCAGAAAATGACCTCATCTTGATTTGCTGAACCAATGTTCCTAGAACGCAGTGTAGCCTGCTGGGAAGGCTTTCTCATGGGTACCCAAAGATGTACTTAAAAAGAACAGCTTTCTAACTCTTCACCTTACAGATTTAAAAAAATTATTTGCCTTCCAATTAGTTCCTATGTTTTCATAGGTTTTTCATATGCAATTTCTTTTGTAAACTTCTTTTCATTTGAAAAAGCATACTGTTCCATCAAACTAACTTTAGAATAGTGTTCAGCTCTTTTAGTCTCAAAGAAAGGGATGATTGCAGTTTCCCAAACCATAGTAAATTTACTTTGTATCTGTCAGTTTTGTACATATGTATTGCTCTTAAGAATGAAGCACGGCTTTCTATACAGTGTCATAATTTGTGTTAGATGTTCTTATTCATGATGTAGGACACACTTAATGTAAAGTGTGGAAATACAGAGAATGACCAGTGAAATCATCAACTTCCAGGACAATTCTTTTTCTTTTTTTCATCCCACACATTGTACTTTAACACTCATTTAACAATGAAAAGCCTACTTTCCTTGTAGTTTTTTTTTAAGTTTTGACTGACTTTTTGAATTAGAAGACTGGTAAGTAATATGTTTCTTACTGAGAAAAGGACATGCATTTGAATTTCAGGTTTCTGTTTTAAAATTGGATCCCAGAACTGAACATATCTGTGATGTCTATGTATAATATGACATTTTAAATGTTATATATTTCCTCTATGCTTTGTGTGAGAATTTTACTTCTAAGAAAGGATATTTTAACATGAATTCATCCAGTATTTGTGGATAATTCTAGATATTGTTCTACCCAAACTAACTCTCCAGTTCTGAAATAAGAAAGCACAAATATATTCAGTTTCTTTGTGATGTTAACATGTAGGGATTATTTTAACATCTATGAAACAAAATAAGTTGAATGGAGAATATAATTATTGCTTAGAATAATAGCTGAAGCCAATGTGCTCATCAAACATGGCTATGGTATATTTTACTGATCATCTATCATATTCTCCAAAAAAATCTTTTAAAGAGAGTAGTAAATGAGAAACAAACAAACAAATAGAACAATAGCAGTATACCAGTATCACAAACATAAACAAATCAAAGCAAGAACATTCAAAGTGATACAGAGTCTCAAGACAAAATAATATGTATAAATAGTGGTTGTTACATTACATATGGCTATCCTCAACTACATTGCTCAGATCACCAGATGTAAGAATGAAACATTGCTCAAACCTTTATAAGGAATAAGAAAAAATTTCTTCGATAAAACAGTAGAGATAACGCAGTTTCACTAGAAAAGATGGTAGTTCACCATTGTAATTCCATTGCATATTGTTACCTTCAAATCAGTTGCTCAGACCACCAGACACAAGCATGCACAATTGATCAGAACATAAAAAATTGTGAGCATTAACTGTTCATTTCAATACACCATCAGACAACAGCAATACAGTTGTCACAGCTATCTATATATATGTATTTATATTTTGTTTTCCTTCTTTCTTTTTTCTTCTGTCCCTCATTGCAGTCATTCCTTCCTTTGAGCAGTTTCTTTCCCTTTCCCATCATGGACTGTACATTTTGAGTTTTGCCTAGTCTTTCAGGTTCGTACACCAAAGAGACAATATGATGTTTACCAATCTAGGTCTGATTTCACTTATGAGTATGGTCTCTAAAAAGGTGAAATATATGAAAATAAGGAAACTTGGTGTGTAGAGGCTTTGTTTTCTAAGGTATTGATCCAGGTACCTGTACTGTCTACACTTCATCCTCAATGAACACATTTCTACTTCTATTTGCAGTCTGCAATGCCAGTAAAATACAGGTAAGGAATGAGGAAACAGGAGTGGTGGTTTTAGTGGTGGAATTTGGAAATTTTACTCTGAACTTTGAGACCAGGGTTGGGGTAGGTGCAGTTGTGTAATTAATGCTTCATAGGGAGACCTCAGTAACTTATATACAGCAATATGTTTAAATAAATAGAAAAGCAGAAAATGAAAATATGAGATCATTCTTAAACTGGAAACTACAATGAGATGATAATTTGCAGGCAAATTGAACAAAAGTGTGAACTTCAACCTGTGCTTCAATGCTTTGTCTGAGTGGGAATATAGTATGTTCCAAAGGACAATGAGTAAGGGCAAAGTCATGTTTTAAAAGTTAAATAGCAAGTCTGAAAAATCATACTGTGTGTGAGAATTATATTTAGGAAACAAGAAAAGGCAACAGATGAACTATGAGAAGCTTAAAACCTTAGAAATAGATAGTAGATCATCCATATGGCTAAGAAGGAAAATATATCATTGACCTCATTTTGAACAGAAAATCAGACTCCATAGCCACCACATTCATTTGTACTTCATATATTTGAAAATACAAAGCATCCACTAAAGAGATTCTTACTTGATGATTTACTTCTCAAAAGAAATACAATAGATCTAATTCTATAGCTCAAATATTTAACTGCTATAATATGTTAGAAATTGTCAAATATATGCTCCCAGAATTTTATTTTATTTATTACTTATTTTTCTAAGAAAATTGGGAATGTTATATGCATGTTATTTTCTAGGGTGTTCGCTTTCGTTTCTGTGTGGTTTTTGTGGTGCTGGTAATAGAGCACAGGGTCTAAACCATGCTTGGCAAGTGCTTGACCACTGAGCTACATCCCCATCCCACCAGCACTTTGGTGCTTATTAATTTGGGACTACAAAGCCCTCACCTTTTTCTTCTAATTATGGCAAAAGAGCTTCCCTATAGGAACATCATGAAATTCATTCTACTCTACTTTGTCAAACAATTCCTGGAATAGATATATATTAGATGACACCTTTTGATAAAAGACATCATAACTTTTTTTAGTTTATTGTAAATTTAGTAACATAAAGATGGAAAAACTACAATTCTAACATCTCTTTGATATACTTGCAAAGTACAAATATTAAAGCAGAAACATGTAACACAGGTATGAAACACATGCTTTAAATTATGTAAACAAAGATCATATGAGGAATACAAAAATATATGACAAAGAGAATAGAGATAACCAAAGTTAAATAACAAATTTTTGTCTATGGAAATGGCAGAATTATTTCTGTCAAGCTAATCTCACCATAGATAGTATTTATTAACTTAGAAAAAACTATTTTCCAAAGTAACTGTTTAAAAAACTAGATAAAAACAATATTAGGTCAAAATTGTAGAAGTTTTGACTTTTTAAAAAGTAAATTACAACTTCAGAGTGCTTAATAGAGTTTTAAAAAATTCCTTGTCAACCAAGAATTTGGTCCCTAAAAATTTTTCCATACTGAAATATCAAGTGAAAATTTTAAATAAGTAGAATTTGTAAATAATAATTATTCCTAAGGGAAGGACCTAGCATTTCAAGAAATAAAAATAACCTTTAGGCTGAAGGGAACATGAATGTTTCATCCGCAGGGTGAGCAGCCTGCTGGGGTTGCAACTCAGCCCCAGGTAGTTAAAAACTGGAAAAGTTTAAGGAAAGAAAAACATTTTATTCGTAAAGAGGAAAAGGAGGGAGGGCGGAGGAAAAGACAGGCACCCTGGCAAGAAAGAGTCAGTGCAGGGGCGCTGGAAAGATGGACCCACGGGCCTCTGCTCTCAGCTGTTTCTGTGGGGTGGGCTACTCTTTCCCCGCCCGGAACTCACCGTAACTGGATGGGCTTTCGGTACCTCTGCCCAATGTCCCTGCTTCCGGTGGTCCATGTGCAACTTCTGCCACTCTGTCCATTTACTGGTTCTTGACCTACCGTTTAAGGCGTTATCGTCGGGTGGGCAGCTAATTGGCAGAGTGCACTCACACCTATGCACTAACATACATACACACGTATGTACCTATGTGTTCAGTCTAGAGCCTCTGTATACTCACTCTAGGGTCATTACAGAGTTCAACAGACGTCCACACGCCCGCTTACTAACTCTGAGCTAACCATGAATAAGGGACTTCCTTGCCAGTTAGCCTCTTTCTTTGCTTCTGTTTCACTGGAGGTGGGGGAAGCCTATCCTGTGTGCATCTGGCTTTCTCCCTGTGTCCTGCCTGTCAGCTCTTGTCCCGGTCTTTTGGTCCAAGTCCCGAGGCCATTTGGTGCCTTTCTTTATCTGGCTTTTCTCTTTTTCTACCCTTGTCTTTGACTTGCTTTTCAAGGGAATCTCTCTGTAAAGTTTGTTTTTAACTCCTGGTCCGGGTTAGTTAGAAGACCTAAAGAGGTCCTTACCTTATTTTCTCTTCTACAGACCCCTGTCCCTACATGAACATATGGAAACTAAGATCTACAGGAAGAAAGGAAGAGTACTACAGTTGATAAATATGTAAATAACCATCTGACAATATACTTTTTACATTAAAAAAGATACATCTAATATAGAATTTATATATCTGATATATATATATAGTATATACCTAATATAAAATGTAACATAGGAATATATAGAAATATAATGTTGTAAGAATGTTACATAGTATATGATGTGCTGGTACATCAATAATTTTAATTAGACTATGATGAATTAAAGTTACATATCATAAACCCCAGAAAAACCATTAAAAGTAATTCAAAGAAATATAGCAAAAGTTTATAGTAAACTGAATTTGAAAATTAGTAAAAAATAGATAAATTCAAAAGGAAGGTGTAAAAAATCAATAAAAATCATATGGCAAATTGAAAATAAGTGATACAGAGAAGGTAGAATTTCTATATATATAACAGACAAAATTGACTTCAAGACAAAGTATTACCAATGAACGGTAAAATACTTGAAACATGCTATCAAAGAAAATCTAAGTATAAACGTGGATATTTATCAATCTTTTAAGAACAAAATAAAAAGAAAATTATATTTCAGGGATTATTCTTTTATCAGTATTATAGTAGGCAAATTTTGGATAATGAACATTATTTTTAAGGAAATATAAGTCATAATAAACATAAATATATAAACATACCTAAGGTTTGGTTCATATTTTGTTTGTTCAGTTTAACATATTATCACAGACTCTTAAAATGCACCTAGAAATGAGGCAATAATAAGGATAAAATTAATTTAAAAACTAAAATAATGCATAGCAGGAAATATATCAGATCTAGAATACCTACAGGGATTAACTCTGGTTAAGTGATAGGTCATTTTTCCCTTGTGTAAGGAATAGGAAAGAAGATGTAGAGATACATTATAGACAATGTTAGGAAATCACAGCCTACTTCTATATTCTCTCAGAAGGAGGAAGAGGAGAAGCTTTTGGAAAAAGTTGGAAATAAATGATTCACAGAATAGTATAGCTTATGTGGGAAAGAGTGTTTCTCTACATTTATTCATTGAAGCTGGAGAGAAATGTAGTGTGAAATGTTTTCTGGCAGCACTTGGCAATTTCTGTATAGGCAGAGAAGGTCAGCAGGAATTTGCCAGAAAGGGTGTTCAAAAGAAAAGTTGCTAGTGATATTGCCAAAAGGGTAGTGCAGTCAGTGCATCACAGCATCTCACTGGACAGTAAATGAAAGGAAGTAGAATTTTGAAACAATAAATGGGACAGAGGGAGAATGAGTGAGGGAGTTGAAAGTTAAGAGTCAGTAGTCACTGGACTAGCTGGTGACGAGCATAGCCATCTGAAGTAGAAATTTACAAAGTAAGGTTTGGTGCAGCAGTTGAGATCATTTCCATGCCTATCAAAGTTATTTAACACGTTAAGAGGATTTGGAGTAAACAGAACTACCATGAACAAGATGGTATATTTTCACCCTGTTATGACTGAGGAGTAAGGTAGCTTGAGCTTCCAAGCAGGAATCATCAGTCATGAAGGTCAATGTGCAATGCTTGCAATGGAATGCTGGGTAGTGGGAAGGGTAAGTAGCGGGGACTGGAGGGTGGGGACATGAGAGGCTTCTGTCTCTCAGAGCTTCTGAGAAAATATTAATCACAAAAAAGATTTTCTAGGCTTAGAGACAGAGATTCTTGGAAAACATAGTAGAAAGGACTTGAGGAAAATTTTTTAAAAAGAGCACTACGGAAGACAGTGGACTGCGTCTTGAGTGGTAACCAGGGGTGACAGTGCTGGAGAAAATGTCAGGTGAGGTGCAGAGGTCCTCTTGGGTCCATGATGGCAAACCCTGTAGGGTGGAAGGCTGCTGTCAGGGCTTGGAGGTTCCATGGCCTAGGCCAGTGATGATGAACATTTCAGAGCTTTCAGTGATGCAAACAGCTTGCTGGGACACACATGCCATAGGTCTGCCACTACTGGCCAAGACAGTGCTCTTTGCAGCATAGGCTCTGTACCTGGGGCAGAGATTCCCCTAGAGCTGCAAGGTTTGGAAGATATAGAAAAGACAAGTGGCAAAGGTGATGATGGTCAGAGGATTTGGGAAGATTTCTATGTGGACCTCAATGTTAGGCATAATAGGCCTGTGTATTTAGATTCAAACTGACTTGAAAACAGACGCTGTTATGATTATGATAATGTGTGACAGCTACTTACTTCAGATCTGGAGGTCGCTTGTTTAGTCTAATACTCTTGTTTGTATTTTATATCTAAGACTGAAACTGTCAGTGACGTAAGCCCATGACTCAAAATTGCGGATGATTTCTGTAATACTAGGAATTTAGAAGCCTTGAAATATGGTGTTCCTTTAGCCCTTTTCTGATTTATTAACATTGGTTGTGTAGCACATCTCAGTAGGAAATTTGCTGTATGGAATCCCTAAACTGACCTCTGGGTACATTGTTGATGGTTAGTATTTTTCTTAATCCTGCTTTGTCTCCATCCAGTTCATCTCTCAGGCTCTTCTAGGTGTGTGCTCCTCCTGCTATCTCCATGCCTCCCCAGTTTCTTCCTGTTTTTCTTTGCTTTAATCCTTCTTAGTTTTTCCCTTTTAAAAATTGTTTTGCTTTATTTTCCTCTGTTTTTGTTTATCACCTTTCTTTTTCCTTATTTTTAAATCTGTGTCTAATATCTTTCATTTGGTCTACAGAGGTAAGCACCCCGTATCTTGGGGTTGTATGACTTTTGCACAATAAATCAGAAAATAAGGTGAAAAAAGAAATGTGTGCTGGTAAACTGCTGAGAATAATACAGAAAAAATCAGAGAGTTTGACTTAACTGAGAAATAAAGGGGAAACAGTGAACACAAGAAAATATGTGAAGATGAAAATTTCACATTGATTTTCTTTGAATGGATACACTGAACGCTTTCTAAGAAATGGAAGTTACTCTGGATTGAGAAATAAAAGCATTGGCACAGAGTAAGGTAAACTCATAATATAATCTAAGACATTAGGCTTATTTATTTAGTAGTACCTCACTGTCTCCTTAGTGTGTGGTTTTATGAGCATTAATTCGCATGTAATTACCTGATTAGCCATAATTTATATCTGGCTCTGTTCCTTAGAGTCCAGCCTCCTGAAGTTTGCTCTGCCTAAGCTACCACAGCCCACCAGGGGAAAAATGATTCTTTCAGCTGAAGTAGCATAAAGAGAGAAAATATTACACCAGGGACAAAGGAAATAAAGTTAAAGGCCACTGGAGAATGAGCTTACTATACACAATATACCAAGAAAAATAACTGTTGTGTACCAGACAATAGAAGTTACTCGTGTTAACTTTGTTGAAAATAAATCATAAACAGAGATAAATATTCTCAAGATATTTAGATATTCAAATGAAGTGAATAGCTAATTGCTTTGTGATTTTAAAATTTTCTGAAAGTTTTTTTTGGTATGATATAGTAAAACCTTCATTTGAGAATGTAATCTGTTGAGAAAAGTGCTTGTTATGTCAAGCACTTGTACACCAAAGCAAATTACCCCATAAGAAAAAAGGAAAATTTGGATGATTCATTCCACACCCCAAAATATTCATATATAATACTCACATATAATGATTATTACACTGTAATGTAATACAAAATAATGAAAATATGAAATATAATGAAAAACAAACAAATTAACCAACTCTTACCTTTGCAAACCTTTCTGGCTACTGTGAGGGAGACAAGAGAGAGGAGGGTTATCATGTAGGGCAACTTTCACTATCACTAATGGGATCACTGCTTTCTGTTGGCTCAAGGGAATCTTTTTGTTTTTGTGCAAGTTTAACAAGGAACCTATCCAATGACACTTGCTTTTGCTCCCTTTTGAGGATTTTGAAGAAATGTGACACTGCACTGTCTTTAAACAGGCGTATTTCTCACACTGCTACAGCCTTATTGAGGTGGTGATTTTCCACAAAATTTGCACTATTTCCCAGATTTTACACATCTACCTAATTTCATTTGAAGTGAGGAATTTCTCTGCCATTGCCTCCTCCTCCTCCTCCTCTGTAGACCTACATAACATCTTGGGAGACAATCAACCTAAACCCAGGAGAGGGGTGGGAGAGAGAGAAGGAGAGGGAGAGAGAGAGGAGAGCCATTAGCCCACCGTGATCATGTGACATTTGGCATCATGCACCACTTGTATCACAAGACATTGCTCTTTTATCAGGCTAAAATTTATTGGAAATGTTTCCTTGTCTTGCAGAGCACTTTCAGAATTTTTTACAATCCAAGGTTTTACTGTGCTCTGTATAAGCATTTTTATATATTCACTTGAAAGCAAAACTTTAGTTTCAAATATATTGTGCCATGTCATTATAATTATTTACTATGTATGATAATTTTTCATTTTAATATAATTATCAACCCAAATTATACTGATATTTGAAGAAGTTATATTGAACACAAATGCTCTGTTCATACTTTCCTAAAACTAATTTCTGAATAGTATTTAATTATTAACTCTTTAAATTTTGAAATATTATTTAACGTATGAATTATTTGATTGAATATATCTTTAATGGTCTGCTCTCATAAATGAAGTCCTCTGCTTATTTTCTTATCTTCTCAAATAGTGGAAGTTTGAGATTTCTAGTGCTCAAGCTAATATCTTCCAACATTTCAACAGGTCAGTCAGATTCTGGCACCTAAACATCTTTTAAATTCGCCTCAATTCAGGATGTAACAGTGAATTTCTTTGACGTCTTTACTAAAGTCCACACCCTTGGCAATTCTCTCAGACTTCTTTATTACCCTCTCCCACCTCCCAGATTGTCACATTGCCTTTAACAATCCCTTAGCTCAGATCACCCTGTGCGATTTGTATAAATGTGTGCCCTTCGGTGAGTGTGCACTTTCAAAGCTTGACGCCTGTGTTCACACTTGTGCCTTTCCCGTTTATATCCATGTCTTATGATTTTGACTGTGAAAACCATACACGTTTTACACTTTTGAATCTTCTTTCAAAAGCTTTTCAGGATATCACCCTATGCCTACATATATTTTGTAGTTGGGGCATATTTCACATAAAAATAGACAAATATACAAGGTGAGCAAAGGCTGCACAGGGTAGGAGGACAAAGAGAACATGAGTTAGGAAAAGGAGAATAGAAAGAAAGGTATAGAAGAAGCATTGATTTCCAGAAGGAACACAGTTCCTTGAAAGACAGATGATAATTTTTGATTCCATATTAGTTCTAATAATGTAGTAATTTGGCTAATTTATATTTTTGGATTTTGTAGAGATAACTGCATATGTGTTTATTGTTTCAGAAGACAAATTCTTCAGCAATAACATAGAGAAAACTGTGAATGTGATTTGAATTTGAAAAATTCATGTTTTCTTGATAGAAGCAGATGTGGAAAGTGTATTTGAGAAAATTAATCTCTGTACTGCCAGATGTAAATTTTAGGATTGAAAACATGCACACAGCTAGACATCTACCTTATCTTGATGTTACTATTTCAGTAGTTTTAACACCATAACTTTTGTATCATCCTCAGAAAGGTGAAAGTTGTAAATAGCTATACATTTTAGAAACTTCCTGAAATGCCCATGCTATCTACAATGAATGGTATTAAATGACCACTTTTAACCCAATACTCTGAAACCTTCACATTAAATGTCCTAATTTGCTCTCTCTACCAACCCTTGAGTTATGATATCACAATTCTTACTCAGTTATAACTGAGCCATTTTCATTGAATTACACTTGAATAGCTTATTAAATATTCTAGGTTTTCCCTCTTCTCTTTGAAATGTTACTGAAACTCTGTTCTTCCTCTCCACACAAGGGAATAACCTGCTCTGTCTTTTCTAGTACAACAATTGTTCGATGATGTTTGGTGAAATAAATACTGTATTTGAAATATTTAAGAATGGTTGTAAATAACTGTTCAGAAATAGTAACCATATTTCTCTGTAAACTGTTTCCTGAGCACACCCTGGACCCTGGGACCTGCCTTGGGTAACACCTCTTGCGTTTTATAAGTACTAGTGTATCCCAGCAGTATATACCTTAAATGCATGATGACAATTGTCCAATCAGATATTTACTATTATTATTATCACCATCATCCCTGTTTTCCAAACATATAATCTAAGACTCAGGTTAAAAAGCTCTCTGAAGTCAGTGGTATTAATTGTTAGAGGCAGGATTTGTTCTGCATATTTTAAAATCTGGAGCCTATGTTGTTTCCACTTTTTTCCTACAGATGTTATTTGTGTTCTGTGCTATACACTCATACATCATGCGATGACAGAGATGCCTCTGAGCACTGAATGACTGGGTGACTTCATCTTCCATGACCATGACAGCATATGTGTCCACAAATCCATGCAGGCTGAGGTCATCATTTGACCTGGCATCTCAAGGCATTCGAGAGATATGCTAAACACAGAGTGCATGGGGATGCTGCTGCCATAATATGGCTCACTGCTTGAATATTTTTTTTAATAAGTAGAAGGAATACACTTTAATGATGATTAAGTGTATAGTAAATACACAGTACATAAGTGTACATGCTGTATTTTATATGACAGATTGTGCATTAAGTTTGTTTATACTGATAGTACAGCAAACAAATAAGTGATGTGCTGTCCCAGGATATTATAAGAGCTGAGGCTTCTTTCAGTGATAGGAATCTTTCAGCCCTGTTATCACCTTATGGGACCACTTTCATGCATGGCGTCTAGCATGGAATGGTGACAAAAGTGTCGTGCGGTACATCACTGTATATATAAATCATTACATCCTCAGCACTATTCTCATTTTTCACATAAGAGTAATGAAGTCTAGAAGAATCAAATTATATATTCAAGTTGTAATTTGAAAATGTCAGAATTTTAAAATTTAGAAAACTTCATTTATTTTCTCAAGCTCATGTAAAGAACTAGAATTTGAAGTTAAGATCTTGAATTCTAATTCAAGATTTTTCTTCTAACCTGTAATAAATGAATTTGATGTATTAAGCTGTAAAACCTCCCACGTGGTTATTCAAAAAGCACAGTATCTGCTTCTGGAACCCTGGTGCCTGAGCAATGCTTTTCTCTTTTAAAATGCATAGTTGATCCTCTTTACTGTTTCCTACACAGGCAAATATCCTTAAAACAACTACCATAAAAATGTCTAGGTCTTCTGAATTAATTCTTCCCTTGCCATTACCTTGTGCTCATAAACAAGTACATGTCAAACACTGCTCTGCCTGTTCCTGATTTCTGAAACTTTGGAAAGAACATTGAACGGTACTTAGTCACTCACAGAAGCAACCCCCTGTTCAGCAACCTGTTAGGTTCAGCTAGCAATGCTAATGGAGTGATTATACAATAACAAAAGCCCATGCCTAGTATTTTTCTGTTCACATAGAAAAGTCAAGCTTAGTAATTACCTTGTATCTCTCATTTAGCAGATTGGCCAGAAGACAGGAAAGGTTTATTCAAAATATTTCATATGGGGAGGATGAAGTGTCTTAAACTGAGGACATCCTGTTCAATTCCTATATTTTATATCTATGGTTCCACTTCTGCCATTCCAAGTTATCTCAATAACTCCTATGTATTGAGATAAATCAGTTCTTTATCATTGCTTGTTTTTAAGTACACTAATCTGATACTGTCAAATATCTTTTCTATGTTCTTTTCTTGAAATTTGTCATGAGTCTAAAAAGCATCTTTTTCTTCAACTTGCTGTATTTATAAAACGGTAGAAAACTAGTACATGAATGACAATTTTTCTAAGTTAGCCACCTTCTACGGCCAGGGATATAGCTCAGCAGCACAAGTACCTGCCTGGCAAGCGCAGCATCTTGAGTTCGATTTCCGGTACCAAAGGGAAAAAGAAAAAGTTAGCTACCTCCTAAAGTATCCCAGATGAATAATTTCTCTTTGTTTAGGCTCTAATTATTACACAAGCTGGGATGGCTTACTTTGGAAATTTGGATAAAGGAACTTCATGTGAAATTCAGTTATAGAATTTCATAGCAACAATAACTTTGATAAATTACATTTTTCTCATTGATTCTTTTATTTAATTTTGAAATATACATTCAATTTAACAGGAAGAGAGAAAGCTCATCTTTCCTTAGTAAAATACAGTTACTTTTTACTTTAAAAATAAAATTGTAGTCTTCCCAAGTAGTGAAGAAAAATGTGACTCAACTTTGTAGTTTCAGCAAAAAAGTACAGATCATACTAAGATACACAGCAAGTGGCCTATGGCAGTGTGGAAAGGTGTGGCTCTTAGCAGCCAAGTGGCAAGGCTTGTAGGGGGCCTTCGGCAATGCTGACGCTCATGTGATGACATTTTTCTTTTATAGTATAAAATAAAATATTCATTGGGGCAGATATCTGTCTGGATTCCAATCAGAGCAAAAATACTGTGCTTTGGAAATACAACATATGTTTGATGGACTTGTTTTTAATTTTTCATGGAGATAAAGTAAATAAGCTATGCACATAACAAGAGATATCTATGATAAGGATGTAAACTGCAGAGTTTGTGGTTTGGGATCAAAACATATGTGTTCAAGTGTCTAGGCCTTCACATTTGTAAAAACTTTTTAAATAAATTTAGCTTTAAAACAAAATGAGTTAACAAACTAATGATGCTTCTATTATGACAACCTTATAATAGGGAAATGAGATAATACATGTAAAAACACACACAGAGTATGCTAGCCATTCAAGAGTGTTCTTTTCTTTAAAGTACAATGTACCATTTCATAACTAATCATTTAGTTATCATGAAATTCTTGTAAGACATAATTATTTTTGAAGATGTAACCATTGAGAAATTAAGTGAGGGCGTTTGCTTAACAACAATTTCAGCTTATAAAAACTAAGAATTTGCACTTTGTGTTTCTAGTTCTCTCAAACAATACTGGAAGTTCTTATGCCCTACAATCAGTTTAACAATGCCGTCAACCATCTTCTTCCTTTGATTATAAAGTCTGACATTTTGCTGGACTTTAATGCACAACTTTGAAAAGTATTAATGGATCCCGTCTGCAAGGGGTCTCGTATGAAGAGGAGGTGACAGATGTTTGGGACATGAGTGGTGCAAGTTGTGATGTGTAAGACAAGTGAGAGAAACTGACCATCTGGGAGGAGGACGTCAGCCAGCGGACACAGCTGCGTGCGGTCCTGAAGCCGCCATAGACCCACAGTGTGTACACATAGAATGAAAAAATGCAAGGATGACTTGCTGATATTTTTATTATTCCAATTACTAATTCATAGTCTTGCTATCTCTACAAGTACTGCTATTATTACTACTATCACATTCAGGTCAAGTGTTCAAGTATTTATTTAGTTTTTCTCTGTGTTTTTTCCTTTCTGCTTTTTACCCACTAACCCCTGGGAGGTTATTTTCCTTCCTTGAGCCTATGTCTTTGTGGAAGAATGAATTTCAAGACGGACCTATGTGGGACAGCATAATTCTCTCTCTCTCTCTTTTTTTTTTTCTGGGCAGCATAATTCTCAAGACCTGACTTCTAGACTATTTTCCCATTACCCAAAAATGACCTGAGACCAAAACTGAGGAAAAAAAGTGGGAACAGATAGCCACAACTGATCTCTAGAAACTGTGGCTAACAATATTTACTAAAATGATTTGATATTTGATATGTGTCTTAGTTACTGTCTTTTTTTTTTTTTTTTTTTTT
>NW_004955405.1:6937421-7000791 GCF_000276665.1 Chinchilla lanigera | reverse complement strand
TTTTTTGGTTTTTTTTCTCCGGTACCGGGAACCGAACTCACGACCTTGTGCTTGCCAGGCAGGCACTTTTGCCGCTGAGCTAAATCCCCAGCCCCCCTTAGTTACTGTCTTGTGACTGGGATGGAACACCCAACATCCACAAGTTAAAGAAGGACAGGTTTATCTTAGGTTTAGTTTGGTCTGTGGAGGTTCTAACCATGGTCAGCTGGCTCCAAAGCAGGGAGTCATGTCAGAGGGGAATAACAGAGGACAAATGGCTTGTGGCATAGCCGATAGGAAAGTGCCTTCCTCTTCCTTTTTATCCCACCAGGCTGCAAACCTATTTATTATCCCCCACCCAGGGTGGGCCTTCCCCTTTCCTACACCAGGAGCAGAAAATGTCTCCCTCGACATAAAATGGTGTGGGTTCCCACCAGTTTAAACCACCAGTTTATTTCAGTCTCTGTTACTCAATTCAGTTTCTGTTTCCTAGAAAAGGCTAGACTTATGATTTCTTTTTCCCAGAAAAAACTGGACTTATGATACACACTGTGAGAACCAATCCCCACGTGACAAACTGCTTTGCCTCTGTACTTCCATTTTTTGCAACCCCATAAAAACCTTGCTCCTGAAGTTGTTTGGATCCAATTTCTTTGGGAGCAATCCCAGTCAGGTCCGCTGGTGTAATAAAGCTGATTCCTGCCTCCAAACTTCGGTGCCACTCAGTTCTTGGTCAGAATTTTGCTGGTACTCACCCAGAACTGTGTTAAATCAATCGGCTGATTAATCCAGTTATCACACTCATAATCCAATATCACACACCCACAATACAGCTATTTCTCCAAACCCACCTATGAGTGCATAAGGCCTTGGGGAATACCTAGATATAAGACACAACAATACATAAAAATGATGGTGTTAGCGTGTAAGATAATTTGAACAATTATGGGGGTACATGGGGGAAGCTCACCTCATAACCAGTGGAGAACTGAATTAAACCAGTAAGATGAGGCAGCTTGACTTAGTAAATCAGATTGTGTGCTATGAAGCTGACCTCCTATATATTAATGCAGGTACTTCCATTAGAAGCTCAATAATTTTGAATAAGTCACTTGACCTCTCTGTACCTTAGTTTCTCTCCCTCTCTCTCCCTCTCTCTCTCCCCCCCCTCCCCCCCCTCTCTTTCATTGGCAGTACTAGAGATTGAAACTAAGGCTTTTGCCCTGAGCTTTATATTTGGCTCTTTTTTGTGTGTTCCATTTTGAGAGAAGGTCTTATTAAATTGCTAAATTGCCCTAGCTGGGTTTTAACTTGTGACCTTTCTTACAGCTTCTCAGAGAGCTGGGATTACAGGCTATACTACCACACCTAAATTAGCTGATGCTCTTGACACACTAATTTATTTAACTTCCAAAGAACCTGTGGAGGCCTCATTTTGCTCAAGACACAGGACCAGAGAGATGTAGCATAAGTTGCTCTAGCTCTTTCAGTTAATAAACAAGAAATAAATCAAGTGTTTTAATCAAAAGCACTGCTAAAAAGCAAATATAGGAAAACAAGACCAACAAATATTGACTGCTGACTTCTTAAAAGACCACTGAAAACTTTATTGAACAAATAAAGCTAAATTTATTAGGCTTGTACAGATAAGTAAAGCTCTACCTTGACAGAGTATTTGTTTAGAGGTACTAATTCATAGGACTTTTGAACATAGGCTGATTTAATTTAAAATGGAATTTGACAAGTAAGGAACTGGCTAAGATTGCACAGATTTCATGACCTCTGCGTTGATGATCACAGTGAGAGAGTATGTTGAAAGTATTACTGCAGAAACCATTAGTCAAGATACCTGAGCTTCTCGTTGGCCCATTGTCTTGTCTTTTAGGTGCCCGGTTTCTTGGATCACTTATTTGGGCTATATTTGCTTGATCTCAGCATTATTTAATAAAGACACAAGGAATTATGTTTGCTTCAGCTCTGGAAGACAGAAGTCAAGTAAGAGGAGGGGTTTGTCCAAAGAGAGTATCACTAAACGTCATCTGGAGAGATCTGTGCTGATTTATAAGTGTCCAGCAAGAAATACTTAGACAAGCTTGGACAGAAAAATAAAAACTTTGTAGCACAGTTTCCTTTTTTACTATAAGACTTTTTCTAGGGACACAGGAAATAAAAATGATTTGAGCTCTGTTTTAATGTTAAAGTCCATCTTGAATTGTAACACATAAAAATGAATGACTTACAGAAACTTCCAAGAACAGAATTCCGAAAAGCAAATTAATGCCAACTCTGAAATTACTAGCACATAAATTTCCCCTTTTTACACTCTTTCTCAAATTTAATCTATTTTTCATCATTTTTATATTATTTCACATACAATTAACTTGTTGTCAAGAGTAACAGTTAAAGAAGTAAATAGAAGAGTAAATTTAATTTTATTTTTGAAATACTATAAAACAGAGGGAAAGCATTTCCTTTTTGAAAAACCTAGACAAATGAACTCACCAGGGATTGAGTAAGAAATGTATAGTAATTTCCCCTGGCACTGTCCGTGACTCCTCTCCATGAATGCACAAATGAACTAAGACCTGAATAGATATGGGCTACACATACCAACGTGGATGAGCTAGAAGTGAGAAAGACATGCTAAACTACACTTTGTTAAAAATTTCCCAGGGATATTTGAAATTGATGATAGAAACTTGATATATAAAAGGCAATCTGGGTTAGGTTTTATTTGGATGGTGAACTCTGTGTGTGTGTGTGTGTGTGTGTGTGTGAGTGTGTGTGCATGCATTGATATGGGCATACTGGAAATCTATTTCTCTCTCTTTATGTACAGAGTGGGGGCTTTATATTCTTGAATGCATCACTGATGGTGAACCTTTTAGAGCTTTCTATGATACAAACAGCCCATTGGGCCACATGTGCCATAGGTTCACGACCACTACTGTAAATGTCCACTACTTACTACCATGTGTATTAAGAATTCTTTGATAAGGGATTTAATTATTTGGGCTAAAATAAAAAAGAAGTAGTACTCTTTTATTAGTGGTTGAATTTTTTTACAACTTATTTAAAGTCTCTGAATTAATAATATTAGTCATCAAGGGTATAATTTAAACCCAAGCCTTAGAAAGTAGAGATAAAGGTTAACACAGTAAGGCTTGATAGGCAGGCTGTGAATGTGAGAACTGAGACTAGTTATGATGCCGAGGACTCGAAGAAGAAGCAGCCCTGAAGCCCTGGAGGAAGAGGTTCAAGAACGGAAAAACCTGGGTGTTATATTCGACACAGCTTTAAAGGGCAAAGTGTCTATTGACACAAAGTTTCCCAAGCATTATGGATTGATAAGGCCAATGTACACCATTAGCTAAGACCTTGAGGTGCTATAATTTGCATCAGAATGTGTATATCATATGCTCATGAAGAACCAGAACCTGAGTTTTCCTATTTTTGTTTCTTCAGTTGTCTTATTTGACCAAAACAGACTCCTAATTTCCTCTATTATTTGATTCTGTTCTTGGGCAAAAACAAACCTTCTGTTCAAAAAATATGCTGTATTATTTATGATAACCAGTTTCATTTTTATGGCTTTGTGTCTGTATTTGTATTAGTGCATATTTAGGAAGTGATCATTTAAGTGCACTATTCAACTATTAAAGTTCAATGCTTATTTTTGTTTGCCTTTAGATTAATATACTAAAATTTCCCAAATAACAAATTTTACCATATTAACATTTTTAAAATGTACTAGGAATTGAACCCAGGGCTTTTACACTGAGCAACAGCCTCAATTCTTTTTATACTTAGGGACAAGGTCTGGCTAAATCTCTACGTTTCCCAGTCTGGGCTTGAACTTGGTGTCTTCCTGCCTCAGTTGCTCTGAGTGCGGGGATTACAGGCATACTTCACTACACTGGGCTCTGAATTAATTGCTGAACTCAAATTATGTGATCAGTTATAAAGGCAAAGTTGCATGCTCCATTGAAAACTATCTTCATAAAAAGGGAATTTTTTGTGAAACTACTGGACAAGTCAAGACTACTTTATACCATAACACTGACAAGACATAAAAGACCTTGTTTTGTTTCTAGTGGTATCAGAAAAGGACTAAGGTCTGATTAACATACAAATTTCTACCGAGTAAAGGTGATATGAAGTCATGATTCTTTATGTAAAAGACAATCTCACACTAGTTGAAGTAGATACTAGCAGTGGGATATTTGAATTACAACATTATATTACCGTAAGAGGCATTAGAGTAGTAATTGTTAAGAAATTACATTCTTGAGTTAGACATTCATATCTGATGGTGTGGGTAGGTGATTTTGTCTCACCCTGTTGCAGTTATAAAATCATAAGCTGAAAAACACACAATTGGTACTGATCCAGGGCTCTACAGAGCCCACTGATCACAGATAGAAAATGTAGTTAAATGTATGACAGCTGAACCTATACTTAATACATGTGCAGCCTTTTTCTCTTGTTATTATTCCCTAAACAATACATATAACACCTATGCATGTAGGGTTTATGTAGTGGGCATTGTAAGTAATGTAGAGATGATTCACAATATGCAAGCAGATGTGAGTAACTCACAACCAATTACTCTATCACTTTATATAAAGAGTTTGAGTGTTTGGAACCAATCCCACCCAGGTACTGAAGGATGACTATAGTGGTATAGATACTTCATAGATGTTTTATGAATACTGAATGAGTTAAAATATGCTTAAGCATAGTGTGGACCATGGTAAGGACTCAGTTACAGCTATACATAATTGTGCTAGTTGCAAGACAGGCACACACAAATATGTCTGCATCAGAAGAGTCATCACAACAATATCCATGTGGTGTCTATTAATCTAACTTCAGCACAGGAACACTATCTGCAATATTAAACTAGTGTCACTGATATGAATGCAAATAGTTTATTAACTTTTAGTATTGTATTTAAAAATATTATGCTTACAAATTGAACTTGAACTTGTTATTTATGGTAAAGGAATATAAGTTGTTACTAAGATGTTATAAAATTCTACTGATAAATTTTTTAGTTTCTGAGGCAGATAAGCAATATACTTTAGGATTATGTAATTAACAATATCATTCAGATTGAGCAATATGATGCCTAGATTAAGCAATATGATCCAGTCCAGGTAAGCATTTTATTAACTATGTAGTTGAAATAAAATTCACTAATGTCTTCCATTTATTAATTTGCAAATTCAAATTTGAATTGAATAATCTTCCAAAGCAGTTAATCATAAAACGTGGTTCTTTGATTAATTATAACAGCATAATCTGAGTTATTTGGTAAAATTCAAGTTTAAACCTTCTGAATTAGAATTGTAGACTAATGCTAATTTCATTTTAACTGAGTTATATGTTTATTGATGTTTAGGAATTGTTACTCTGATAACTATTACAAGTCCAAATATTATACTTCTCATTTAAGAGTTTGGCATTGAACTCCAGCTGAAAGATTTTAATGATAAATTGTTTACAACCTTATAAAGCTACCAGTGGAATGTGAAGGCATCTCTAATTATTTCACTTATTAAGGAAAAAGTTGCACTCCTATAATTTCATCCACTTACAGCATTTGAAAGTGGAAACTATTATAATTCATGACAAATAGAACAATGACATAAGGACATTGTGACATTTTATGCTGAAATATACATTCTAGACAATGCTGAGTATTGTTTTGGAATACATACAAGAACAAAAGCTTGACTGCTTTCTAAATGTCAAATGGAACTGAGTTCTACAAAATGTGTGATAAAAATTCAATTTAGTAATACAAGTTGCTTTTTACCTCACACCAAGTATTATATCAGGAGATTTGTACAAGATAAATGTGTGATGCTTATCAAGTTATTTGTGAAGGGAAATATTTTAATCTCTAAAATTTGCAATTGAGAAGTTACATGGAAAGACTATTAGCAGGACATCAAAAGCATGGCTCGTGTATGTCAGAGTAGTGTCCAGTGTGCAAAAGCACATCACAAGCTGAGCATCCTAATCTAAAAATCCAAAGTCCAAAGTGTTCCAAAATCAGAATCTTTGTGAGCATGGAAAACTCCACACTTGAACTCATACGATGCATGACATCAAACCCAAGAACATTAAAACTATAAAATTACCTTCCATCTCTAATATGTGTAATAAACATAGATGAATATTTTGTATCTACACTTAAATTCTGTCTCTGATATACCTCATTATGTGTAAACAATCATTTCAAGACCTGTAAAATGTCTGAGATTCAAAACATTTCTGGTTCCATGTGTTTTAGATAGTGATATTCAATCTATCATTACTATCAGCAATATATTTAATAATATTTAAATATTTTGGTACATCAAAAATTTGTAAAATTAGGTAAACTTAAAACACACTGAATATATTTGTTTAGAGGAAAATGAAGTCTCAGGACAATGCATTTATATGGCTACATAATTGTTATGATGATTCCTATTTTGGTTGGCTTCATTTTAGTAAATGTCTCTATGTCTGCTAGAAGTTATTAATTATCATTCCATTATAGACCTTCTGTTGGAATGGGACTAAACCCAACATTGTCTTTGATATACACATTTATCCTGTTCAATGAAAATATTTGTAAAATTGGGTATTAGTCAAATCAGAAAAACATACTTATTGATATTCAATTTAATGAGCTATTTATCCATGTATAGCTAGGAATTACATGCCCCTTCAACAGGGACAACTTCATAGTATAATTTCTCTCCCCCATCCGTCTGTGTAATATCTCTCAGCCAAGGGAAATAACTTCAAAGAATGATCTCTGTTAATCAGAAATGTCAGCATCTCCAAACGTGAGCTTCGCACATTTTATAGCTATAACTCTTAAGGTAATGCAACTATTAGAAGCCTCTAGACGATTTTATGACTCAATTTTAGATGTTTCTAAATGACATAGAAAATAAAAACATTGTATGAAAGTACGGTTTTGAAACAATAATGAGATTTATATTGGAAAAAGGTTTCTGCTGTTACTTCCTGAAAAAAATTTTCTGAACTATTATTGTAGTATTATTACGTACTGTATTAGGTAATAAGATAGGTTTAATGCCATTGAAAGTGGACAAAACTTAAGCATGTTAGGCTAAATTGGGGACTTTGTGGTTCTTTATTAAAAGATAATATATAATTTTGATCATGTTATAAATTATGGTATGATAACAGATCTTGCTGTTCGCCCAGGTTGATAATAAATGATTTAGTAATGCAATCAATGAAGGACATGATTGCAAAAACTAACCAAAGTGAAAAATCAAACCATACTTCCTCACTAGGCTTTTGAGAGTTTGTTACAATCATTAAACTGATAAATATCAAAACAAAAAGTAAATGGATTTTAGAATTCTTTGCATAGCATTTTTTCCAATATAATTCTCCCTGATACCCTTTCCTCAATCATAATATACCAAATGGCATGAGACTGTTGTCTTTGTGTTCTGAAAATTATCTTTATCTGTGAACCAAGTAAAGATATATGTACTGAACCGTTCTCACATAAGTACTCCCAGCAGAGTCTGAGGCAACATTGTATAATTAAAGCTATTAACATTTCACTAAATTGTATGAATTAAAGTGCATAGATAAATAAAAGCTAAAAGTAACACTTCCCTCATGTTAGTTCGATTTAAGTGTTGTCACCAAATGAATTTCCCACAATCTTATCAAACTTCTTTATGTTTGGGGATTCTAATACTGTGAATAATGGATCACAGTGGTATTTGCTCCATGAATCTTGATCTTTTTAGAATGATGAATTTGCCTCTTGGGAGGAATTTTGACAAAGGATTGTTTGGATACTCCTTATAATTCTATAAATAGCTGCAATTATTGGGCTGTCCCTAAACAGAAGGATTTCTCTTCTTATAATGTTCTCCACATACCTTAGTCCTGGGATTCTGGTTCTTTCTACCAAAGTGAAAAGTTATTTTTAACATAAGAAACATTTGATTTGCCCTTACCTCTCCAGTGGCTTCAGCACAGATGAGCAAAGTTCGTTATTACAGTACAGAGCGAGAAGCAGCCTGGGAAGTTCAAGTAAGTTAGACATGTTTCTATTGATTCCTCACTGCTGAGAGCAGGATGGGGAGATAAAAGCCAGGCAGTTGGAATTAGTTTGAAATTATCTCTCTAAGGACCGAGCTCTTTAGAGGAAGCAGTGGATAAATTACATCACATTTTAATAAACTTCAGGCACAAAACTGTGAATGTGCCAAACGTGTGTGTGTGCTCTCAAAGAAAGTAACAGGAGCATTATTGATACACTCTATTCTTTAGCAATATTTAGTGCATTTCTAAGGAAAATGACAAGAAATACCTTACTGCTGCCATAGCAGCAGATTCAATGTGTTTTGAAGACAGTGACCTGAGCCTGTTTTGCAAAGAAAGGAAATGTGCACCCCTTATATGCCTAAGTCAGTAGAACTTCCTGTGGTGACATGAATGTGGCAGCCACAGCCACATGTTAACACTGTGCTCTATAAATGCGGCTCCTGTGACAAAAGGCCTGAGTGTTTATTTTATTTTAATTAGTTACATGTATGTACAAACACACACATGTGGGTAGCGGGGACCTGTGGTAGCTAAGTGACCTGTGATAGCTATGAACTTGAATCAGAAATGCCTAGTGATTTAGCGTAGCATGGTCCTGGGTGTGTCTTGTTGGTTGACCTCCTGCAGAGGGAAGACCTGCCTTGGGTTTTGGTGGCACCAGCCAACATTTGTGTAGTCTGGGTAGGATAGGAAGGGAAAGACGAAGGAAGCCTTGCTTTTGCTTTTTCGCAGAATCACAGTTGGCTTTGGACCTCTATCTCCAGGCTCCCATCTCACTCTTCCGCCTTCCATCTCCAACCACTTGACTTCCTGATAGGGCATCGCAAGGGTCTGTGCAGTGAGGGCCAGCCCTGCTGCACATAGATGACCCTTCTGCATTTCCCGCGGCAGCCTGCAGGTGACCCTTGCAAGCCTATCTTGTAAATCCTTTAGATGTCCTCTAGTGACGCTTAACTCATACAGAATCCATTGGACAGTGTAGTTACATCACTCAATATGTATTAAATCTCTGAACATTCACCTACAATCTTGAGGATATAAAGATTGTAATGCAAGATCTATCAATTTGGATATACGTTTTTAGATAATATGATTAATTCTATTATGCATGTTTAAACTATCCAATCACTGTATCGAGCTAGGACAAAAGAAATATAGATAGGTAGAAAGCAGACAAGGAAAATCATAATTTTATAATTGTGCATAAAAGGAAACTACAGGGCCAGGGGTATAGCTCAGTGGCACAAGCTTCTGCCATAAAAGAAAACTGCAATTTCAGGCCATAAAGTACCCAAGTTACACATTTTGTGCTCCATAGCTTTACTCCCTAGGCTTATGTTTTGTTTTTATTTTTATTCTTTCTTCCAGGCCTATCACAGTCAAATTCCTTAAAGATACTGTAAGTCCATAATTTTATCTGATAAGATAAAGGGCATCAACTAGAACTTTAAAAAATAGACTCAAAGAATGTTTTTAGGCAAAACATCTGAGATCTCCTGGCTTACAGGACCCCTCAGAAAACACCTACACCTCCGACCCCCATCACAGGGCAGCTGTTCAGAGCCCACACTCGCTACTGCTTTCGCTCTGCCTAATAAACTCTGGCTGAGGCCCCACTAATGACCTCTGAAACCTTTCTCTGTGATGAGAGTCGGCAACCTACCTGAAGGGCTTTGGGGAAACTCTGGGGGCCCCTTTAGTGACAGCTGAAAATTTATGTTATATTTATTAACAAGGAGGAAGGACTATGTGTCCCTGGCCGAGTGTATAACTCAGCTGTGTGACTCCAAGCTCCGTTGGTGCTCCTCAGCTCGAGAGTACACAGTACTGGGCCACAGCCCTGGGAAAGCAGACAGGACTGAGTAGGAGCAGGGTGCGGTCTACACACTTGCATTCGAGGTCTCCAGGTGGGGCTGTTGGCGTTGGCTTGGGGCCAAGACTGGAACAGCTTTCAGTGGTTGTTTTGTGTGGCTGGCCTCAGAAAGTGGAGCTTAGGTCACAGACTTCAGTATTAGAATTGCTCAGGAATCTGTCAGAAATGAAAAAAGATTGGGGTTTATTCCAGACCTGTAAATTTGAAATGCAAGGGATGAATATAGTATTTTATGAAAGTTTGAGAGCCATTTTGATTTAGAGGTTTGGGACATGCTGGAAAACAGGTAACAAATATATGCAAGGCAGAAAATTTAATGTTTCTAACATGAACGCTACTAAAAATGAATCAATTGCTTTATGCTAATTTGATAAACTACAATTTACATTAGCCAAGTACGGAAAGAACAAATTTTCATACAAAAGTTATATTTTGTGAAAAATTTTAAGAGTTTCATAAAATGGTTGAAATATGAAATCTGTATTGTAAACTTTTTAAAGCTTTAAAGCATAAAGCTTTTTTATGTTAGCATGAAAATGATGATCTGAGGGGGATTTTCCAGAAGATCTCAAAATAATCAACTTAGCCCTGCCTTCTTTCAGCATTGTCAAATTGAAATACATATGGAGAATGTATAAATCTGAGGGAGAGATTTATTTTATGGTGGAGGCAAAATGATTTGTTGTTCCAAATGTCATATTTTGGCAGAAATGTGTAAAAAAATACAAAAATAATGGATTTTTCTCTGTATATATTTGTCATGTGTTTTTCTAAAATTGAATTGAGAGCTGGGCATATAGTTCAGTGGCACAGCCCCTGCCTGGCAAGCACAAGGTCCTGAGTTTAATACCTAGTACCAAAAAAAAAAAAAAAATCCTAAAATCACACTGATAACAGTGGCATAAGTCGGGGTTAAGACCAATAGTTGCTGGAGCTCAGAACACAGATGATGCCCCAGATTTTAGTTCTTTGATCTGCTCAGTACTTTGAATTAAAGGCAATTTTAAGTTCTTAGAAGCTGCCTCAGATTCAAGGTCTCTTTGGTCTTCCCTTATTTCTCCTCAAGCGCAGAAAGCCATTCACTGTAAGTTTCCTTAAATAACTGCAAAAAGTTCTTCCAAAATAAATGCAGCTGTCTTCCACTCCCTTTCTGAGATTTTATTAACCAAGGAAGATCAGCTCTGCATGCTTATATTAAATATTCTATCTAACTTATGGAGAACTGCCTCTGCCGCAAATTCCTTTGTACAGGAGACAGCCTTTTCTCATCAGACGCTTCTTCTTTCTCCTCCCTCCAATAGCTGCTCACCCCTCGCAGAACCTCAAGACCTGCTCCTCATGAAGAGCTAGCAGCCAGGACCCTCCTTTGAGTCTCATATTCTTCTGCGAGATTCCACACGCTTTCGCATAAGCAAGATGATTTTTCTCCGGATAATTTTTCTCTTGTCAGTTTAACTCAGCAGACTGAATTATACAACGTTCATAGGGCAGAGCAGAAGCTCCTTTTGCCCCTATATGGTCAATTTGGAATTTATTTACTAACTTACTGACTTTTATAAAAAATTATTTACAAAGTCACAAAGTTAATATGTGTGACTTAAATAAAAACAGAAAAGTCCATGTCATGGTTTCATAGAGATAGACATAATTATAAATATCAATTACAAAGACCTAATTTGTTCATCATTTCTGAGCACATATTTTATCTGTAATAGTTTATAAATTCAGTTAATTAGAAACAAGTCTCATCATTATTATATATCACTACATGAAAATATTAACTTTGAATATGAATATTAGACCAAGTAATTCTATTATTTGTTCTTACATATACTACTATCATGCTTTTTGTGTATATACCAAGTAATAACAAATATAATAGTTATACTCTCATTCACTTTAATATGCAATATTTACATAAGTAAAGTTTTCAAATAGATCAATATGTTTGGCTCCTTATTAATCTTCTTTAGGAGCAAAGTTTCTTATGCATAACTGTACATAGAAATATATGCACACTGATAGGGGAGAGAAAGAAGGACGTGGGGAGGCACCCCGTGTGTATGTTTTATTAGCCATCTTTCCTGTCCCTGGGACACAGTACCTGACCCCAAGATTTAAAGAGAGATTGGACTTGGCTCGTAAATTAGCAGATTCCGTCCATGGTCTGCTGGCTGTAAGGTAGGTTCACCATAGAAGAAAGTTGTGGATAACAAAGCTGAAGAGTTCACGGCCACTGGCAAGTAGAACCAGAGAGAAAGTTGCCAAGGACTGTATGTCGTAGATCATGAGTCTGAAGTCAATTGTCAGAAGTTGTGTGTCATAAGTCATAAGTCAAGCCTCACGAAACATGCAGAAATACACAAAAGTGTACATCACTAACATCCTCAGCATTTTGTAATTCAATCAAGTGCACTTAGCATGATTAAGGGTCACACACATCTATCTATCTCCTTTCCATACTGTTATTTGCAAAGTTTTAAATACGTATATATTTTACACATTTACAGTTAGTAGTCTGTATTTATACCTTTACAACTATATGTAGTTATAAATAATTGTACTTATATTTATTTATAAAATATATTTAATAAAACTAATATTTTACCCACTGAGCATATCGAGTTGTACTTATCCCAGATGAATTTACCTCCCTGCATGCTAGAGAACAGCTTGATCTAAAAAGTCAGAAATTGACCCAAGATCACAGTTAGCACATATACAGGACATTTTATGCCTCTATCACTTTGAATGGAATTCTCCTTCTATAGTTTTTGGTCAGTTTACATTATTTTCTCTCTACACAATAAAAACAAATAAAATAAAAAATAAAAGTGCTCTAGGTTTGTTTTCCATATCCATGCTCTCTATCTTTGTATAACTTCAGAGAATACTTTCCCAAAGACTGAAATTTTAGGCAAATATAAAGTTCTCCACTTTAAGAAAATTATTATGAGAAAACACATGTAAGAACATCAAGAGAAAGGCTGAAAAAATTGTGATTTATTACTGTTAGCTGCTTTTCTATTATACCTACTGAATTCATCATCTCCCTGCTATGGACCACGGAGTCATCCTGTGTGTTCATCTCAGTGCATTGGTCATGATATGTACACATAAAGTTTTTTTCCAACATAGAAACACATCAACATATGAGTAAGACACTGTACAGTTTTTAAAACTTCTTATGTGATGTTTTATATCTAATAAAGAAGTAAAACATTGTACTAAACCTAGGAAGAGTAATGGTATGTTAATATCAAAATTAATTTTAATACTTCTTAAATTACCTGTGAAAATCAGTTTTATGCATCAGCTTGGCTGGGATTCAGCTCCTAGTTATTCTACCAAACATTGACCCTCATGTTGGTACAAAGCTAGCATGTAGATGTGATTAGTACCTGTAGTCAATATGTTGCCGTGTACTGCCACCTAACCTACCTCTGTTTCTACCCTGCCCTGATCTTGTTCTTTCAGGACAAGATGCCCAAAGGCCAGAAGCTGCTGAAGAACTGGCAATTCATTATCATTCCTTGTGTGTTAAATGACTTCCACCCCACCGTGACAGTTGGTAATTGTAGTGATGATTATTTAGATAGAATTTTGGATGTAATATTGATGGTCAGAGCATCTGGAGAAAGGTTAGGTTCAGGTCATTGTATTTTGCGTGTGACACAGACATGAATTTTGGTCTTTATAGAGCACAATGTCCATGTTCTAATTTATCTAATCTTTAATTATTATCTTACTTGATGAATGGCATTTGCATTTGTGATTAACGATCTGGAGGGAAAGTTATCCTGGATCATACAGTGGAAACTTAAATGCGGTTCCGTGTATTACAAGATAGAATTTAGCTTCAGAAACAGAGCAAACAGACATAGAAGAAAGGTGGCAGTGGAAGCACCGATGCGGAGACCGGAGTCGTGTGGGCGGGAGCCGAGGAGCACCAAGGCCGCCAGAAGATGAAAAGCTGAGGAGTAGACTCCGCCCCAGGGCCTTCACAAGGGTACAGCGTGCACACATTTTGAGTTCAAATTTCTCTCCTCTAGAACTGTAAATGAGTGAATTCTTACTGTTTTAAACTACCTAATTACCTATAGTTTGTTATAGCAACCACAGAAAACTAATGCATCAATCAAATCTCATTTTATCTCCAGAGAAACCTGGCATGTATAGATACAGAGAGCTATAGAACATTCAAGTAACTGTCTTTTCCTCTATCTGTCCAGGTGCCATTTACACTCCATTTGCAGCTTTCCGTGTGGGAACAGGAAACAAAGGATGAGGTGGAAGTGTAAAGGGTCTGCGTATATGACTTTTTTTTCTCTCCTGTTAGAAAAGAATAGAAACACTGACAGCATAATAAGATTTAAGGTACTATTTTCATAGTAACTTTCTGAAAATTAAAATTTCTCATACTAACAAAATAACAATCTGTAGGAAGCTAGAAATGTATTCGTTTCTATTGGACTCACAGTTTTCATATATATTTTTTTTTCACCACAGTTATCAAACCAGTCTCAATATTACAATCACTTAAAAAAGAGGTCCTAAAATTGAGTCTATTGAATGGTACTAATATAGTGCAGCACATACAGCAGTGAATGTTTTCTAAGTAAAAATGTGAATAAAAGATGAGATTTTTAGGTGCAAAAAAGTGATCGTCAAATAGCTGTAAAGTGATGGAGGAAGTAGCAATTACTTGGTTCTTTCAAACTACTTACGCTTTTAGGGGCACATACATGCTTTATATATTTGCCATCCCTATATTTTGTTAGACCACTATTCAAATGTCCATTTCTTCTGGCCTAATTTGCATTTTAGAAGACTATGGTTTCCCTGTATCAGTTAATGTTTTCTACAGATTACAGAGGTTTCCACCAGCAGTTCACAGATTCTTTAGGTCTCAGAAGGCGTCACTGGGTTTGAGAAAGATCATGACTGGAAAGAAACGATTTTGAACTTTGCATGAAGCACATCTGTAAGAGATCAGGGTGACAGGCAACACCTTCAGCATTTCCCTTTGCATCTTTCAGGAGAACACAGTGAGACATCTTAATCATTTGCTTGAGTCTCTTTGAGTGTGTTCTCTGGTTCTATCATCAGAATGCCTTGGTGCTTTGAGGAACAAGAGTTTTCTTTGAGAAAGAGGAGTACAGTAGAGTAATGACTCAGTCTCTCAGTCCTGAATTGCCTTCCTCCTCTGCCTTTTAAGCACCACCCATTAAATTATAGGAGAAACATATCCTACTCACAACACAGAAAATCAGAGGATGTGTTTCATTCATAAGATAAAATTTTTGTGCACCAAAAAACAGAAGACTTTTACCACTTCACTTTTATTGCAATGCTTGCAAAATACGAATAACGTTAGTTGGGAGAATTGTGAAGTTTAATACTCCTTTAAGCTTTGTTTTTAAATTATATTTCATTCATTTCATATTATTAATATTTGACTCTACAAATATTTTAAAGAACAAAATAAGGTGTTTCCTGAACATAAGGTGCGAGACAGAAAAGGATGATTCTAAGTGTGAGGATGTGGATCTTTGATAAGGCTGAGAGTAAACAATTGTGATTTTCAATGTCATTTTAAAGTAATTGCACGAAGCAAAAAGGACATAAAATCAACAGAAACAAAATCTGCCTCTACAGTGATAACTAATTATTAATTTATTTTACTGGAATTGATAATCCAAGCTGTTTGTACACTATTTTTAGTTCATTGCAGACAATTTCTAAATGGAGTTAGATCTTCAACAAATTTGAAAATATATTGAACTGCAAAGCATACTTAGTTGACACATAAAGGTAATAGAAATAGTTATCAGGGTCTTTGAACAATTCAATAAAGCTTTTCTTTTAAAAACTGCAAAAAGGCTCAAGAATTAAATTATTTAACAGTAGCAGCTATTGGTCAAAATGGAAAAGTCACCCTGTTGGTGAAAATACAATGATACTGGTATGTAAAAACACTTGTGAACAACTGCTAAATCAAGAAACTGCTATGTAAGGGGGAAACCCCTTTACTTAAAAGGACAAAAAGTTGAAATAGTGGAGACTTACCACCTGAAGGTAAAGAGATTTGAGTGCAATAAATGAAAAAATATCATTTTTCTTTTCAGATTGGTGAGTAAACAGATTTCACTATTAGATGTCAAGTTCCAGCACTTGCAAAATTTTTAAATGTTGATGAAATTCATAAATGATGTTTTTATGCAGGAAAGTAACAGTCTACAACAGAAAAATACCACAATAGATTTAATGTTCTGTCTTTACAGGTAGAAAATTCTGTCCAGAAGGAGCTATGTGGGCTTCTTTTCTGACTTTAACAGATCAGTGGTTTACTTCATGAGAGGTTTTGCCTGTTGTTATGTAACTTAAAATCTTGACATTATCATATTACACTGCTTTATTGACAGAGACTGCTGGTGTAATAATACTTAAAATGACTGGGTTATGCTACAAAGGGATAAACTTTATTAAATGATCAGTTCACTTGAGAATGATATTTTGTTCCTTGTCCAGGTCTTCATCGTTTTTAAAAAGGTTCTCCAGTAAACAGATATGACTAGAGTCCTGCCACCACACCCAGCTCTCACCAACTGATTTTTTTCATGCTTAAAAAATAGACTAGTAAGAATAGATGAAAGCTTACTTAAGAGGATAAGGGTATCTGCTAAATATCTTACAGTAAAATCTTCATTAATTATGATGTATTGTAAAATATCACTGTGAACCTAGGAGTGAGAGAGAGATGTTTTCTAACGCAATTCTATTTCATATTTCATTGGAGGAAATTTAGTGATAGAATAAGCAGAAATAAAAGCCACAGATTGGAAAGGAAGTGATAATACGAATCAAAGACAATTTTATATAGTACATAGGAAATTCAAAAGACTATTAGATAATTAGAATCAATATGTAAATTTAGAACTCTCAGTGGATCAAATATTGCTCTATAAAAGCGAGTTTGTATCTTTTACTTTAAACGACAAGAAATGCAGTATGAAAAACTAAAACTAAGAAACTTGCTCAGTTTCTCTATGAAGAAAAATATAATGATAAAGAAATTTAAGAAATGTTACTCCATGAAGAAGACATTGTAGGCTTGTCACTTTTTCTGAATTAAAACTACAGATTCAGTGCAATCTTAGTAAAACTGATGGCCTTGTGTAAGTTGATAAACTTATCTCATATCATGTGAGAATGAGATAACCCTGAGTGAAATTAATTTAGTGGAAAAAGACATTGTAGGATGATGTAATTGTTATCATATTTGTGGTAAAGTCTTATTTATTAATATAGTGGTATTTACTCAAGGATCACAAGGACTAGTAGAACATGATAAAAACTGACTTTAGACAAAGGGGCATCTGTAATATTGTAAGAATTCTTTTCAATAATTGATGCTGGGTGACTTTATGTATCTGTAGCAAAACAGTTGATGCATCTAACTCACAAGATTCACAAAATAAATCCAGGTAGATTTAGATCTATTTGAAGGATAAGGCTACAATGCTTTTAGGATGAAATTTATAATACTTTTATGAATTTGGAATAGACAGAGAATTTTTAAGTAAAAGAAGCAGTAAATATAAAGAAAGTTTGATAACAGAACTTAAAGTTAGAAAGCTTGGTTCATCAAAATAAACCATTGGAAAAGACAAAGGGCTTGTCATACAGTGAGAAATTATATCAATGAAGGAGTCATACACAGAATATGCAAATAACATTTTAAACAAAGATAAGAAAAAAGACAACACAAATTTTATAGAATCCATAAGGGTAGAGTTGAGACTTAGCAAAAGATTACATCCAATTGACCAATAGAAAACTGTGTAAAGAATTTCAACAGTAACAATTATATATGAGAAAATATGTTAGTCCACGTGAAAGTCATAGGGTACCTATAACAATGCCAATGTTGGGTGTATCAGTCAATGTTTACTGTAGAAACATATATAATACAAGATATACAAATATATAAATTTTACAAGATTGCCAGCAGGAGGCCAATGGGTCTGCAATGGAAGGGGGAAAAGTCTGCACCAGATGCCAGGAGATGACATCCAAGGTGAAAGTGAAGACTGGAGTTCCTCCAAAGAAATAGAAGCATATCCATCCTTCTTTATTTCACCTTTATACTGTCCAGGCTCCAAGCCTCCCTAGGGTATGGAATTGCTGAGCCAATTTAGTCAAGCTTCTCTTACTGAAGTTGACACATCAATCAACCATCACACTGGAGGTGCAGTTATTTGAAAAGCTGGTGAGGATATAAAGAAGTGAAGAACTTACTACGGATTGGAATGTATATTGTTACAACTGTGTCTCCCCCCCCCTTCCTCTCTCCCTTCCTTCTTCTTTCTTTTCTTTCTTTCTTTCTTTCTTTCTTTCTTTCTTTCTTTCTTTCTTTCTTTCTTTCTTTCTTTCTTTCTTTTTTTCTTTTCTTTCTTCTCTTCTTTCTTTTCTTTCTTTCTTTCTGTCTGTCTGTCTTTCTTTCCTGGGGATTGTCTCTAGTGCCTGCCTTCCCAATGAGGTGCATTTCTGGAACTTTTCACAAAATTTTCTACAATGCCAAAGGGTTTAATTTGTGAAGTTGCTCAAGTTTAGCTTGATTTACAATCTCTTGACACACTCTCCCAGATTTCTGGGTCACAGGTGTGAATCACTATACCTGATTATACAATTGCTTTAGAGGATACTTTTGCAATAATTACTTAAACTGACCTTATCATACTTTATGAGCCATTAAATTAGACCAAGAGAGCTCATGGTACTTTTTCTGAAAACTTCACTCAAGGTAAATGTTCATCATCAATAAAATGGTGCACCATGATATTATTTTAAAAAGAGAAATCTTACAGACATAATGAGTGAAAGATACAAAGACCTATCTATCTATCTAAGTCTGTAAAGTGGCTGAAATTAGAAACTGGTTGAGGGGCTGTGATTCCCTGTTACCATGATTTGAAGTAGGCTTCTGTCCATTTGCCCTTAAAATTTTTGACTATATAAATATAATAAAAATTATGTATCGTTGATGTCATTTATATAAATCTCAGCCCCGGGCAAGAAAAGTTTATGATCACAACAATCAAAGTAGTGATTCCTTTGGGAGAGCTAAGAACTAGGGGATGAAATGGAGACTTCTGGGATTATGGTGATACCCGTGACCTGTTCCTCTATGAATAGACTATCACTGAACTGTACTATTAATCAGAGGCAGTTAAATAATAAATTGGATTAAAATAAATCATTAAAAAACACTTGGTTCACAGACTATATTGTTAAAGTCATGCTTATATTTGCACTCTACTTCTGAGACCAAGCATATATGCATATTAAATTATTTTCATGATTTTATTTTTAGAGTAAGTTTGGATGTAGTTGATTATTTTCAGTAAAAGATTAAAACAATTTTGACATTTTGTCTGAGATATTTTTAAATTAGACTTCACTGAATTAATATTGAGTTTAACAACTAATGTTAACGTGCACTGCCATTTTTCATCATTTTCTAATGTTCCTTAATAGTGGTTAGAATTTTCCTTATAGAACGTTTTCTTATGTTTTGTATGTTTATTTCTCAATGTGTGTTCATGGTATTTTTAATTGATATTTCATAGTGTTTTTGTTTTTGAAGTTTGAGAATACTTTTCATGTTTTAAATTAATCTGCTAAGAAGCTACCTGAACACATTCACCTACAGTAGGAAAAGTCTTGTAACTGTTTTTCTTGTCTTTAGAGAGCCACCTGCAATAGTATTTTTCTCTCTTTCCAGCTTTTGACAACCAATTTCTTCTCTTTTTTGAATGGCACTAGATACTGTGCTCGTAAAAATAACACATAGTTTATGGAGCCTGGACCTGGGATCCCATATGATTTATTCTGAAAGGGAGAAGAATAGGGTGGCTCACAAAGCATAATCAGATGTACGTCTTCAATGGCCTTCTCAGAAGACATCATGTGGCAGAATACAGGACAGATGAGAACTAAACAAGTCTGATAACAACAGTAACTTTCTCTTAAAAACTGAAATGAGTTGTTTCAAAATTGTTTATTATTTTTATAGAACTGTACATCAACATTAATTTGTATCACAATTTCTGAGCTAGAGGGCCACAGCTTGAGAAAACAAAGTGAAAGTAAAAATTTGTTTCTCTCAAGCTCAAGAGTAATCGCTGTATAGGTGAGGTTTCCTATTTTCCAAGTTGGTAATCAGATACACAATCATTTATAATCTAAATATCACTTAATTTAGTATAAATTAAATAAATTTATCTGATGAAAATGATTAAAATTATTTTTGAAACATTTTTCTTTTGAAACAATTTGGGCTTTTTTGGACAAATTAAAGTAACTGTTGGCATCCAAATAAAACACAGTAAAAACAAATAGAATCAAATATACAAAACAATTTTAGTCTCTTATTTTCAGTTTCTATTAAAATATTTAAAAATTCATTACTGAAAAAAACTAAAGTTTTCCTTATTTGGAGCCTTTCTTGGGCCTGTTAAAAAATTAAATGAAAAGTAAAGTAAAATGAAACAACTTAAAAGTACAAATAAATGAATAAACTGCTTTTCAAGATGCCTTATATTTAGTTACAAGAACAAGTCATTTTACTAGTTTGGCATTGTTTTCCTTTTTATAAAATTTCTTTCATTTCTACCAAATTCTGAAAAAAGATGGACTAAATTTACTAAAATGAACATTAAATCATTAGTAATTACTCAACTTTTTCAGACTTTTTGAGATTACAAAGCATAAAACGATGTGTGTTTTGGCCACAGGTTCTAGAGAGCAAAATTAAGGAATATAAGACAAACCAGTTTACTCTAGTTCTTCATTTTAGCCATTTCTTATGAAGTAGAGGCAACAGGGAACATTAGTCATGGTATCTTTCAGTAACTGGAGACTGCAAATCACTTAGGTTCATAATGTAACTTGTTAAACCCCCCCCCATCTTAACCAAATTTTTTTATACTCTTGCACTGGGGAGGGTAGATAATCAATTTTAATTTCTCAAAGCTATTTATCTGTGCAATTATCTTCTAAATTTTTTAATTTTTATTTATTTATTTATTTATTTTTTATTTTTAAAATTTTTTTCCTGTACCAGGAATCGAACTCACGACCTCACGCTTGCCAGGAAGGTGCTGTGCGGCTGAGCTAAATCCCCAGCCCCTTAAATTTTTTTAATTTGGGAGCAAATTTATCATTAGTTAAAAAGAATGTACATACGTTGACATTTTGCAAGCAATGGATCAATGCTACTGTAAGATGCATCGATCATACTTAGGGCATTTACATTCATCGGAAGCCAGTCACTTTGACTAAACAACTTTACTAATGGGTGACTTAGCAGTGAGTGGCTAATTAGCATGTTCAAGCCTTAGCTCTCTTGAAACTCAAACAGCAGAGTGTGAAAGAGAAGGGAGAAGGTGGTGACACAGTAAACACTGGGTAGAGCTGAGGACTGTGAAAGCGGAGGAGCGCGTGACCGTGTACATCAGCCCCTATCTCAGTACAGTAACAGCAAGCAAATTTTGCCACATCTTCTAGTTTTCAGAGAAGCTAGTAATAGAGTTTTATTTGGACATAAAATCTTTATTAAATGAAACATGGATGAGTAAAATAAAATATATCTATAAACCATGGCCAAAGTCTAGGCTTCTAGTGAGACTTTTCTGTTTTTGAGAAACCAGAACAATAGTAAAAACAAAAAAAATAATTAAAAAAAGACCACTCTAACTCAAGTGTTTACGTTTATATACACTAAGATATATAAGTTTATCATATGAACTTATCCTATTCTCTGAAGGGACGAATGTTGGTACAAAAGCTGTACTTGGTTGAAAGCCAGCTTTGTCATAAAAAGGATATGTAAACAGTGAACAGGGAGGGGAAGGGAGTTTGAAAAGAGTGGACAAGAATGGGGAATCAACAGAAATCAAGACATATTATGTACAGGTACAAATTCCCTATGATGAATGTGATCATTATGTATACCTAAAGTGTACCAATAAACTTAAATAAACTACGAAGAAAAAAACCACTGTGCACTCTGTCGCTTATCATTAGGAACCTAATAATGTCAATGACTGTAAAGTTTATGACTGTCATAAATTTAAGATTAAGCATATTAACAAGAACAAAAATGGGGAAGGGGCTTGGAAGAGGAGGGGGAGAGGAAGGGGATTATAAAGAATGAAGCTGTGTTATGGTCCCCACTCAGTAAGATGACGTAAATGGCATGGCCTGCAAATATGTACTAATAAAATTATTAAAAAATAAAAACTTGAAGTCAGAAACCTAAATACCACTGTGCAGTGCTTACTTGGTGGGGAAGGAAATAAGATTGTCATCCAGATCATAATCAGTGATGGAATAACACCTTCTCCCTCTGATCCCACCCCTGGTGTCTCCTGGAGCTTTACATCACTGGTGCTGAAGATGCCCTCACAGCAAACGCAGTGAAGTGTGGTGATCAAAGGGGCACTGGGCCCATCACAACCCTCAGGCGATCTCTGTCTATGAGAGCTTTCTTTTAGGATTGTCTTTTCTCATAAACAACCAAAAAGCAATTGTTTTCTCTTTTCTATTACACAACTGCATGTGTTTGCATATAAAATATAGTAAAGAATATTAAAATTACTGATCCAGGGAGAAACAGTAATTCATTTGGTGATTTCCAAGGGGAGACACCTGCCTTGGTAGAGGCACCTTACCTTCATAATGGATTGCAGTATTCCATATTGGCTTCCAAGTCCAGTGCCAAAAGAGTGACTGCAGGCAGTGTGACCCCAATAGCATTCATACTTTCTAGCTTTTTTCCACGTTCCCATCTTTTTTCCAAGCTCTGAAGGAAGCTGCAACTCATCTTAAAATACGAGGTTCAGCAACAGTTTGCACACTAAACAGTGCTGTTCTGTGTCTTAATAAATGAAGTACATTTCCCCTTGCTGTATTGTCATATTTGTTAGAGCAGTGGTAGTATATATGTCAGAATTACTTCATATAAATAAATAAGAGGCTAAGCATTATTCACTTTTATAAGTACTTGAACACTACATGGGAAGTAAGGAGAAATAAATATGAGCAATATTGGTTTAAAAAAAAAAAAACAGCCAAGCCTTAATAACTATTTCAAAAATGCTGGCAACCTTGTTTTTTATTTATTTAAATCCCCTTAGCTATTCTGAATTATTTAAATGATATATATCTATACTGTACACAAACCATCTGTGTGTTTATCCAGCAGCACATCACAGAACAACATGTTTCACATGGAAGCTATTTTTGGCGTTCCATTTTCCACACTGAAAATTCCAAAGCAGCGTGGGTCACTGGGCCGGAACTTGCACTGGCTTCTCTATTGCAGCATAAACTTGAACTCTTTCTCAGGTCTGGGCAATACTTAGAGTATGTGTGAAAGACTTTGCTTTTTCTTGTGACACGGGATGCTGGTTTCCTACACATATCATTATTTCATTAGTCGGTGACTAAATAATACTTAGCTGTGCATGTGTTTGTGTTTATGTATGTGCAGGCATATGCATGTCTGTGTAATGTATGTGACACAGCTCCTTGGATATGAGTATGTTAAATGTCATATAAGAGTGTTAAGATAAACAGTTCTATCATAGGTAGCTGGAATCCCAGATGTAACACTTCCTACCGGAGTGACTTTAATGATATTACTCAATCCTTTCAAGTCTTAGTTTCCTCATCTATAAGATGATAAAAATGAAAATTTCTATTTCTTTGGGTTGTTGCCACAATTAAACTAAGTGACCTATGTGAAGTAATGCGCACTTGCTACTTGTTAACTCCTGTTATTACAATTATCATTCATATGAATCTGAGTATGGGTAATTGGCTTTATCAGACCATTTAGTTATACTTCATTGACAACACATCAGCTCTGAAATTTACTATCTCAACCAAATGAGTTAATCTCCCTGAGCCCCCATTACTCATTTTTTTAAATAGTGATAATAATATTATCTATTTTTTGCTGGTGTTTTGGGGAGAAATTTGATAAAATATCTCAAATTTTTAGAACTGAGTGGTATATACTAATATTCCGTAAATATGAGCATTGTAATGATTAGCTTTCTTACCCATATATTTTCATTCACTGAATTAAAATACAACATTTTACTTAATTCCTTTTTTTCTATCTTTGTGTTCTTTTCTAGTTTTAAAGAGATCTCCTATATATAATTTAATTCCTAAACTATACCCATAGCATAATTTAACCACTTAAATCAGTAAGCAAAATCTCTTAGAGACTTGTAGTTACAAAGCGCATATTCACCTCTATTCTTGATCTCAAGTGAAATAATCATCTTTTGTATCATAGGACAAAAAGATGGCAAAACTGCTGTTTGTCCTCTGATGCCTTAAACCAGGGACAGCCTACATGCAGTGCACATCAGCTGAAATTCACACAAGCTTATGATGCTCAGCAAGGATTCATAAAACACAGACCACAAAGCAGACTGCTTGATGCCATTGCACTTGTCAAACCAAGCAGGCTATTGCTTGAGTTGTGTGACTCAGTGGGAGAACTGGAAGCCAACCTCAGCACTTGTTTGACCCCACTGGGTTTGGAAGTCCTCTAATGCAGCAGCTTTCCCCCACCCCAGGGAGTCACTCCACAGGAGGCACTGGGGAGCACCTCGAGGGGGTCTCAGGATAAGCAGGCAGGACTAAGGGATAGGGCGATCCAGAGATGCAGAGTTTGCACTCAGGAGGAGGCACGCTCTTCCACACCTGCCTCTCCTGTTAGCACACAAATTGATCTCCAAAAGTGACGGTACCGAAGCTCATGGGTGGGTTCTATTTTAATATCTAGATATGAGCATTTTTCAGTTTCTGGATGTTTAAGTATCTTTCTACATGGCTACAACTTCAATAAATAAGAAAATATGAAACTAACAAGTTGAGTAATTAACATGATAGATTTTTTATTGACCTCTCAACCATCCTGAAGAGTGCCACATACAGCAGCAAGGAACATTTGCCTTTGAACATGTTTTGCGGGGACAAGACTGATAAAAACATGCAGTTTTGTGAACTTAAAAATAATTTGCCATGTTTCACTCTTTGTGACTTTGTATTATTTCTCCTAAGAATTCTGTACTAGTCTTTATGTATTTGAGGTGCTTACTGTTTCATGTTATTGCTCATCACCCTGACAAGGACCAAAGACAAACTCTACATTTTATATCATATACACTTATTCCATTAGACAAATATGTTTTTCAGGAATTAACATTATCAATACAATAAGCCTAATTATGCTAGTGCAGTTTGTGCTTTCTGTGACTTTTAATTATGTCTCTTACACTGTTAAGTATTTATATGGCTATGCAATCATTTATCATGTATTTTGCAAAAAAATATACGAACAATTAGTGTATTCCCTGGCAAATGTGTTAATTAGGGCAACAATTCCTCCTAATTTCTTTGTAGTTTTCTTTTTGTGTCTGAACAACACAGTCTACCTCTGTGGTATTGAAGAAAAGTAGTTAGAGATTAAATCTGTGCAAATGAATGAAAGAAAGGAGTGATCCTTTTGTTCCAGGACCTCTGTTTCCTGGCAGGGGCAAAACAGCATTCCTGCTCTCCTCGCCCTCCAGCTCCCTCTTCTATGGACAAGTGTCCTCACATACACACCTCAGTTTGCTTCCTCCTGTAAGGAAGTGTCACTTCCTCCTTCCCCGCTATGCCCTGGATCTAAAAGGAGATACTGTGAATGAAATGTGTGGCACAGAATAGACGCTGGACAAATTTAATTCTCCACCTTTCTTTTTGAGTTCAACCTAGCAATTAGCAGGTGCAAGTGGATCCCTTAACTATCAATTTGATTTGAGAAGCAATTACAAGTATACCTTGGCTTCTGAAAGAGAAGTGGCCAGAAGATGAAGGCAATTCTTACTGGAGTGAATGGAAATGAATGGAAGATTAGAGACTTCAAAGCCGGAGTGTACAGTAATGTCAGCTCACAGATTCTTCCAGAGAAAAACCACCTGGTATTTAGGGATTGTAAGGCAAAAGCATCATACATTGACAGTAGATCTTAGAAATGCTTTGAAGTAAAGCTAATTACAGTTGTTAAATGAAAGAGAAGATGGAAAGAGAGGGTTGGTTTGGGTTGTAAATGTGAATAACTGAAAGAGCAGATCTCAGTATAGCATCAGCAAAGTTAGAACTATGTGTATTCTGTCTCAGAAGTTGCGCTGGCTTTTAGAAAAGGAAACAGGTGATTCACAGTGTCCTGAAACCACTAAAACTGTGAAACACATACCTGTCTCCACCAAGGATAATTAGGAGATTCACTGTCCAGTGTCAAATTCAGCTTAAGAGCAGAGTGGTGAGGACAGGACTTGGATCCTAGTGTGTTTCCCAATGGAAACCACCATATTTAAAACTGTTGTCCATAGGAAGGGAGAAAAGAGAAATAAGCTGAGATGCTAGAGGGGTGACTTTGACAATAAGGGACTTGGAACATTGCAAAGGTATTATGTTTTCTTTTATATTACTTCATATATACACATGGTAGGATACAGCTGTGAACTTAGGGTTAAACTTGAAAACGTCTGCGTGTGTATGCAGGTTTTTGAAACACAGAAAGTAAAACCTGTTTGAAAGAGACAGTCATCCTAATCTGCAAAATGAATTGCTTTCAACCTAGCTAAACACAAGACGGGGAGCACATGAACCAGGAGCAAGCTAACCCGAATGCCACTCTTATAACTCTAGAATTGGACCTGGCTCTCCCAACCCCAGCCCACCTGCAGGCAGAAGCTCTGCTCCCTGCAGAGAGCTGGGTCCAGCATCACAGGATACCTAGAGAAGATAAAGTCGGACGAGGAACTTGCAGGTCCTAGGGCTTTCTGGGGACCTCTGGAGACACCCAAAAATGTACACTGGACTGTCAACACCTCTTCCCACTGTGATGCAGATGGCCAGAGAACTTTGACCACAGGTGGTTATTAAAATGTTCCCACCTAATGTCCGTTGCCTTCGTTCCATCCCTATAAAAGGGGCGCACTTCTCTCTGTGCCCTGCAGAAGGTCTTTTCACTGTCTGCCTGCCTGCATCTCGCACAATAGATTCCATGCCATGTTGCCTTTGCACAGCCTGGTGGTCTCTGCCGGTTCCCCAATACCCCCCAACCCCAAACCTTGCCATAGCAGCATCTCCTCCCTCAAAATGATAATTATGTCTCAAAGGCACAGGCCAAGTCTGGTCTCTGTCTATGGTCTAGCCTAAGAAGGCCCTTTGTATGTTGATCACCCTAAGGGAACCCACAAGGTCCATAAACGCAGAGACAAGGCCACAGCATTTCTTTCACCCATAGGAGCCAACTGAGCCTGGGAATCTTGAGTCTGAGAAAGGAGGCAAGGAGAAGAAAGCAGCTTTTTATTCACAGCATCGATTCCGCCTATTCAACTGTAAGGAGCCAGCAAAGCCGAGCCAACCAGAGAGGAGACACTTGGGTGCCCCTTCAGTTCAGCCTCTGCTCTGGATTCAGTTTCATCACTTGCTAAACAAATTTTCAATTCCAGTGACAGCATTCTTCACGAGCACAGACTTACTTCCTTCTACTCAATAAGCCAGGTCAGTTTGTGATCAGTCTGAGTAAAATCCATAAATACGGTAGTTTAACCATATTTCACTGGGGAGTCGTCTGCCGTGAAAGGAGTAGACTCACACTCCGTGGATCTCTCCAGATGGTTTTGCCTCCAGGACACACCAGCAGCGCTTGGTTGCTACACTCATCACTTCAAGCTGCCCTTGACTGAAGCTGGACCTGAGCAGAAGTCTCCCGAGCTACCTCGGAGCTGCAGAGCTTAGTTTAGTCTCGGTTTATTAATGGAGACAGTAATACATAATGAAATGCCATTAATTCACACTTGTAATATTGGTTTCTAATTTGAGGCATCACATCTAATTATTGGTAGATTAGTTACTCAGATTCATAGCTGGACCACTGTGGGGAAAATGTGCCGACTCCAACTACCGGATCTGTCAGAAAATAGAATGATGTCTATTTCTTATGAGGGCAACTAGGAAATCTCTGAAGCTTTCACATCGTTATAGATTTATGGCTCGGTCCATAAAGAAAGTGCAGGAAAATCAGCTCTGCTGCTTGTTATTTCTCTATGCTCTTCTTCCGGGGTGAACCTCGAGGAGCTTCATTTAGCCAAAGCGCTTTATTTCAGGGCAACAGTTGAGCCGTCATCCTGCCAGAGAGGGGGTAAAGGGCATCACAACAAGGCAGCCTCACATCCAAGTGCTGAGTACTGCAAACATAAAGGAGTTCACCACCCGACCAGCCTTGCAGGGCCTTGCTGCTTATTCACAGTGAATGCCTGGCCTCTGACTCTGCCTTTGCTTAGCTGAAGCAAAGTGTTTGTGCCCTGGAGCAATCTCACTGCTGCTCTCATCTATTGTCAAAGGATGGTTTCTGAAAGAGCTTTTACATCCTGGGAAATCGCAGTCACAGGCATACTGAAATTTCAAAGACTAGCATCTTCACAAAGAAGTATAAATGTTTGCATGAAATGTTGTCTGTCCTGGTTAGGAGTCAGTCAGCAGGGAAGTATGAGGGTGTCAGGCAAACACAACAGAGTCATTTGTTAAAATGTAGATGGAGAAGAGGGAAGACAAGGAAGACTGGAATGCTTAGGCTGTCAGGCAGTCTTCTAGCTACATTGTCTTTCTCTCAATTGCTTTCCTCCCTGGAGGAGGGAAGGATGGAGGGAAGGAGAAAGAAAGAGGGAGGAGGAGAGGGGAAGGGAGAAGGGATGAGGGAGCCCAGCAATTCAAGGGTTCCCCAAACTGATACGAGCAGTAGCACAGCCCCCTCCCCAGAGCGACTGTAATTTGCAATTTGTGAGCAATTCCCTTATGGGCATTGTGTGTGATTTTTCTATTTTGAAAATAATACTCATTTTAGGGTAAAGTATTGACATAAATATTCTCAACCCAGGAACATTTTCTTTTTCTTATTATTTAAGCAAATAATCTTCAAAAAAGTGAACTTTATCACTTTTTTCTGAAGACTTCATTTATATCTCATACACATGTCACGGTTGTGAAGACTGAAAGTTAAGGTGCAATTTATTAGCTATTGAAATTTTATTTACAAAAAGTAGTAATATCAGGAAACTCAAAAGTGTTTTTCTTTTTTCTTTATCTTTTTTTCTGCAGGGGTTTTTGTTTTTGTTTTTTGAGGCAGGGTCTTGCTATATAACCTAGGAAGCTGGTCTTGAACTCCTGGTGATCCTCCTGCCACAGCTTCCTAGGTGCTGGAATTACACCACACCTGGGTCATAGTTCTTCTCTACTATACAGCTCAGAGAATTATATCACAATGAATGACATTTTGGTACACTGAATACTTTGACCTGAGAAGGATGAGAAGACCTCAGAAGTAAAGTAAGAAAAGCTTTACTGACCTGACTGTCTCTTGCTCTCCTGTCTCCTACCATTCTTCCTTTCCTAAGAAAACCATAGACATCAGAACTTTTCTTCCTGAAGGAAGATCAAAGGGGCCACTCTCCCCTTCTGAGAGCCATATAATCTGGGATGATCCCCAGGTCTCTTCTCTTTTGAAGGCCTGTCGTTGTAGAGGTGTCCCACCATGTAACTGGAATCGAATGCTCCACAGGGGCCAAGAAGGTCCTGAGCCTTGCTGGGCCACTTGCACCTCCACACCCAGCTCCATCGCTCATGCTTCTTAACCCCATCCTCTTCCTACCCCACTATCCATTTTTCTCAACGCTAAGCATAAAAATGAACAATTTTCCTTGATTCTTCCAGTCTTCATTTGGAAGATTTTCCATCACACAAAACTTTGATTATTTAAGTTTGTGATGCTTCTCTCACAAAAGCTTGTCTTTTGTAATGACAGTGTAAGGAAAGTGTTGGTCTCGAGCCTTACTCTAGGTGAGGAAAGTGATTACACTTCCCACAACCTCAACAGCATGGTGAATCAGCCATCTATGAGAATAAGAAACAAGGATGGCATGTGTGAATTAAATTCCTCATGTCTAAAACTTCATATAAATTAGTATTTGCTTTTTTTGCTTCATAAACTATCTGTTAGAGCCATTAAAAATCTTGAACAAAAATGGCACCGTTTCTATAAACTTTTAGAAGTATATATTATAGCAAAATAAACAACAAAAACAGAATAGAAAAGATAATTAAGCAATGATCTAGAATGAGACCCATGACTTGTAGCTAAGTTTTGAAGAAAATCATGAATTTCTGGCATTGATTCAACAGGTTTTATTTACATGGATGCAAATGTATGAACATTCCTATGTAGTAATATGTAGACATGATGCATAAACATGCTTATTTTTTCTCACAAAATCAGACTGTCAATTAACTTAAATAAATAATTATACCAAGTATTTTGTGAACAGTTAATGTATGACCGTATTGAAGCAGAACTACCCTAGCACTCCTTAGTAGCTAGCACTTCCTTTAGAGTACCTAGCATTTCTAATAAAACTTAATATGACTGGAAATGTACTTTCAAATGTATGGTTGATAGCTAAGTGTTTTTCACCTTATGTGGGAAAATGTTGAGAATAGAAGCTTATTATTGAATATATTGGACAAGCCATCAGTACACAAGAAGCCTGGAAGATAAACATTCATAAGGATTGCAGTAAATAGGAAAATGAAGAACAGAAAAAAACGAGATGCATGTTTTAATCCTAACAGAGTGATCACTGATAGACATTTTTGCTCTCGTCTATAAACTTGAGTATTCATTTATTGAAATCAATAGACATGGATATTCAATTTTTTGCCCAATTTTTGTTTTATTGCTTTCTTCTTTCTTGGCCACCAGAAAATAATAACTAAGGTGATTTTTTCCTTTTTCTGTACTGGGACTTTTGGTACCTTTGAAGCAACTGTGAATATTATATAAATTCATATATAAGCACATATTAGTGCTGGCAGAATTTCCCATTGGTCCTTTAAAGGTTAAGAGACATCTCCGATGTACCAGGACACACTGGAAAGTCAATGGAGGGGTGCTGATGACATTAGAGAAGAAACAAAAAATGATGGAGGACAGAAGCAATAAACAAAGCTGGATGACCTTGGGCAATGTACTTACCCTTTCTACTGCAATTTCTACACTTGGAAAATGGAATCTAAATTGTAATGTGATGAGAAAAAAATTATACTTATATGATAATTATATAATGATGACCTATTTTTGTTATTTGTATTCTCACAACCTAAATTTGTTCTGAAACTTCTAAGGTCACTTGTAAAAACAAAGTTAATTCATAAAGTCAGTTAACTGGCGACACTGAAAGCTATTGGAATCATAAACTTTGCAAGTTTATGCTAAAAAACAAATAAAATAATAATAAAAATCATTTGTTCTATTGGGAACATCTTTGACTTGAGGATGTGGTGCCCATGGCCTTCGCTTCCCCTCTACACATGCACATTTCAGAAGACTGTTTCAGCTCGATAATGAATCGAGGCAAATGTGCTACATACTCCCCTTCCTTCCTGGTTACTAGTCGTATTTCAGACCCTGTATCCCAAGAAGACTGAAATAAGCTTTCCTCTGAGCAAGATAGTCTCTGTACGAACCTAAACTCTTTGTTTTCTGTACATTGACGTTTGAGCTCATAATTTTCCTTGTCTATGTCTGAATTTTAAAGATTTTCAACATACATGAAGACACAGAGGAGTGTTTACAGCCTATTAGATCAATGGTCTTAGCATTACAAGTTATTTCCATTCACTCTAAGTTCTCAAAGTGAGAAACATAAAATGTACATTAAATTTTCATCCGATGGTGATATTGCTTTTGAGTACATATCTCAAGATGTTTAGATGCTTAGGGTTGCTTGCACTTTACTCTGTTTATTGAACACTCTTAATCACTCCTAGTGAATCAGGTTTCCATTATTATTCTGTTCTTTTGTTCAGAAACCATTATCTTTTTCTTTCTCTTGTTAAATTAAACAAATATGACCCATTCAATATTTTTTTCCCCAATATTATCTATATCCTTTGGGCATATTCTCCTACAGACTTTCTGCACTTTTTAAACTCTTTTTCTAATAATAGATGCATATATACAATTATATGTAGTATAGATTGAAATGAAATATCTAAATAAGTATATATATATATATATATATATATATATATATATATATAAGCATTCTTTCCATCACACATAAGGCAGTGAGGATTTCTGCTGTCTCTCATGCCTGCTGCATCACATCCAGCCACTTAGAAGTCTTCAAGCTATTCATTGCTGCATAACAACATCCAAAGTCAGTGACTTGAAATTACAAACATAAAGTGATTCAGTCAGTTTGTGTGGATCGGGAATCTGGTAACTGCTTGGCTTTGTAGTTCTGGCTCAGGTCTTTTGTAAAGTCAGGCAGGTGTAATTATCCAGAGGCTGCACTAGGCTGAAGGATTCACTTCTCAGCTCCCTCCGGAGGAAGCTCTGGTCCCTTTTACAGTGTAGACTTTTCACAGAGCTACTCGCTGATAGGTGCAACGGAGAGAATGATCAGGAGAGAGTGATGAAGCGGGAAATCACCACGGCTTTCTGACACAGGCCAGCTGCCATGGGGCACACTTTGCGCTGCACTTTGCTGGTCTTGTGGATCACCTTTTCTGGGAATGAACTACATTTGGGTGGAGGCAAAGGAGTAGTCAAGGTGATTTTGAAAGCTGGCTTTTATTGCTAGCTGTAAAGTTAAATTTTCAGATAACAATTTGATTTTGCTGTACTCAGAGTTCACAAAGAAAACAATTTAATTCAGGATGCATAATTTATAGGGTTATTTTATAATATTCATCCATACAGTCATAGACAAAGAGAGTTAAAGAAATATGTCCACACACTAAAGACCCAAAGAATCCAGCTGAGGGCCTGGATCCCACAGCAGTGTTCTGCACGAGTCCAGCTTCAGGCTTAGAGCCCATGACAAGATCCATACCAAGGATCTGTGCTGGAAAGGCCCAAAGGTCAGTGGTGGAAGCTAGAAAGTCTGTGCTAGTGGAATGAAGGATCTGTGCTAGCAGGCTGAGGGGTTTGTACTAGAGCCGGGAAGTGATGCTCAACATAAGAAGCAGAGCTCTCCCAAAAAGTAGCACAGCCATCCTTGGTGGCGACGAGGCTCCAAGCCCCTCTGACAATAACAGCTGAGTTCATATCAGGAAAGCCAGCATGACAAGCTTCTCCAGGAGAACCAATAGCCCCCAACAGCTCCTCTTGTGCTTCTCTACTTCTATTTTCATGCTGCTGGCAACAACCCTCAGGTGGCCTTCCACATCCAGCACCACCCTGATTCAGTTAAGCTGGGTGTTACACACCGACCACTGGTTATCAATCCACCATAGATTTTCATTAATATTTTCTGACTCATAGTGAAAGGTAATTTTTCAAATGTGTATATATTTGTCTCTGCATATGTTTCATTGATACATAATTCATATACCATTAATATGTCCTTTGAAGTACATAATTTAGCATGCTTTGTTTTTTCATTTGCTTATATGTCTTTAATATGTTCACAAAGTTATACAATCAGTGCCACTATATAATTCCATGAAATGTAATCACTCCTAAAGATACTGCATACCAATCAGTGCTCACTATCCACAGCCTCCTGGGGCTGACAACTATTCCACCATCTATAGCCATGCATTTGCCTGTTTGGGGAATTTAGTATGAATGTAATTACATAATTCATGGCTTTCTGTGTTGGTTTCTTTACTTAGTGTAAGGACTTCAAAGTTCATTCATGTTGCAGACTGTACAAGCACTTCATTCCTTTTTGTGACTGGATAATATTTCATTGCAAGGATGTAATGTACTTTATAGAGAGAAGGTGTTACCAGTTTTTTTTAATTTGAATCCCCTTGAAAATTTGATCTTTCAGTGTAGAAGAGGGTTGTAGAACTTTGAAGATACTTAAGAGTAAGATCATACCATAGGTAAGGGGCCCGATGTCTGCAGATTCTCTATATGAAAAGTATAATTTTATACAATTTAATAATGTCATATAAATATTCTCAAGTGTAATATGCCCCCCAAATGATAAAGAAAGGTCTCCAAGTCATCTTTAAAACTTATGCTACTATTAAAACAGAAACACTAAATCTATTGGAAGAGAAAGTGGGTTAAAACCTTGAGACATAGGGGTAGGCAGAGAGTTTATGAACAAAAACCTAACTGCCCATCAAATACTTCAAAGAATCAACAACTGGAATCTCATCTAAAGAAATTAGAAAAGTTTCTGCACATCTAAAGAAATCATCAGCAGAGTAAAAAGAAAACCCATAAACTTGGAAAAAGTTTTAGCTGACTGTCCCTTAGACAAAGGTCTTCCACCTAGAACATATAAAGAATTAAAAAACATTACCCCCCCCAAATTCAAAGACCCAATCCAAAAATGAGCAGCTGAGATGAATACACACTTCTCAGATAAAGAAATACAAATGGCAAATAAATACATGAGAAAATGTTCAACATCATTACTCATTCGAGAAATGCAAATTAAAACAGCATTGAGATTCCACCTTACCCCAGTAAGAATGGCTAGCATTATGAAATCAACCAGAAACAAATGCTGGCAAGGCTGTGGAGAAAGAGGAACTCTTCTCCACTGCTGGTGGGAATGCAGACTGATGAAACCACTGTGGAAATCAGTTTGACAACTCCTCAGCAAACTAGGTCTAGAGGTTCCACTCAACCCAGATATTCCCCTTCTGGGTATTTTCTCAGAAGATCTGAAAACGTCATATCACAGCAAAATATGTGCACCCATGTTCATAGCAGCACAATTTGCAACTGCTAAATTGTGGAAGCAACCCAAAAGTCCATCCACTGAGGACTGGAAAAAAAATGTGGTCCTTTTATATAATGGAATATTATTCAGCTATAAAGAAAGATAAGCTTGAGGCTTTTATAGGTAAATGGTCACAACTAGAGACCATACTCATAAGTGAAGTAAATCAGACCTGCATGTGTAAGCATCATATTGTTTCACTAGTGTAAGACCTGAAAGAGTAAATAAAAATAAGAGGTATGATAAATAAAAACTAGGAGGTATGATAGATATTGTGAAAAGAAAGGAAAATGCTCAAAAGTAAAGGGCAACTGGGGTGTGGGAAAAGAGAAATGAAAGAAGGGGAAATTATGTAACTATGTATATACAGGATAACTAACATAGTTGTAGTACTGTCTTCTATTGTTCTACAGAAAGGAACAGTTAATGATTACTTGTTCTATCAATCTTGTATGTCTCTATTTGTTTTCCTGAGAAACCACTTTGAAGATATCACTAAGTAATACAACAACCATAGTTAATTTCCTACAACTTTGCCTGTAACTGTTTTGTTTGTATTGTTCTTATGCTGTTTTGTAAATGGATGTCTGTTTGTTAATATGTTTTCCTTCTTTTATTTCTTAAAATAAAAAAAAACTAAAGCTTATGCTAGTGCCTTGTGTACCAACAGGTTGCAGAAAGCTATGAGGTTCTTTTCTCACAATACGAAGATTTATGGGCTGCTATTGCAATAATGTCACCTTTGCTCTTCTTGAAAATCTATGTTTCTCTACCACCCCTGAATATCTAAGTGGATAAAACATTTGTGATTTACAACTGTTACAAGTCTGAATATCCAATATTTAAATTTTGTTTCTGTTGTTAATTCAATCCCCAACTCATGGATTGGCTTTGACTCTTGATTTCATTAATCTGAACTTTCTTTGGTCTAGGATTATTAAGTCTACTGCCATGAATAGATATTTTAACATGAAAGTATGTCAATATTTTCTAAGTCACTGGTGGATGGATCCATGTGTATTGCAGTAAAGCACTAGAAGGAGCTTAGGTATTGAAATATGAAAAATTCTTATTACTATCTGGATGTTCTTTGGTAGGGCCAGGTCATTTTGCTGCTCTAGACACAACCTTCAGTGTCTGTAAAGTGAATTCATAAAAAACCCATGCCCCACAATGTTACTATGAAGATTAAGTGGAATAAGTGTCTACAAAATGTATCAGCACACAGTGAAACCCTCTGGCATGTAAATTTTGATGCTTCTTAACTTGTCTAAGAAACAGAAGAACTTTTCCAGAAATAAAATAGATTATCAAACTGTGATTTCTTAATTAACCACGCTAAATCAATTTGCTCGTAGGTGACTGTTTTCTATTGTGAAGTGTAAGATACAATCAAAGACAAAGTTCAGGGAAAATACATCAGAAATTACTGGAGAAAGAATGGCTGATGGATTGGGCAGCATCCCTAACTAACCAGAAGAGGTTCAGAGCGTTCCAACTGAAGCAGCATGAACAGTAAGATTTCATAACTGAGTGTGGAAGAAGGACAAAGAAAATTTGTAGAGAAAAAGGAACACTGACATATTACGCAATGAAAAATAAGTTAGTATAGCCACTCAACATAACAGTGTAGAATTTCCTCAATAAACTAAAAATATGACTACTGTATGATCTAGCAATTTCACCAGAGCATGTATATCTAAAAGACTTGAAATCACTGTGTCAAAGAGGCATCTAAACTCCCTGCAGTATTGACTGTATGACTACTATATGATCTAGCAATTTCACCAGAGCGTGTATATCTAAAAGACTTGAAATCACTATGTCAAAGAGGCATCTGAACTCCCTGTAGTATTATTCACACTAGCCAAGAATCAGAAATAACCCTAGCTTCTACCAGCTAAAGAAAGAGTTAAGAAAAGGTGGCATAAATACACAAAGGAATACTATTTAGCCATAAAAACATGAAGTCCTTTCATTTGCAACAACATGGATGGAAGTAAGATATATTATGTTAAGTAGAGTAAGTCAAGCACACATAGACAAGTTCCAGGCATCCTGCTCAGATGGATTATCTAGACAGTGATCTCAAAGAAATTGCTAGTAAAATAGAGGTTTCCAGAGGCTAGGCGGAAGGGGGGGCATGGCTGGCCTGTGTATACCAAGTTACAGTGAAAAACTACAGACTGGCATGCTCTTGTGCAGCAGAGCTATGGCAGACAGTGATAATGCACTGCAGATTTAAAAAATTTGAGAAGAAAGGTTTTGAATCCTTTCACCACAAAGAAATGATAAATATTTGGACCACTAGCTATGTTTACTCAAATTTGAACATCATACAACTTATATATGTCTCCATATATCACATGGTGCCCCCCTTAAATGCTCAAAACAGGAGTATTTGTTTTGATGGTTAGTCTGGTCTTCAATATGCATCTATGATAACTTTATTTGTTCTTGTAAGATAAATGAACGTAATGCTGGAAAAATAAAAGGGTGTGGAAGGGAGGAAAAAGAATTGAAATGTGCTGTGCGTGTAACAACTCCTTATAGTGAAGTAATCATTATGTACTGAAACATGGACTAATGAAAGTTAAAAAATAAGAGTGAACAGACCTTTGTTAGATGTTAGCGAGCATTTCCAATTGACACAATATCTAGTTCTGTGTTAGTGCACATGTTGGCCTTTAATCTTCTTATGTAGGAACTTAAAAGGTTGTAGCCTCAGTTTAAAAGCCTCTCAAATAACACTTAGTGCATGTAAATCTTAAGTAACAAACATTTGCTCTGATGCTATAATGCTACATAAACTGTAACATGTCAGCTTTTGTGAATGTATTTCCCAACAGTGCTTTATGATTGTGTCACATAGAGAGCTGACATGCATTGGGGATGAATGTGGTTAGTGCCAGTTAATGAAAGCCTGTGATGATATTTTAGGCTTCTACTTTGAAAGAAAAAAATCTATGAATAGTTTCCATAATATTAATCTTTCACCTTTGATGCAGAATGCATGCAAAATATTTGTGAAGGTAGAATGAATACACTCAAGCCTCAGGCTTGCAGGTGTGACCACACATGGTTATGTCTTTCATGACTTTTTTATTTGTGTGTATGGCACTGAAGATTAAACCCATAGCCTTCACAGTGAACTATATCTCCTACCTTTTCAAATTCTTTTTTTTATTTTGAGACAGGATCTCAGTGAGTTGCTACATTATTAAATTGCCCAGACTGAGCTTTAAAATACAATCCTCCTGCCTCAACCTCAGTGTGCTGGGATTACAGACATCCACTACTACTCCCAGCTTGTCATTCACAAGCATGAATTTTTTTTATTTCTTATACATTGTTTAATTATGCCCATAAATTATGAGAAGATCCAAAATTATGAAACCTCTCCCTCCACTGACCAGGCCTATGGCCCCTGGAGAGAACAGTCCAAGATTGGCTTCCCCTCTCTCCATTGATATGACTCAGGGACTGGAGACCAGTGGAAATGCCAGCGACACAGTAGGAAAATGGCTAGAGTGCACACAATGGACAGGTAGGACTAAAGGCACAGAAAAGTCTGAAGCAACAGTAACAATAGAAGCCAGCAAATGGTAAGTCAGGTGAATCAGCTTTATGCTTCAGAACAAAGACACACAGAATAGAAGTGGGTAGGAAGGGCTGCCCCCTTTTCTTTTCCTTTTCTTCTTCTTCTTCTTTTTTTTTTTTTTTTTTTAAATGTCTGGGGAGAACTCCGCTCATAGAAAACTAATCCCATCCCCCCAGTTGAGAGACAAAGATCAAACTCAAACTTAGTTGCAAGAGAACACATTCTAGGATCAGATGTGGATCTACCACAGAACTGTAGACACTAGAGGAATTTTGTGGCTTTTACTTTTCTCTGCCTGATGGGTTTTCCTCTCAGTAGTGTGGGTTTCCTCTTGGGTTAGTGTGTTGTGTTTTGTTTAATTTTTTGTTTTTGTTTTCTGTTTTTCCTCTCTGCTCTGTTTTGTCTTGTTTTGGTTTACATTATGTATGTTTGCTGCTTTTTTAGGTATTCATGGTTATTTTTGTTCCCTGGTTTTTTCTTTTCTTTTTTCTGATCTGTTTTATTCTCTTTTTCTTTTCTTTATTGTTCACTATTTAGATCTCTAAACTTTCCTTTTGTTTTATTCTACTTGTCTTCTGATTCTCTTTCATCAGCTATCTTGCTTGATTTTATGATATTTTCATGTGAGTAAACATTGTCTCTTCTCTTTCTATTTCACTTCAAAACTCCTAAGCCTTCTCTTTCAATCCTTGCCTCTGTGTTCAACAATTACTCAAAACCTGGATGACCAACCTGTGCCCTCCAATCTTGCTCCTACTATATTTAACTGATTCACCTCCCCATTCTACCCCCTACCCTCCTCCACCCCCACATAACAGAGTAAAATCATTCAACTAAGTGGAAAATCATTGCATACAAGTTCCTAGTATAAATTGGATTATATTATGTAACTGTAGAATTGGCTCCTATGGTCAAAGGTATCAGGCTAATAGTTGCTACAGTGTGTAAGTACCCAGGCTGTGATTGAGTCAATTGTTATTGCTAACTGTACTACTTTAACCAGGATATTATACTGTTATAATCAGTTTTTCTCCCTTGAATTATAACACTGCAATTGCAAGGAGTCATAACCATCACCATTATCCAGAGCAAAATGAATGGGCCATTATTTAAACAGATAGCAACTCCACATTTTTAATATATTGGCAAGGTAGATGCTTGAGATAGCCATAAAGGCCAAGAACCACTTACACCTAGAAGACATCCTGAGGAACAGACATCTCCTAGGAAAGCCTCAACACTAGGGATAAATCTGTCTAAATAAAACATGTACAACCATGAACACAGAAAACAAAGTAAAAAAAAATAGAAAATAGAAAATGTCAAGAGGAAGAAGTAAAATGCAACCCCAAATACCCAACCCATCCAGAATAAGTTCAGAGGAAAAAGACATACAGGAAATCAAAAGCCAACCACTGGAACTCTGAAATGATAGCAGTAGAAGTGAAAAAGCAAATGGAAGAGGCCACAGAAAAAATAATCTTTTAGGTGCAAAAAGAAGTGATAATCAAAATGAAACACATAAAAGCAGATACAGATTTAGAAAACAGAGGAATTCAATAAAGTGATATACACAACATAGACAAAAAATGGAATCAAAGACACAGATCCTAACAGAAATTCAGGAGATTAAAAACTCCATTAAAAGTATATGCAATAGTTTTCATGAATGCAAGGATAGAATATCAGATCTAGAAGACAGAAATGCAATTAGGGTTCAGGAAAAAAAAAGATATCTTAGAAATAGCAAGGGATCATGAAAAAAATCATTCCAATAGCTACAAGACAAAGCAAAGAAGAACATAAGATTGACTGGAGTTAGTGAGAAATCTGGAGACAGCATAAAAGCCATTAGAAACCTCTTCACAGCAATAATGGCAGAAAACTCCCAAAACATGAATTAAAAATTTGACATACAAATAGATGAAGTATATAGAACCCAAAGAGCCATGACTAAAATAAATCTACGCTAAGGCATATAATAATCAAGGTTCCAGAAATTCAACACAAGAACAAAATAGTAAAAGCAGCTAGAAAAAAGAAATAAATCACCTATAAAGGAAAGGCCATCAGAACTACAATAGGTTTCTCAACACCAACCCTCAATTTAAGGAGGCAGAATGGATCAAGAAAAAAGATCAAAACATAAACCCTCAATTGAACCCTCATTTCAAGATTGGCAGAATGGATCAAGAAAAATGATCAAAAAATATGCTGCATTTAAGAAATAAATTTTACCCCACAAATTCATAGACAAAAAGTCAAGAGATGAAAAATAATTCCACATGCCATAGGAGCCCAGATAAAAGTAGGGATAGCTATTTTATATGCATACAATATAAACTTTAAGCCAAAACTGATCAAAAGAGACAAGGAAGGTACCTGCATACTTAAGGGAAAACTCCAAGAAGAAAAGATAACAAGCATAAGTATATATGAACCAAACACCAGTACACCAAACTACATAAATATTAACAGACATGAAAAACCAAATAAATACTAAGAGAACTGTAGTGATGGGCCTCAATACTCCACTCCTACAAATAGATTGATCAAAAAGACAAATAATCAACAGAGAAATATCAGAATTTAACCAAGCCTGTGATCAAATGATAGATACCTACAGAGTGTTCTACCTCAAAACATCAGAATATGCACTCTTATCAGCTGCATATGGGACATTCTCCAAAGTGGATCACATATTACCCCACATAACATGGTTAAGTAAATGCAGAGGAATTGAAATCATTGCATGCATACTATCTGACCATAGCACAGTGAAACTGTAAATCAATGACAAAAGAAATCACAAAGACTACATAAACATATGGAAATTAAAATTAAATTCTGAACAACCAACGGGTAATAGAAGAAATTAAAGTCAAAAATAAACATTACATACAATTAAATGATAGTGCTGATACAGCATACTGAAACTTACGGGGCACAATGAAAGCAGTCCTACAAAGGAAACTTATAGTGATGAACTCAAATGTCAGGAAAACAGAAGGAGCTGAAATGAACAACCTAATGTTGAACCTCAAACCTCTAGAAAAAGAAGAACGAATCAAACCCAAAGTTCATATAGGGAGGAAAGTATAAAGATAAGAGCAGAAATTAATGCAATGGAGACTTAAGAAAATTACACAAAGAATCAATGACTCAAAAAGTTAAAATAATACATAAAATTTATACACTATTACACAACTTCATCAAAAAGAGGAAAGAAAAAACACAAATTTAAGCAACTAGGAATGAAAAGGGGGAAATCACCACCAATCCTACAGAAATACAGAATATTAGCAATACCTACTAAAAAACCTATATTCTAATAAGATGGAAAACACAATAAATGGACATATTCCTAGACACAACTGAATTGCCAAAACTAAATCTAGAAGATATAAAACTTCTAAATAAGCTGATATGAGCCAGTGAAATTGAAAACGTAGCTAAAAATTTACCAACAAAGAAAACCCCAGGCTCTGACAGATTCACTGTTAATTCCACAAGAAATTTAAAGAATAATGAATGCCAATAACAGTGAAACTCTTTAAGGAAATTGAAAGGGAAGCAATACTTCCAAAATAGCTTCTGGAAGCAAGTACTACCCTGATTCCAAAACCAGTGGAGAACCCCCCCTCCAAAACCAAAAAAACACTAGAGAATAATCTCCCTAATGAACATAGGCAAAAAATCCTCAAAAACGGCAAACAGAATGCTACAAATTGTCAAGAAGATTATACACCATGACCAAGTAGGATTCATCCGTCACATGCAGGGATGGTTCAACATATGCAAATCAATAAATATAATACACCATATCAAAAGAAATAAAGACAAAAATCACACAATCATCTCAAAAGATGCAAAAAAATCATTAGACAAAGTCCAACACCAATTCATGACAAAAATCCTACAGAAAACTGAAATAGGTGGTCTTCATTTCAATCTGATGAAAGCCACGTATGACAAAACAGCAGCTAACATCATACTAAATGATCAAAAACTGAAAGCTTTCACTCTGAAATCAGGAACAAGACAAGGATGTCCACTATCACCACTAGTATTCAACATGGTTCTGGAAATATTAGCCAGAGCAATTAAATAAAAGAGAGAAATAAAAGGAATGAGGATAGGTATGGAAAAAGTTAAATTATCACTATTTGCAGATGATATAATCCTCTACATAGAAGACCCCAAAAGTTCTAGATTTAATAATCAAATTCAGTAATGTAGTTGGGTACAATGTCAACATCAAAAATCAGTAGCACTACCTTACACAAGAAAAAAAAATCACTGAGAGAAATTAGGGAAACCACATCCTTTACAATAGAAACCAAAACAATGAAATATTTAGGAATCTATCTAACAAAGGAATTAAAAGCTCTATACATTGAAATTACAGTACTCTGAAAATGGAAAGCTATCCCTTGCTCATGGACAGGAAGAACCAGAATTGTGAAAATGCATACTCACAGAACTGTTGTACAGATTCAATGCAATCCAAGTCAAAATACCATTAGTGTACCTCACACAACCAGAGAAAATATGCCTAAAATTCATTTAGAACCAGAACGGACCTAGAATAGCAAAAGAAATCCCAGGCAACAAAAGCAAGGCAGGAGATTTCACAATCCCTAACTTGAAGTTATACTACAAAGCTACTGTGATAAAATCAGCATAGTACTGGCAAAAAAAAAAAAAAAAAAACCCAAAAGCAGACCTGAGGATCAGTGGAAAAGTTTAGAACATGTAGACAACTACAAACGGACTCAACCAACTTATCTTTGACAACAGGGCCAAACATGTTCACTGAAAGAAAGACAGGCTCTTTAATAAGTGGTGCTAGAAAATCTTGCTTTCCCCAGGCCAAAGACTAAAACTAGACTCATATCTATCACCATGATGGACATGATGTCTATTTTTACTTTACTAAAATAAGTAAAAATAGATAAAAGATCTAAGCATTAAAACAGAAACACTAAATTTACTGCAAGAGAAATAGATGGAAATCTTGAAGACAGAGGTGTAGGCAGAGACTTCATGTACAAAACCCAGATCACGTGGGAAATACTACAAAGATCAAGAAATTAAAATGTGTATTGAAAAGCTTTAGCGCAACAAAAGAAATCACCAAAAGAATGGAAAGACAACCAACAGTATGGGAAAATATTTTAGCCAGTTGACACTCAGATAAATCACTTATATATAGAACATATAAAAAATTCAAAAAAATGAGGCCCCTTAAATCCAAAGACCCAATCCAAAAATGGTCATCAAAATTGAATATATACTTCTCAGGTGAAGAAAAGAAATAGCAAATACATGAAGAAATGTTCAACATCATTGGCCATTTGAGAGATGCAAATTCCATCTCAGTCCGGGAAGAATGGCTATCATCAATAAACCAACCAATAACAAATGCTGGTGGGACTGGGAGGAGAAGGAATCCTTCTCCACTGTTGCTGGGAGTGGATACTGGTGCAACCACAGTGGAAATCATTGTGGAGATTCCTTTAAAAATGAACATTAGAGGTACCATTCCACCCAGCTGTTCCCCTTCTGGCTATTTTCCCAGAAGAATTAAAACATCATACCACAGTGATATATGTGCATCCATGTTTAAAGCAGTGTAATTTGTAATAGTTAATCTTGGAAACAACCCAAAACTTACCAACTGAGGAATGGACAAAAAAGATATGTTTTTTTTTATACAATGGAGTAGTACTCAGCCATAAAGAAGGATAAACTGGAGACTTTTATAGGTAAATGAATGCAATTTGAGACCATAATCATAAGCTAAATAAATCAGACCACATGTGTAAACATTATATTGTCTCAGCAGTGTGAGAAACTGAATGAGTAAATAAGATCCAGGATGTACAACGGTTATTTGGAAAAGGAAAGAAACTGTTCAAAAGAAAAGAGAAATTGTGATGGAGTAAAGGGGAAAAGAAGGAAGACAAAAGGAAAAATATATACACAAGATAGATAAGATATTTGTAAGGCTAATGCCTCTTAGTTTATTGAAAATGAATGTTTGTGGACAATATTTCATGCCTATATCTTGTGCTCTGAGTAAATACTATGAAGATAACTATACACAATGTATTAATTATCATTTCTCTCCTACTAGCCTGTTTTGTAACTCTTCTTTTATTGACGTTTTTTCTCTTTAAAATAAAACAAAATTACATAAGCTGGAATTCTGAAAGGAGTTGATATTGAAATACAAGAAAATTAATAGGGACCTAAAATGATAATATTTCTGGTCATCTGATTAATTTTTTATAACAGAGATGCTGGCAGCATCATAATTTTGTAAAGAGAAAATAGTGTCATAGTAACATTAACAGAACGTGGATTTTCCTTTATTATAGAATACAAGCCATCCAAACTGGCCTATCATTTGCAGAGAAACAGTTGAAAAGAGAATATTGATGCACCTTGCTTCTTTTGTCAGTGAAAAAGACACACACACACATCCACATACCCACACACATGCATGCTCACAACTATCTGACAGACATTTTAAGAAAAATGCATAAATTCCAATAATGTATATTTGTGCCACACATTTTTACAGTAAAAAACTAAAGTAAGGCCACCTGCAAACCCCTTTTGAAATATATTCTTTATCTTTTTCATTAGTAATAACACTTCACAATTTGCTAGCTAGCATCATTTTCACACGTTTGTGTTACATAATTGTGCATTCTTAAGAGAGAGTATTTTGATCTGCAGTTACAACTCATTAAATTTAACTTTAGTAGAGTATATTGGTTTAATATTCCTCAGTTTCTTTATTTCTTGTCTTATTAATGGATATATGAAGTGTTTCCAAGTATTCTTAATTACAAACAGTGCTGCAATCAATACCTATATATTTCTCTTCCAGAACACATGCCTGAAAGTTCTTTAGAGCAAGCCTAGTGGAGACACCGCTGTGTTGTGTGGTACACTGCACAATTTTGTCAATTTATCTGTTCATCAGTAGTGCATGAGAGTTATCTGATTTCCACTCCTTCACTTGGTATTGTTAGTCTTTTAATTTTTCAGTATCATATGTACAAAATGTTATCTCACTTTCATATGCATTTGCCTGACTGAAAGCTGCTAAAATGAGATAGGTCGTCTTTTCATGTGTCACTGTAATTGCAGTTCTCCTCTGGGGCTTTGTACTAGGCTCACTGACTCAGGTGTGCTCTTCTATAACACAGTACTCCCTTTCCATCTGTGTTTTTTTTTGGTTTGTTTGTTTTTTGTTTTTTTGTTTTTCTCCGGTACCAGGAACCGAACTCACGACCTTGTGCTTGCCAGGCAGGCGCTTTTGCTGCTGAGCTAAAGCCCCAGCCCCTCCATCTGTGTTTTACTTCAACTCCATACATGGTCACTTTACACACAAATTACCACATAATGAAATTTTTTTCTTTATGTGCACTCTTTCTATGTTTAAGAAATAATTTCCCACTCTGAATTTGTGATGTTATTTTTCTGTATTTTCTTTTAAAAGTTTTAATCACATTCTTATTTAAATGTTTGTATATGTGTGATGGTGTGTATAAAAACCAAAGGCACTCATATTTATGACCTGTGCAAGCTCCAGATCTTATAATAAGTTCTCTCTACCCGTTAACATTATTTGCTTTTAAACTACATGTAGAATGATGTGATACTTTCAAGTCCCTGCCTGAGGTAGAAAGCTGTGACAGAGATGGGTAGCCCATGATATTCAGACCAAGGCATCGGTTTCTTCACAGCAAAATGCAATCTATGTTTATGGTATTAACTTTTCACCCAAATTAAGCCTGAAATGCAATTTAATAGTTAAGTTTTGTTAATCAAATTATACAATTTTTAATTGTATAATTAGGAGAATTAAATGACTTGTTTACCGCTTATCCATATACAAGTAGTATTACCCATTGCTTAAGAGAACTTTTCATAATACTGTAAGGAGATACAAATAAACAAATTCACCTTAGTACATGTCATGACAAAATAACTGAACTATTTAAAAATTTCCTTAAGATATTCCATAATTGGGTAACCTTTCTTCAGGAAATACAAAGTGTTTATGAACGAAACATTGATATATAATACTGCAAAATATTCTCAAAGGGAAAAGGCTCCTGGCTTTTCTTGTCTACTTATCTCTAAGATTCTTCTGTTTTATCAGTCAAAGTCATTGATTGCTAAGTTGCTACTTAAGTGTTAGTGAAATCTCTCCCTGGAGTTCAGATGAAGTGGGTGACTGAGTAATATTTATTTCTCTTTTCTATATTGTCCAAGTATTCTCTTCTATTGTGTTAACTATTGTGTAATTATATGTTAAAATAAATCACAAAATACAGCCACCTTTTTTGTCTTCTGTACTCGGAGGGCTGTCTGCCTCCTTGCTACCTGGCCTCCTGTGTCACCCCATGTGGATGATAGGCCTGCAGGTGGCCAATCCTGAAGCTTGCTTCTACTTATCAGTTATATGTCAACAACTTTTACAGAGTTAAAAAGTACAGCTCTCTCCACAGGGGCAAAAAGAAATATGCTTAGCAGCAGGTTTCATTTTAATTATCAGATCATCAGCATTGAAGAGACAGCAGGCTGTTTTTACGATTCCAAAGCCAGAGTTGAGCTTTCACTTAGTTTTATTGAACAACTGCATGATGATGCTACCAGTAAAAGAGGATACAGAATTCAGAGCTGCTATAAAATTTGCTTTAAAAGTACAAGTGGAACAGTAAGATGGGTACCTGCAACGGCTTTGAACCCTAAGAGGACTGAGAGTCAATGTTTTAAATATTGCCATTACCATCACTCTGTAGCAATGAAATATAGATCATGAATAGAGGACTCAAAATACTTACTGGTAAGTAAAATTGCCTATAAGCCATTATTCCATATTGCCTTTTAGCTTATATAGACAGTAATTTTGTTTTTAGGGTAAAGAAATACAAATTTTTTTAGGTATATACTATTATTATTTTTTCCTCTAAACAGGAAGTTAAATTGCAAACCATCAATGAAATGCCAAGATACAGCTGTTTCTAGCAAAAGTTACATGGGAAATGCTATAAAAGTGATTGCTTGATTCATAACACCACACACACACACACACACACACATACACACACACACACACACACACATACACAAAGCAGGGTGCTTAGTGAGAAGATTTACGGGAAAGGCCTCTTCTAGAAACATCTGGGCAGGGGCGGTGATATAGTTCAGTGACATAAGCACCTGCCTGGAAAGCCCAAGGTCCTGAGTTTGATTCCCAATACCAAAAAAAAAGAAACATCTGGGCAGTGCTCTGGGGACAGGGATTCACACCCTTCCCTGAAAGCCTAAGAGGTAAGGTTCCAGTGAGGTCTTCCCTAGTGCTTGAGATTTACTGCTGAAGCTGGATGGATGCAGTGGCTGAGGGTTGTAGGCAGACATCAAGAAGAGGAGATCACTGAGGCTTCCAAGTCCTGCAAGCACTTGTTAGACATGTGATGATTTCCCAAGAGTTTGATGTGTCCAGAGAGGGAAGAGGAGGAGAATAGAGAGAGAGCTCAGACAGGAGGAAGAGGAAAAGAAGAACTGAAGTAGAGAGAAAGAGAGAGGTCATCCAAGACCTTGTGCAATAATTTTGTCATTTGGTGTTTTACTAAATCTCTGCAGAGACAAAAAAAAAAAAAAAATGTCCTGTAGGATCCGATGTGCATCTGAGAAAACCTTGAGTGATGTAGTGCTGGAGCCTTGCTCTGCACCACCCTATTGGAGCTGCAGCCACACATCTGAGAATTCTTTCCCTTGTATGGTTGCAAGCTACATTGTCCACAGGAAAAATGTGTGAGACATGTGGAAGGTAGACCTACAGTTTACCCATTAAGCTCTGAGGGTCTGTGAAGGGACTAGGTATGTTACAGTCGTAGTTGATGGTTTACTGCCTAATCTGGTCAGAATATTGCCATGATTGGACCCATAATTTCACTACATCCCTTCAGATCTTCAACTGATCCAGATCTTTGGCCGTGTGTTTTTGTATGTGTCTGTGTGTTATGGTTTTTAACCTAAAATGCCCCAAAGCCTCATGCACTCTCAGGTAGGATTTGGATCATGAGTGTGATAACTGGATCATGGGTGTATTACTGGATTATAGGTGCAATAGCTGGTTTAGCCCCCCAATTGGGATAGAATGGCTCTAAGTGTAGCTGAATTAATTTATTGAGGACAGAAGACACGTCCTGGGTTTCAGCAGCACCACCCAACAGACTTGAAGCCCAGATTGGATAAAAAGAAAGGAGAGTTCACTGCTTGCTTCTTCTTGCCTACCCTGCCAAGGACTGTTTCTACCCTGCCATGCCACCTTGTCTTGGAACCAGCCAATTATGGGTTAAAATTTGTACAAACTGTGAGCTAAAGTAAATGTTTCCTCCTTTACCTTGTGGATGTTATTTTCTCCCAGGTACAAGAAAAGTAACTAAGACAGTGTGAGTGCTGTTTGTGTTTAATTCCTGAGCAGTTTGTCATTTTTCCCCGGCAGGTTTCTAAGAACAATAAAGCTACAGGTAATAGGATTCAGATAGGATTATATCTTGTCCTAAGGGTTCCAGTTTTCTTGTGCAAGGTCCAGTTTGTCTCCAAGTGTTCACAGAGATGTTGGTTTCTTTTCTGGTTGCTACTGTAGCTGACTGAAAGTAGCTATTATCGGATGCACAGCAAGTGACTGCTCCACCAGCTCCCTCAAGCTATGGTCTTATGCCTGTAACAAATCACTTAGTCATTGTCTCTCTCAGAAGTTTTCTTTCTCTAAACAAACTCCGACCCCTGCAAACTGTATGAGGACAGAGGCACAAAAATTCAGGCCCTCAGCAATGTGGAAGGCTAGAAATGCACCACCAAAGAAGCCATAAAAATGCTCTGCCCACAGGAAGGACTCACTATGTACCTCCTCAGCCAACCCCTGCCTGATTTTCAAACTAGACACTACCAGGTGACACACTGACAACAGAGTCTACCTGAGAACTGTCATTTTTGAGGAAGTTGGATGTGTTGACTTTGCTCTATACGACTGTGCATCTTTGGTACCAAAACAAGGTTGTGACTTGTGTCTGACATTGACCACAGTTTGAATGGTCTAAGAGTGAGCAAGAAGGATATAGCCTGCCTCACTTTTCATCCAGCTACAAGTAAAGAGTTGGCTCCAGCGGGCAATTAAATGGGCAGAGAGGTAATATAGTAAATGTTTTGATTGCATTCCATTAGTTGTGCTTATTTGTGATATTCATTGCACCATATTTCTTACTTTCTTCCTAGATATGTATTTATTTATTTTCCTGCTGAACTGCTCAGTTTCTTCCACTTTTCCAGTATTCTTTCTTTTTTACTTTTCTGTTTTCTGATTTACACTAACACCAGTATCTATTTGAAAATGCCTCTAGGGACTGTAATTTCTAAATTCAGTATCTGTATCTTTTTCTACCCAGTGACAAAACAAGTGAAGTTGAAGCATCAAAGAAAACTTACCAGTCTAAAAATTTGAAATCATTTCCCTCAAGATGAGGGGGAGGGGCTGGGGATTTAGCTCAGCGGCAAAAGCGCCTGCCTGGCAGGCGCAAGGTCGTGAGTTCGGTTCCTGGTACCGGAGAAAAACCAAAAACAAAAAACAAAACAAACAAACAAAAAAAAAAACCACAAAAAAAAAAAAAAGATGAGGGGGAAATAACTGTGATCCTCTTTGGAAAGCGATAAGGTAGAGGGTTGCCATGAAAAAGACACCTGTTTGCAATTTAGCTACCACAGGTCCACAAAAAAAATCACTTATATAACATTACTGAGGATTTTCAGAGAATACAGCCTACTAGAACATGAGGATTTATTTCCTAGTAAAATCAAATCCCAAGGGTAAAATAAGCTAAGGAAATAACCAAATGTGAGTGATTTCTTATTCATCATAAACGTGTGATTCAAAGCATCACAGAAGAGCTAACAAAATAAATATCAACAGCAAATTTCAACCATAAGAGACACTAAATACACGAAACTTCATCTGTATGCTGTTTATTTGCTATATGAATAAACAATAATTTGTAACATAAACTATTTGATACCACTCCTCTCCTTGGTGAGTAATTCACGGTCGTTAAATTTGCTTTTTCTTTTGATAAAATTAATTTAAAATAGAAGTATACTTACAAAAGAAGATACAGACGAATGTTATGTGAAAAGAAAAACAGCTGTAAGAGTGGTTTTGTGTTGGCTTTCTGGTCTACCGCTGTGGCCTCTAGGCAGCTCGACCCATCCTCAAGGGCAGAGAAATAATCTAGGCACAGGCTGCCACAGGTGTGGCAATGCAAAGGCACTGGAAGAGCTGCAAGAACAGGAGCCTCTGACTCTCTAAGATTCAATGTGTTGCCAGTGCTGATACTCATCAGAACATTAAATGTGTGGTGGTGAACAGATGGGGAACTTGCTCATCAAAAGGAAGAATCCATGTTCGATATCAGGTATGAAAAGAGTAAGTTCAAATGCAAATCTACAAGACAGATAAGCTTGGGGACTAGGCGTAGACAGAAAAAGTGAGGAGGCTTTCAAAAGAGAGAAACAGGCAGAAACCACAAACTACTCACACAGGAGTGGGTGGTTGTTGTATTTCAGAATTGAAGTAAAGTTTTACTCAAGAAGAGTTTAGTTTCTCATAAAGGCAACAATGCCCATTCTCCACTCTTTTTACCCTGGCAACAGAATTCCCTTCTTTTTTTTTACCATCACACTATTATAATAAGAAAAAGAATGAACAAAAATGATTAAAGGGTACGTCTCAATCCACCTTGGAAAATGCACTGGGAGAAATCTGAAAGCTGTTTTTTCCAGCTGTCTGTGGAGATTTGGGGCAGGTTTGCACATTCAGACTGCTCTGGAAGGCCCAGTGTAAGATGGAGGTGGGGTGAAGGAGAGAGAACACTGCCATATTTAGGCAATAAATTCTGTCCTTCCAGGTAATTATGATGAAGGCCTGTTTTGTTCAAAGTAAGAAATTAGAGCGTGTTTAACTATCTATTCATTCATTCTTTTTCTGGTTTTGCAATTCTGGGGGTAGAAGCGAAGGCCTTGTGCATGACAGGCAAGTCTTTACAAAGGTGATGCCCTGAGTCCTGCTTCTTTGAGTTATGCATGATATTTAAATATTTAGAGCACAGAGTATGGGTCTGTCTCTCTGCTTGAGTGCTGCCACTGTGAAGGTTAGGACAGAACCATGCTGCACATCATAGCTACACTTCAGTTAGTGTGGACTCCTATTTTTTCTGTCAGTGCTGTATAGACAAGGACAAACAGTACATTCTGAATAGCATTGGAGTCTAAGTAGGAAAATTTATGAGAACATAATTAAGATGAAACTTTTTTTTCTTATGCACATGTAGAATTGTCTAAGTCTTTCTATGTACACTCTCATGAAACCTGAAAAAGTTAGCAGGCCAGGAGCGAAGCAGGTAGGTATCTGTAAAATTAGACAATGGGTTTTAAAATTATGTTTAAAATTAAGCCCATGAATAAGTATTACAGATATAACTCAGTTGCAGACTTTAAAAATCAGTTATTTTCAAACAATTAGCTTGTGCTGGTAACATGGTTTTTTTCCTAAGTACTCATATTTTAAAATCTTTGTTCCTACCGTTTGAACAAAAGAAACAATCCATGTAAAACCATTTCAAAATACTCTTATACATATTGCATGAAAATTTAATATATCTTACACTATAAGTAAAAACACAGATAGTGAACCTATACTATATAATCGCTAGTCTAATGATGGTGACAGCATTTACATTATCCCTATGGGATAAATATTAGATCATCAGCATAGAGTTCTTAAAAGACTGTAATGACAAGGAATGGTAAAAAACTTCTACCGTTGATTTTCTGCTAAATTGCTTGTGCTCATCACAAAAATCTAGGAGAACGAATCTATTTCTAGCCCACATTGTATTTTAGCACTTATACAGCCTCTGCACACATAGTTATCTCTGGTAAGACCCGGGATAGGTGAAGGTGGGCACAGAAGCCTTGCAACCTAGTGAGCAAGGGATGATGGTGAAGCCCCGTATATCAGGAGATGTGTAGTTTCACTTACTTGGATAATTACTTTATATGAAAATAAAGTGAAAACAGCTTGTCAACAGTGGTGATTTCGAGCTTTACTGTAGATTCTAATCATCTGGATGGATGTTTAAAACATAGATGTGCTGTTCCTAATTCTATGGATTTCTATATCAAACTACTTCCCATATGAGGATGATTTGAGAGGTCCTAGGACTGATCCTTGAGAAACCCTTCTATAAAAAAAAAAAAAAAAACAACCAGCTCATGTAAATTTGGAGATGATGATTTAGTGTTTAGATTTCACATGCAAAACAACTGGGCCCTGAATAAACATTTTCTGATGTACAGTATAATCTTCCTGTAACACTCTATAGGTTCCATAGGTTCAGTATCCAGGACTGACACTGAATTTATTATGATGAGCACAAGCAATTTAGCAGAAAGTCAACGAGTTATAGTTTTATGCTGGTGTTAAAAGCTGTATACCTTCTCTTCTTTCCACTTGGATTTTACTTAAAAAGTTATATTCTAACTAAGAGGAAGTTCAGTTTCTTGGAGAGACTGACAAATGATAATTACTAATGGTGGAAGCAGTAAGAAACTACAATAGAACAGAAGGATTATATTTTGTTAAGAAAACAAGTTGATGTTCCACCTATAGTCTTAGCTGAGAAAACTTCACAAATGCCATCACTAAAAGCAACACACAGTTGGGGCTGGGGATTTAGCTCAGCGGCACAGTGCCTGTCTGGCAAGTGCGAGATCATGAGTTCAATTCCTGGTACCGGGGAAAAAAACAAAAACAAAAACAAATGAACAAAAAAAGGTTACATACATTTGAAATACAGTATGTTAAAACGGGGTCTCCATCAAAGTAATTAATTGTTAATTAATTAATTAAATTCATATTGTTACTATTTTGTTCCAAGCTACCCTATTTTGTTATATTAAAAGTAGGACATATATTACAATGGACTAAAAATTAAATATTACACAAATATAATATTGTTTCCAAGTCTTATTGCTGCTCCTAGATAGAAATAGAAAGTTAAAACTCAATATAACGAAGAAACTTGTGAAATAAAGTTGTAAATGTGTCAGTAAACTATTCATTATTTTCCCTCTAAGCTACTACATATAATACAGAAACATCGTATATTTAAGTAATGTAAAAAATGAACTTTGTATGCACATAAAAGAAGCTATTTCTAAATTTTTCCTTCTAGCTGTCAAGTCCAATCAACCTTCTTCAACCTGACATTTCTGAGGTTTCTACCAGCATCTACAAAAATTAAACTTGTTTGATTTTTAAGCCTAAAAAACACTTTTGAAAATATAAAAGCTAATGCTTCTCAAACACAGTTTAGCTCAGAAGGTGGTGGCGCTAAGAATAAAGTGAAATACTATATGTTTATTAATTGGCAAATAGTACTTATAATGACCATAATTACTTATAATGACCAAAATACTGTATCAAAAAATAGAAAATCAATATAAAATGTATAATATTATCCTCATCTATGCTGGGTAATGAAGAAAAAAAGTTGCAAATAGTTTCTGTGCTCTCTGTATAGTTTTTGCATTCTATTATTACAAATACTTTACAGGAAATAAAAATCGCAGAACTGATATGTGCAGATCTTCAGACTTTGATTTAATTAATCTGACTTTTCTATATAACCATAACCTGCTACAGCTGCTGTGGAGTACAATTGAAAGTCAGGGAGTTATATTATGATTATTTTTACAGTAAGTGTTTGAAAGTGAGAACCGAACCCTTCTAGACTATAAAAGTGCTGGTCACAAGACTCGGCTGCAGGGCTGGGGATTTAGCTCAGCGGCATAGCGGTTGCCTGGCAAGCGCATGATCGTGAGTTCGATCCCCGGTACCGGAAAAAAAAAAAAAATCAAAAACCAAAAAAAAAAAAAGAATCCGCGGCACCACCACCTCCGAGAAGTTCTCTTCCGAGCCATCTGCGAGGGCTGGTGTGCAGGCCGTGTCCTTTCTGTCCTGGGACCGCCACATCTAACTCAGGAGATCGAGGTGACCGTGTCCCTGGTCCTCTCCTTTGTTACCAGAGCTCCGCAGAGACACTGGTGGGACCTTTGTCCTATTCACAGCCCAGCATGCAGTACAGCACCTGGCTCAGCGTTTGTCATGTTTTTGTTCAATGATTAAATTAAGAATCTTGGCTTGGATGTGATATTTCCATATTTGGTTTCTAGTTTTTGAGAAGATAGATGACAAAAATGCACAGTGAGATAAAAGCTAAAGTAATTATTTTGAAGCATAAATTATTAAAACAACGTTAGCTAGCAGACAAAATAATAGAAAGTTGTAAAAATTCCTAATTCTGTTAATATTTATTTTTAGGCTATTACTGGCCACTTTAAAGGAAGGCTGTTGAAAAGAAAAAGCCTCATGAGAAGAAGCAAAAGTACTAGTTTGAAGAGAAACACAATTCAAGTAATTGCCCAGATTGAAAAAAAAAAGAAGAAGAACAGTCTTAAAATCCTGTTAGTCATAAGTAGAAACTGAGGTTTAGGATTCTTAGAAACTAAAGAGAGAAATATAGTCAATCTGAAAATTTGAAGGGATTATATATATATTCTGATTTTTTGTTTGTTTTTTTCCGATACCGGAAATTGAACTCACTACCTTGTGCTTGCCAGGCAGGGGCTGTGCCCCTGAGCTAAACCCCCAGCCCCTTATATTCTGATTTTTAATGAGAGGATTCTAGACAATTTTCCCTGACACCTTTTAAAAGCTGCACTGTGTAAACAGTACACAATTTTTTAATCCATAAAATGATGATAAAGTTAAATTTCTGTAGTGGTTCTTGCAGCTCTCCTCAATTCGAGCTAAATATACGATGCCACAAAGAAGTCAAAGTCAAGGAGGCCTAAGACATCCTCAAGGGCCTGGCTTGCTCAGTATGCATAGCTCTCAGCAGCAGGAGTGATCTACGAACAAACACATCTGGTTAGAAGTTCACAGTAGATAAAAACCACAATTTTTGTATATTTTTTCTTTATATCAAATTTTAAAGATTATAAGGTTGTAATCTGCAGTAACATGAAGACTGAGTCATTTTGTTGAGTAGAAGGGGCTACACGTTTGAAGAATCAGCAAAGGACTGTTGATCTTACATAAGAAAATTTGATTTGTAAATGAGGATTTTTATGTGAATAAGAGGCCACCCAAGCTTTGCATGAGGATAACAGCAGAAAGTATTCAGGGCTTTGTATTTTCTTGCAAATAATTTTACATCTGAACCAAGAAAAATAACTTTGAAAGAATGACTGAGGTCTTAACCACTTACACCACACAGAATGACCTCAATAATTTTAACCTGAACCATTTTCATTGCAAATGTTATCAATACCTCACCAGGACTTACAAAGCTTTGCATTTTAAGAAATTTGACTTTTTGGTGAACCATAAAAAGCTAAATTAGTTATAAAATATACCCTGAGGTAACTAACCATGTTAGTCTTCTGGATACAGTGGTAGGATATACACCAATTAGATATCACAGAAAATGTACTGAAAACTGATTTGAGTTTTAATGTAGAAAGTCCCCTATCATTCCATCTGGCAGCAACTGCGAATCATTGTACAATAATGAAGTCATACAATGTACATATTGCAAAATATGTGCTCTGGTTTTCTATATTAATGGCAACTATTTATTCAGTTCTTCTAAGAGCTAAGTTAGGTCATTACTCCAAAGTTAAAAAGAAAGAATATCACACAGTGTGATTTTGAGAAATTTGAGATTTGATGCATTTTTCAGACCCTATCACCAGCATTTTTACAAGTAATAAATTATGCATCCAATGTAGTATACACCTCTAGATTATGTGCTATATATTTAGATAGTACTCAATATATTGCTAGAAAATAAAAATCATGTATGTAAAGTTATGATATCAATTTCTTTAACTCTACAATTTCATAGATACTAGCATAATTTTTTTTTTGCTATTTTTCAGCCACCTCTATACTTAGTGGATGTTTATATTTGTCAATTACTAGGAAATAAAGATAAATATTTCCATTATAATTCCAAATGAGTTAATAAAACAAAAGTTTAATTTCTTAACTATATTTTTGGCATTATAAAAGAGAAAAACATATTCTTTAGGGGTTTTTTTAGTAGAGAATAACAATTTTCCTAATTAGCACTATGTATTAATCTGTTTTGTGTTACTGTACTTTAATACTTGAGAATTGGTGGCTTTAAAGAGAAAAGAGGTTTACATAGCTCACAGTTTGAAGGCCCATAACTGGCGATGGTCTTCTGCTTTTTGAGGGACGTGTGTGTGTGTGTGTGTGTTTCTGAAGACTGAAATTGAACTAAGGCCTTCACCTTTGTCTACAACCTGAGTTCTTTTGCTCTTTTATATTCTGAAAGGTCTTGTTAAGTTGCTAAATTGCCAAGGCTAGTCTTGAACTTGAAATCCTCCTGTCTCATCCTCCCAGAGTGCTGGGTTTCCAGGCCTGCAACATTACTCCTGACTAAGTGAGAGCCCTCTTGTCAGCAGAGGTGTAGGCAGCCGAGAGTAGCACATGGCAGAACACAGGGAGGGTATGTATGTATCTATGTATGCATTCTGGCCTCTCACGTCTCATGAGGCCATCAGTATGGAATTATGTGACCTCTGGCCCCTGATCTTATCTGATCCTAATCACTTTCCCAAAGTTCCTCTTCCAGTACTACCACTGGATTGCATTCCCACTGTCATTATTGTCTGATAGTGGGAATTAAACTCTAACGCATGGACCCGCACAATGACACAATTCCCAGCATATGTTTGCTTTCCTATGACTTCTTTTGACAATTTAGAACACTGGCCACTAAGGAAGAGAGAACCAAAGGGACTGAGGGTGATTATTTTCTGCAAATACTTAACAAATTAGACCCACTTGCTAAATATTATTCCTCCTGAAACAGTATTCAAAGATTGTACTATATAAAACCAGTATAGGTTTCTTACCTTGTGTGGATGATGTACAAAACATTTGAAATAGCCCATCATTTTCTGATATCTTGTACATTAATCCTGGACAGCTACACAGCTAATGAATTCTTCTTAGAGAGATCAGTAGTGAGGCAATTTGTCCTGACCTGTGTGCTGACTGGACCGCATTCCAGATATGGGCTGATTGGAAGGAAGCAAACAGGAAGCAGCATCTGCCTTATCTCCTGAAGGCTAGAGGAGGTTTCCAAAAAGAATAACAGCCTCACGGAAGCAGTTAAACGTAATTAGGTTTCTCTCAGTGCAACGGCTCCTATAAATGTGCTGCGAGTCTTCCTGTGACCTTCTACGTCTATTTGGCAGAATTGAGTAGGAGGATAGAGAAGCCATAAATACAGGATGTTCATTTCAGTAGCATAATTGTTACTCATTAATAAGAAGCTTTTCTTTTCCTTACCTTACTAGACCTCACTGTTAAGTCTTATAATTGTCTTATAATATTTATAAACTTTATGTATACATGCATTGTACATAATATATTCCAAAATAATACATATTTTGAATAACATATTAAAGCAATATTATAAGAATTAAGAATTATTTCTGCATCATGTCTCTGAGAATTTTAGTGCTTTTATTAAATTTATAGAGATATTGAAAAATACTGTTGTTTAAGCTAGTTAAGTAGCCAAGTAGCGTAGCATAGCAAAAAATGAAAACATTAATAAAGATTTATAGGTAATTTTACTCATATCCTATCTTTTATTGCAGCGGTAACTTTTATATGAAAATTCAGATTAGAAAAAACTTGGTTGAATTATAATGTGAAATATTAGAAATTTCCATTCATAAACAAATTCATCAAGGGAAAATTCAATTTATAATCCCTGAAATGTTAAACTAAAATGGAGACTATACCAGAGTTAGCAAATTTTCCAGTCTTTTTCTTTTTTGTCCCCTATAAATTCTATAACTGCTGCATTTAGCTGAAGTTACTCTAGCAAGCCAATGGAAAATATTCATTTATGTATACCTGGTAAATACAGTTTTAATGTTTGTTATCCTTCTCTGTTCCAATAAATTATTTCAAATTCATATTCAGTCAGAACTAGAATAATTCCTCCTGACATCCATGCTGTGGCAGTCTTCCTCTGATCTCCTGATATTTCCAGGAACTTTAACCTCTGAAGTCATCTGATGCTCAGTAATTTCTTTCCGGACATTGCAGACCTGCTTTTCATACCCCGTCACAGAGAGCTCTCTGCGCTCACACAGCACTGAGTCTCATTCAAGAACGAACTTGAATCCCAAAAGGACACTGAGAGCTTTAAACTCAAGACAGCCACCATGTCATTTACAAGCATTGGACTGGGGATTTAGCTCAGCGGCACAGTGCCTGCCTGGCAAGCACAAGGTCGTGAGTTTGATTCCTGGTACCGGAAAAAATAAATAAATAAATAAAAAATAAATTACAAGCATGGTTAGAAATATATTACGGACGGAAGGTGAGGGTGTGTGTAAATATGTGGCCATCCCCCCTTTGTGTAACGGTCTACATAACAACCACCCTAAGAGACTGTAGGTGAACGCTCTCATGCCGAACTGTAGCTTCGAGTCTCTTATTTTTCAGTTAAGCATAGGCATGGCTTCCTGTCACGGGCTCTAAATAAGTGACCACTGGGCAAGGTGGTGTCTTAGCTGAAAAACGATCAGCACCGAGGACTTCATCGTGTTGCTCGGAATGGAGCAGTACTGCGTATTGTGCACCTTTGCGGCGATAACATTATGTGATATCATAAAACAGAGATGGGGTGATTTTTCAGTTTCAGTGATTCCGAAATTGCTTCAGTGCATTAGAATAGGCACTTCTGCATTCCACTGGAGTGAGCATCCATTTATAGTCAAGGTTTTAGCCAAACTGCTTGTAATACAATGGCTACATAATGCTTGATAAATGATCTGATTTCTTTTTACGTTTTTACAAATTGAAAGCTCAATTTTTGTATCTGCTCAGACATGCACATGTCGAACTACTTTGAAGACTGTCATTGATGGGCCCTTACAAGCTGAGTTAATAATTTATCTGAGCTTTATTTCTTCACCAAACGGCAGAGTAATAATAGCAAAGTGCTGTTAATATGAAAGCAGTTAACATTAATGTGGACTTTAAGAAAGCTTTGAAAGTGGTCTTTATTTTTTAATTTTTAATTGTGTGTGTGTGTGTGTGTGTGTGTGTGTGTGTGTGGTGGTACCAGGGAGATTTGCCACACAGCTGCACCCTCAGCTCTTTTTTAAATTTTTATTTTGAGACAGCATCTTGTTAAGTTGCCCAGTGAGAGTTACCTTGCAATTTTCCTGCCTCAGCCTCATTAAATTCTAGGATTATAGGCATGAAGCACAACACCTGTCATGAAATTATTTTTTAAATATCAATTTTATTTTCCACCCTGAAAGTGGGACAGATGATGCCACAATAGATTTCAGAGAAAAACTATACTGAATATAAAAAGGAGGAGAGGAAAAGAGAAAGAAAGCAAGGAAAAGAGGAATGGAGGGAGGAAGGGAAGAAAGGATTTTAAAAAAAGGAAGAAAAGTGAAGAAAAAAAGTATTGGGAGGGCCCAAAGGCTATCTTTCCATAATAGAAGTCAACATGGCACAATTATTGCATTATAATATAAAATTATACAAATAAATAAATAAAGTTTAAAGTTTCCATATTATAAGATAATTTCTAACAAATTATTTTGGCTTTTTGTTCCACACTTTATAAGCAAATGCTAATTTCATATGTGTGATTTATATCATAAATCATATTCCATAAATCCAAAAATAATTATTTTTTATGTACTGGAAGTCATTAAAACAACATAATGCATTCAGAAACAGCATGTTGCTAAAAGTATGATTAGAAAAGTATTTTCTTTTGAAAATCATACATGCCTCCTATTTTTAGCAATAGAATTTGTATCTGTTAGGACATCTAGATTAAGCCATGATAGCAATGAAACAATCCAACAAAAATTTACAATTTGAGTTGTCTTGGACCCAAACTGACAGAACCATTATCAATCAAAACTGTCCTTGTGGTGCAGAGAAAGAAGTTGAGGGTGAGTCCTGGCTCACAATGCTCTGCTGGAAGAGGCAAGCCAAGGCACAGATGCCAGAGGGCCTCCCCTCACTGCAAGGCCATCAGAAAGGGCGCCTCAGTGGCCTTGGAAGAGTCAGCAATCTTCCCAATCCTTGGCTTACAGTGTTAATGATTAACATGGGAGCACTAAGGAATCATACCCAGCCAGCAGGATCTCTGTTAATTCAAGTCTGATTATTTAATAAATTTAGACTAAATTGTATTATTATGCACTGTGGATTTAACTAACCCTCCTCTCTCTCTCTCTCCCTCCCTCCCTTCCTCTCTCTATCTTTGTCTTCCCCCTAAGTTTTCACTGAAAAGTGAATACAACAGTATTGAGAAAGCTCACTAAGTGAGTCAGGAAGTAAGGTGAAAATGTTTGCTTCTCAAACAACAAAGATTTTTTAGCTGATTTTTCCATGTGTGATTCAGTGCTTCTCTTATCCTAGCACAGACTGACACAATCTCCCTTCCCTGTGTATTGATGTAGAAGCCTTCAGGGCTTACTTTTTAAAGAGAGAGAAGATGAAAAGTTAACACTTTATGAGCACTTTTACATAAAAATGACAATTCCGAACCCCTAGGGAATGAAAGATGCAATATTTGTGCCTGTCTTGGTTACTTTTCTCTCATTGCTGAAACAAAATACCTGACACCAAAAATTAAGGAAGGAAAGGTTTATTTAGCTTACAGTTTGTGCAGGTTGTAGTCCATACTTGGCTGGCTCCAGGGCAGAGCAGCACATGGCAGAGGGCAAACATTCACGGTGGTGGAACACAGTAAAGCAAAAGGAACAAAAGGGAGGAACGGAAGGTAGAGCAAACCTCTTTCCCTTACATACACAAACTATCTGCCCCAGGGCAGGTGTAGCACTCACACCCAATCAATCAAAGCCCTAAAAGCCTGCCCCATGACTGCATGAGGATTTGGGGGGAAGTACAGACACAAACCATGACAGTGACCCTTATTTCCCTGTCTTAAATACAAGACAGCAATTATCACTGGTGTAAATGTACTTGTCCACCAGTTTACACACTTAATTGTAAGCAAGATTTCATATGTAACAAACCTGATAGCTACTAGCTAAGCTTTTCAGTCTCTGCGCTAGTTTTGCTATTTTGTAATAAATTTCAATGGCTAGTTTACAGGTCTTGTTGAAACAGTGATGGGAGAAAAGAATAACCTGAAAACACTATATCTTGCATAAGAATAAAAATTAAGAAATACATTAATAAAATAGCAGTGTCTTAGACCAAGATGAGGCCTTCATCTAGTTTCAAATATTGACATAGTTAATGGCTCTCAATAAAGGAGTTTAGATTAACTATTAAAACATCAAAACCTTAATCAGCTAACTGCCAATTCAGTTTTACAAATAGTATAAAAGTATAACAGAAATTGATTACTTTTGATAGAATATAGAAAACATCTACCAAAACCTTAAAAAATATTTTCTATGATCATAGATATTTTAATTAGCAATACAAATCTCTTCTAAGAGAACAGTTTTACACAGTATTGGCTCCATTTCTTATGTTATACATAAACCAGACATATAATTTCCTACAAGAGGGCTGGGAATTTAGCTCAGCAGCACAGCGCCTGCTTGGCAAGCACAAGGTCATGAGTTTGATTCCTGGTACTGGAAAAAAAAACAAACCAAAAAAAAAAAATATATATATATATATATAAAATTTCCTACAAAGCTGTCAACTATACCATTATGTGTAAAAACTATCAACAAAAGCTAATTATATTAGCCTAATTTTAGAGATAAACACTAGTTTTGGTCTTCTAACTATATCTGTCTTTTGAAGTTTAATATATTTCCAGGTTTAATTAAAGTCAATAAATAATAATGTAATATTTGAGAATAGAGTTATAATAAAATCAAGGAATAGAGAAAAATGAACATCTTCTGTCTTGCTTTAATTTGGAGAGATTTTAAAAGAGCTCTTTCATTTTAGTGAATTATATCATGAGCCTTCAATTTTAAAACTTGATCAAACTAGATTTTATTATTTCAGTATTAAAGAGCATAAACCTGCTTAGATATGGTGGGGTACACCTGTAACCCCAGCATGTAGGAATGCTGAGGTAGAAAGGAGACAATTTCAATTCTCACCTGAGCAGTTAAGCAAGACCCTGGTTCAAAAAAAGAGGGCTGGGGAGGTAGCCCAGTAGATTCCATCTTTAGTGTCCTCTAAAGAGAGTGAAAAAGAGAAAATAAATAATTATGAATGTGAAGATGTGAATGAGTTATACCTTTCCCATTACAAAAGTGATTTGCATATATTTACAGTAGTTAGCTACCACAGTTTGGGTGTTGAGTGTTCTCTAATGTCCGTAAACTAAAGGCTTAACTTCACGGGAGCTGCTGTAGTTGGCAGTGGTGGCTTTAGGCGGTGACAGTAGTGGAGGTGAGAGTAGTAGGAGGTGAGAGTACTAGGAGGTGAGAGTAGGAGGAGGTGAGAGTAGAAGGAAGTGAGTGTAGTGGAGGTGAGAGTAGGAGGAAGTGACAGCAGTAGGAGGTGAAAGTAGTTGAGGTGAGTGTAGGAAGAGGTGAGAGTAGTAGGAGGTGAGTGTAGCAGGAGGTGAGAGTAGTAGGAAGTGAGAGTAGGAGGAGGTGAGAATAGGAGGAGGTGAAAGTAGGAGGAGGTGAGAGTAGGAGGAAGTGAGTGTAGTAGGAGGTGAGTGTAGGAGGAAGTGAGTGTAGTAGGAGGTGAGT
>NW_004955405.1:6907256-6937311 GCF_000276665.1 Chinchilla lanigera | reverse complement strand
AGGAGGTGAGAGTAGGAGGAAGTGAGTGTAGTAGGAGGTGAGTGTAGGAGGAAGTGAGTGTAGTAGGAGGTGAGTGTAGGAGGTGGTGAGAGTAGGAGGAGGTGAGTGTAGTAGGAGGTGAGAGTCGTAGGAAGTGAGAGTAGGAGGAGGTGGGAGTAGGAGAAAGTGAGTGTAGTAGGAGGTGAGAATAGTAGGAGGTGAGTGGAGGTGAGTGTTGTAGGAGGTGAGAGTTGTAGGAGGTGAGAGTAGTAGGAAGTGAGGGCAGGAGGAGGTGAGAGTAGTAGGAGGTCCTTAACACAGCAGAGAGGTAGTTTTGAAGGGCCGTGGAGCATTAGCTCCTCTCTTTCCTGCGGGTGAGCAGTTTGCCTCGCCACATACTCTGCTATTGCTGTTCCACACCTCCATCAGACACACAAAACTGTGTGTCCATGACATCTTTGATTGGAGTCTGGAAAATAAATCTTTTCTCCTTCTAAGTTACTCATCACAGGTATTTCATTATTGTAAGGGAAAGCTGGCTAACACACTGATCAACATTCTCTCCTCCCAGGGCCCCTGCAGCAAGTGCCCAACTTCCTGCACAGTGTTACAGTACATTGGCAAAGGAAAAGCAAGAGAAAAAATGGTAACACATTGGGGATCTGGGATGGCCATTGTTCAGAGGGAACAAAAGCCATGAGGCAGCCAGAACCTGGGGGCTCAGTGATTACATTTGCATTGAGGAAAATGGTGAGGAGATTATAGCTGGATGTGCTAGACAAGTGGCTGGTGGGCAAACCTTGCAAAAGAGGGAATAAAGATTTCTTTCAAAAAGAACAGAACAGCTAGATTCAGGTTGTGGTTTTATGGTTTTATGGTTTATGAGTTTTATGGTTTATGTCTGGATGACCCCTAAAACCTCATGCAGCCATGGGGCAGGTTTCTAGAGTTTGTGATTGGTTCATTGTGTAGTGCTGGGATTGGAGGTGTGAGTGCTACACCTGCCCTGAGGTGAGCAGCCTGCATACAACATAAGGGATGGACGAGGCTTACTCCTCACTCCTCACTCCTTTTTGCTCTTGCTGCTTTTGCTGTCTTCCGCTCCTGTGAACTATTGCCCCTGTGCTGTGCCACCCTGCCTTGGAGCCAGCTGATTGTGGACTGAAACCTCCACAAACTATGAGGTAAATAAATCTTTCCTTCCTTAATTTTGGGCATTGAGTATTTTGTCTTAACAATGAGAGTAAAGTAACCAAGAAAACAAGTAACCTGTCCTATAGTCAGTTCTGGAGAGATATTTTTTTAGAGTGACAGAGGCCTCAGTGAAGACATTATCTCATATCTTAGCCCTACAGTCTCATGGCCTACCTCTCTGGGCTCAACTGTGACTGTCCATGAAGGGCAGTGCTAGCCTATTACCTCCTGCTTCCTTCCATGAAGACGTGTACACAGCCTCGGCCAGACTCACTACTCAAACCAAATTAGGGAAGTCATCTCTATGACTTGCACTTCTTGCAACTAAGCACAGTCACAATTGGGTCTGGGGGAGAACAACGTGATGGTCCTCCACATTCTCCTGTGGCTATGTCCAAATAAATGCATCTTTGAAGATTTCCAGTGATGACTGCCTCCTGGTGTGTACACCCATGTGTACACCTTCCCACAGTGCCCAAGGGATAGCCTGTGTAACCAATAGAATACTGCAGAAAGGATGGCAGGTCATGCCTGTGGTTGTGTTATTAGAAACCTAATCTCCTTTTCATTACCTATCAATTTAATGAGATACTGTGTTTCCGTGTGGCATGTTCATGTATGCATACATTTTAATCACGTCTGTCAACTGTTGCTCATCCTTGTACACACCACTTTTTCCTTATTCTGGTCTCCAATCTACTCTCATTCATGCCATCTTCTTTTTTTCAGATTCTACGTTCTATGGAAAATGTGATCCTTGTAAGAGACTGGAATCTTTCCTCTCCTGGTCTCTCTTGGATTGTTTACTCTGGAAGAAATCATGCAATGGTGTAATGAGCAGCTGTATAGGAAGATCCAGTAAGAAAGCCAATAAACTTCTGGCAATACCCAAATGAATGAGCATGAAAAAATAATCATGCAACCATATCAAGAATTCTGACACTGCAGTTCTGGTCCACAGGTACAGATGACCAATTTGGAGACAAGGCGGAAAAGTTCAATTACACTTGGACTCCAGGCCCTTAGAAGCAGTGTGAGATGTTACACCACAGTGTTCAAACTGCTAAGTATGGGAGTGGTCTGTCATGTAGTAGCAGGTCAATAATAGTGTATTATTTATGATAATCTAACATTACAGAGAATAAGAATAACAGCTGTTACTGTGGAAGACTGCTAGGACTGCTCTCCTTGAAAGAAGAGCAATTGTCTCCATGTTGGCTAACCCTGGCCATATTTCTGTGTACTGGTATGTACAGAGCTGGCTAAGTTTTGTCTTTATTCCCTCAGTTGGCTTTCAGCAATCCAAATGGGTCTGGCTGAGGTGCTGATGTATAGTCTTTAAAGCAATGTGACAGGTCAGTGATGCCCTGCCTGTAGCTCCAAGTAGTATGTGAGCTAGGTCTAGTGATGCCACACTGTCCTCTGGGATTGAGCTTGAAGAAAGAAGCCATGGCATCTCAGGGCATGATAATTACACATCAAAACTGAGGCACAAACCTAAAAACACTGGATACTGACCCAATCTGTTATATGCAGATTATTCCTTCTGCATCTCTCTCTCTCTATCTTTTTTTTTTCATATTGCAGAGGTGATTTCAGGTCTCTTACCTAGCCTACCTCTCAGCACTCATATACTTCCTGCCCCTCTCATAGTCACTCACCCCTGAGCCAGAATTAATAAAACCTGGGTTTGGCCTTGTGTCAAGGCATTTGTTCCAGTTAGCCATCATTCTAGCTGGACTTAAGATCCCCCTGGGCTCCTCACAACTACAAATACTCTTAGTGTCTTTATTCTCACCATAGATTGCACTGGAAGTGGTAGATTGGAATTACTTATTGGAATTCCAATAACTTTGGCCTGGGATTACAAATGTGGACTCCTCCTGGACCTCAATGAGATCCAGAAAGGCTTCATATAATTACCACATAAGCAAACAATTTTTCTATTGAATGATATGTATTTTATTCATTTGGGAAAGCAGAAAGAAAGGAAGAAAGAAAGACAGAAAGATGAAAGAAAGAAAGAAACAAAGAAAGAAAGAAACAAAGAAACAAAGAAAGAAAAAGAAAATATTAATACTAATTATAGTTAGGTTGGCCACTGATTTGATTTTGATGTAACTCTACATTACACATGGTGTTAGGGTAGGATGTTGTATGACAAGGCAGAATAAATATTTTCATCATTTAGCGGTTAAGAGGCAGGATTGTTCAGAGTATGAATTACCTGGAGCCAGACTGCCTGTATTTCCATCCAATTTTGCCATTTAGGCTGTGTCATTCTGGCCAAGATAAGTAAACATTTTGTTTCTTTGCTTCTTTAATGAACTGAACATCATATTCTTAATTCACAGAACTGTTAAGAGGATTCAGTGATTTAATACACATAAAACTCTTAGCTAGCACATTGTAAGAACTCAGTAAGTGTTAAGTCAATTATGTTAGCATGCTTCCTCTGCCTCTATTTAAAATAAAACAAGTGAGTCAAGAATTATTTTTGACTATACCATTCTAAAATGTATGGAGAGGAAATAAGGCCCTGAAACAAAGCAAACATCTAACATACAAACCCTAAAGTTGATGGAACAAGATGCTTAAGATGCTTTGAAGAAGTACGTGTGTGTGTGTGTGTGTGTGTGTGTGTGTGTGCATGCGTGAGTGTGAAGGGAGGTGAGGATTTTCAGCCCCTTACAGTAGGACATTTTCCCAAGGATATGTCATGATCAGCTCATATCTGATTTTTATATATTTTGAAGTTGATTTGTCATCTACATTTCCTGGATTCTCACTGTAACGTTTAGACAGATACACAAACACATACATACACAGAACAAAATAAGAGGATAGGTGTGCATGGATTGAAACATATAGTACAAGTAGAAATGGAAAAAAATAGGATTTCTAATTCCAACCCATTTTCATAAATTCTGATTTCCCAAAAATACTCTTCTTTTGTGTAGAGTTTTAATTCTTAACTTGGTTAAAATAAGTAGATGGCCTTGACATAATTTAGATAATCTAATTAAAACACAGTTTTATAATGTTTCCCTCCTTTTATCCTTAAAATAAAAAAAAAAGAAAAAAAAAATAAATAAAACACAGTTTTATGATAAGAACAATATAAAATTGTTTCCTATGTGAAATATTTTTTCATTTCTAATTATAGAAGCTTAATTTCTTATCTCTTCTTACATACTATGTATTCAGAAACAGGAGGCATCCAAGAAATAACGTATACCTGTGTATCTGTTTTGCTACAATCTAAGTGAAAAAATTACAATATTTTCACTAATCCAGATGCTCCCTGTGACTCCTGCCAATCTGAAACCTTCCTTTCTTCATAGATAACCTTAATTTCTTTGTATTTTATTTCTCTAGGAATCATCATCATTGTTTTCATTTTGTCTGTTTGAACGCACACACAGAGAACCAAAATGTATGTCATTTTTTGTGTCTTCTGTAATTTATTCAACCGTGTAGGGAAGATTAATCCTTATTGTTATGTATATCTCTAAATTTTGTGGTTTGTGTGTGTGTGTTTGACTGGGGATTGAAACACAGGGGCCCTCTGCTATTAAACTACATTCCTACCCCTTTTTATTTTTTCTTTTGGGACAATGTCTCACAAATTTACCTACGTGGAACTTCACCTTGCTATCCCCCTCCTCACCCTCAGTAACATAAGCATGTACATCACACCAACATTCTAATTTATTTAATTTTGTTTGGCTTCACTGTAGTAGAGTATTCCCTAAGATGAATATACCATCATTTATTATTCTATTGTTGTTAACTTAAGGATAATTCTATGCCTGTTATTTCATATTTATTAGTAATGTGCATGTGCATACCCATTTGTATATACAGAATATACACATTGGAATTGAATCCTTTGGCCACAGATCATTATTTTACAAATAATGCCTCATGTTTTCTAAAATATTTGTATCAAATTATGAGACTATACAAAAATATATCTGGTATTTAGCAACCTGGAATAGTATCTCATACACTTTTTAATCATCTCATGTTCCCTTTTGTGAAACAATCATTGAAATGTACCATTTACTTGCCAATAGCATTGAATACCATGTGGAAAATGATTTTTCACAGACCTCAGATGGGACACATTTCATGACTCCACAACCATTTCATGCAGGACTGTGTACTGTCCATCTATAAAGCATAAAGCATTAGAAGTTATTTTATACTTTTAATCGACTAAAATATCATATTAATAGCTTTTCTGAGAATGGAGATGTTCATTGAAATATGCTCTTCTAATGTTATATTCTTTTGATCTTTTAATATAATATAAAGAGATAATGGGAAATGTACTAATTTAATCTCATTATGATTATTATATATTTGTAAATTAAGTTTATTAAGGTTTTATAAAAATGTTGTTATGGTTTGGGTCTTAAATGTCCTGCAAACATCCACGTCTGAAAGCTTTGCATTAGCCTGCTGAGCTATTGGGAAGAGGTGGGACCTTTAAAAGATGCGGCTGGGTGGGAGGAGGGGAAGTCACTGAGGTGTGTGCTGCAAGGGTGCAAGAGACAGAGCCCCATTCCCTCTCTTTCCCCCCTTCTCTCTTTCCCCCTCCTCCCTCCCCTCCCTCGCTTTCCTGGCTTCACAGCTCTGGTGGAGTGAGCCACTCCCTCTCCCACACTTCCCCTATTTTGAAATATTTACTATTGGGCCCAAAACCAATAGAGTCAAATACCCTTGGACTGAAACCCTCAGTCAAAATAAATCTTTCTCTTCAGAAGTTGATCTTCTCAGAGTGAACTTAGGCTAGTAAAAATATTTGCAGATATATTTATTAATAAGATTGATCCATAATTTTTGTCTGTGTATTATCTTCGTAGGGCTTGAATATTAGGGTTTTCCTAGCTGTATAAAATTAGATCAGCAGGATTATATTAGTTTGTAATTATATCTTCTCACTGTGTTCTATAAATTTTACCAGTTAGTATATCTGGAGATAGATTTTCCTTTGGGGCAATGTTTCTACCAGTAGTAAAGTTTTTAAAAACCTATTGTTACTCAGGTTCTGTTTTATTGATTTTATAGTTTTTAATTTATAGTTTTGCAAGTATCATTCCATTTCTTATTAATTGTCAAACAGCCAATAAATCTTTTCATAGTATCTTTTTCATGAAGTGATGCTTCTTTTTTATTCTTGGTGTAGGTTATTTGTAAATTGTCCCTTTCTTGGACACCATAATCTAACATTTTAAAAATTTTAATTCATATTTATTCTAATTTTAGTCTTTATATTTAAATTATGTTATTTTTGTTTTATTAATTTTAATATTCTGTAATATTTCCTTCCAAAATTTTACTTATCTATTGTTTCCTAATATTGCCATTATTTAAATGATTGAAGTTATTTAATATCAGATCTCCTTCATTATTAATGTAGGTATCTCTCTATAAGATTTTTCTAATATTAGACAATCCTGTCTTGAGGACAATCATTCAATTTGAAGTATTACAAAACATATATTATTATTTATTTTCCACATAGTTTAGTCAAGTTAAATATTCTTTTATTTCCACATTTATTGTATCTTAGAGTTTTGACATCATTTAGTTTTCATTACTGACTTACGGCTAAATTTCAATGTGATCAGAGCCCACTTCTGTATGGTTTCAATATTTTGGAAAATTTTAGACTTGCTTTTTATGAGAGGATATGGACAATTTTGTAAATGATTCACATGTGCTGCAGAAAAATTCTGCATTATGCAATTATCTGAAGTTGTTATATGTACATTTTTCATGTTAACAAAACTCTAATGATCTTAGTAACATGTTTTTTCTATCCACTCTCTTTGTTACTTAGAATGTTGTATTAAAATATTTTTTCCTGATTTAATTTTTCATTTTAAAGAGAGTAGTAAAAATAAGAATAGCAACAAAACAAAGCAAGAACATTAAAAGTGATACAAATGATAGGAATTAACAGGGGTTGTCATATTACATATTGTTATCTTCAACTGTGTTGCTCAGATTGTCAAATGTAAGAATGGAAGACTGTTAAAACCATTAAAGAGAATAAAATTTCACTTTGTATCTGACAATTGTCAATTATTGTGCTTTGGTGCTATGCTTACAAGTCAAATTATGAAACATAATATTTTTAATAAAATGCATTTATGCATTTATCAGACAAAATTATGGTGTTCATAGTTTACCTTACAATTACTTGGGCCTGCTGATATATCTACACCATGAGATAAATTTTTTTGGTATACAGCATCTCTTCCCATCATTCTAGTTTAATCATTTTTATTCTTATATTTTAGATCTCTCATAATTGCATGTACTTAATTCTATTTTATAGAGTGTGGCAATCTTTGCCTTTTAACGGCAGCAATAATTAATTTAATTATGATCTATTTGACTCCTTTGGAAATTACATATCCTCTTTCTACTCTATTAATAGGTATTATATGTTTAATTATGTTCCTCCAAAGAATTGTATAAAAGTCCTGAAACCCAGTACCTGAGAATACGACCTGTTTGGAAACAGGCTGCCTACAGATATAATTATCTAAAACAAGTCACTCTGGAGTGGAATGGGCTATTCAACCAATTTGACTTGTATCCTTAAATGTGGAATTCTAGCTTCCAGAATGGTGAGACTATAAACTGTTTCCATTTTAAGCCATCTGGTTTATGGTATTTTGTAATGGTTGTTCTAAGAAACTAATACAATGAATTATTCCAGAAATTACAAAGTGCATTTATAATTAACAAAGATATACACTGATAGAAATATTTACTCTTCTCCAAAATAGCAGGAAGATTCCACAAAATTTTAATTACATTTATCCTCCTCATGAATTATATATAATTCTTGTATGGCATTTTATATTGTTTTATTTTTTCTCCACATCTATTTCATAATTTCAGTATGATGCTCTATTTTCCTTTGGCAAATTATTAACCACTGTCTTGGCTCTTTATTCTTTTGAGCCTCAGAATTCCTGTTGACAAATTCATCTGACTGAAGTGTAGGCTTTAATTTTTTTTTATATGTAAGAAACAAAATGATGACTGGGTAAGTTTCTGTTTGTAAGAAAGGATCTTTATTTCACCCTTGATTTAAAAGTCTCTGCTAGGTAGAGAGGGCCCGGCTGATGGTATTTGTTTGGGAGGCAGCAGAACAGAGGTGGGTAACTAGGAAGTAGGGAGAAGATCAGTAACTGCCTAAAGTGTCCATTCTATCGTTCCAAAGTATTTCACGGTAAAGGCTTATCTGTTGCATTTTTACCACTAATTTCTTCTGTTCGTTGGAAAGAATGTTTCGTGCTTTTTATCTATTTTGTTTCTTGTTGCTTGTTTGTAAGAGAGAATCTTTTCTTTGTCTAGCAGCAATGCATTTTACTCTTCACATCCCTGAGAGCAGCAGCATTTAGAACCACACCCATCAGGTGCATCCTTCTAGGGCCCTTGGCCTCTCCAAGTTACGTAAAATACTGGTTGCGCACTCTCCCAAGCTTTAGTTTGTAGCTCTAAATTCTCAAGAATACATCTTCTTCTTGGTGTTTGCTGCTTTGTTTTCCCGTTGTTAATGTGGTTCTGTAAGAACTTCTTTCTATTTAGACGAAGTAAGTCCTATTGTGGAGCTATGCTTTGATGTGGGAAGGCTCCCCTACCTGCATCTGTAAAATAAGCCCAGCGCTAACCCTCGCCTCGCCCTCTGCAGGCCAGTGAATATCAGACCTCCTCGGAGCGCAGCTGGCTTGGCAAAGTTGTGTCACACATTTTTCTTTTTGTTATAGGCTTGCATGCTGATGTTAGCTTTGTAAATTTATATTATACTTCAACACTTCTAGTTTATTATTTTAAAATCAGCAGGGTTTTTGTTGTTTCATTTACTAAAATCATTCACCAAAAAAGTCTATCCTGTCCTTAATTTAAACTAAGATTTTTCTACTTTACATTCATGCTTGCTTTTACTACACACGTTAGTATAAAGAAAAATTGTTAATATAATGATTTCTTATTCATGATAGCAAACACATTCCATATTTATGGTAATGTGCATTATTATAATTTATTCTAAGAGAATAATGTTTATGTAAAGAACTGCTGGTTTATTTCACTCAATCCAGGTATAAATATTTCATTGGATGAATACAAGTCCTATGTTAGTGCACAAACCAAGCATTCATACAGCTATCAAGCCCTATTAAATAGGAAATAATATTTATTGAGGAAAATAAATGCTTGTTTATTAGTAGCAAGAAATAATATAAAATTTATTATTACTTTTTAAAGATAATTATAAAATTTAGAAAGTTTTGCATAAAAACTTTGCACCTTCTCTTTGGTACACAGCCTTCTGTTCCTGTCCTTGCAGAACACAGAATTAAATCTCGAGCTAATGATTTGCTGATTACTCCTGTTTTCTGTACCTAAGTAAATTATCACCTTCTTTGTAACTTTTAAAAAATACTTGCAGATATGCATCAGTTAAATCTTGCATGTGCCAACTCACTTCCTCTGAGGTATCTTTGTATAATTTTAATTCATAGTATTAAAATAGTATTATTAAAATAGTATTAATTCATAGTATTAAAATTCATAGTATTATAATTTTAATTCATGATCAGCCATGCCATCTGAACACTTTGGATTGGCGTCATTCAGGGCTTTGTAGTGCCACCAGCCTCTGACTAGTGTAACTCAAATTCCCACAAGCTCCCTTCAGAGAAGTTTCATGGTTCTACTCGTGCTATGATCACGATCAAGGCAGAAACACAGTTTTCTGTACATATATCACTGCTAAATCAAATATTCTTTACCCAGTTAACTATTGTCTTAAACCTTTAAATGGATCTACTCTATTGATGGCAAATCTTTTAGAGATGAGTACCCAAACTGCAACCCAAAATCCACTTATTTTTCACAAGTAACAATACTGCAATTGAGCCTGCATATCAAGATTTTAGTTTAGAAAAAACAACTCATATACTGACATCTTTTGTTTTTAAAAAAAAAACGTAGGTTCGCCATCACTGATCTACTCTAATGAATTGTATTCATTTCAATCCATTTTACTGGACAATCAAATTTTTCTGTAGCTGGATTCCTACTTCTCTATTTATATTGCTGTATTAGTCTTCTCTTACTACGGTAATGAATTCCCAGGACTTCAACTGTGCACTATAACACCACACACTAAAACGTATCTTATTTGACACAGGCCTCACTGAGGTACACCACACTGTGTCTACAGTGGTGTCCGTTTCTAGTTTCTAGAAGGGCATCCACTTTCTTGTATTTTCCAACCTGCAGAGGTCATGCACGAGCATCCCCTTGGTCTTAGCCTCCTTCTACCTTCAGAGCCAACACCAGCGCATCCCTCTGACTGCTCCTCTGTCATTAGATCTCTCTGACCACAGCTGCAGAAGGCTTCTTGTTAATGACTCAGTTGATTACAGTGAATCTCTCTGGCAAATCTAGATCATCTCTCCAAACTTGAAGTTCTTACAGGTAATCATTTTCTCACATAATGATATATTTACAGGTTCTAGGGCTTAAAACAAGGTTATCTGTGCAGAAGCATTATTTTAACTACTATTCCTGCATAATAATAGAAAGAATTAATCCAGACAATAATTATTTTTGACAAAGTAACATGCTCGTATAACTTTTAGGTGTATTTCCAGTATTATAGTAGTCAATTGACTAACCTTGCAGCTTATAGTGGATGCAGCGATATTGGTAGGTGAAATGTTATACTGTGTAAGGAAAGTACAAACGAAACAATTCTTGTTTGTGGTTGGTGAATGACACATAAGTAGACTGTCTATTTGGAGTTCATTACTTATGGAATAGATAAATATTAAACAAACAGATATACAAAACTGAATTATAAATCCTTCAATGAATTATAGAGGAAAACATGAAGAGCCATGAAATGAATGACAGAATGGGTCTGACTTAGTTTTGGTGATTAGAAAATATTCATTATAAAACATTTAAACTGAGACCAAAATATGAAAAGCTCATTAGGGAGGACAAGGAATGGGTACTTAAGAGTACTCCAGGTCAATAAACAGACTGACAAGAAGCACTAAGGTGAAAAAGGGTTCTGCACTCTGAAATATTAAAATTCCATGGGGCTGGACAGTGGGATTGAAGGAGGCAGGCCATGTCTATAAACCTGGGAAATCACTAGATTATCAGCAGTTTTGAAGATTAGGTTGATCCCACCTACAGTGGTAAGTCAAGTGAAAAAATGAGATGTTTTTCCTTTTATAATTAGTGAAAGCAAGTCATATGGTGGTAGTCTTTCAGAAGAACTGACTTCACAGTTGGATTTTGAATACTGAATAAATGTTTATTAGACACAAGAAGAGTGGCAGGCTAGACAGAATGCACAGCATACACAGAAACAAGAAGGAAAAGAGACAGCAATTTTGTGCCATGGTAAAAATTTCATGAGCAAGCTTTCTCAGTTGCAATTCATCACTTCAATAAAAGGAAATGGTACAACAGAATTAAGGTGCTGAAGCCATACTATTCTACTAGAAAAGCCTGTCTAACTTGGCATTAATCCATTTATTTGTCCTCTTTTGAGTTAAAATTTTAACCATCTACTACTAAATTTTACCAATCTACTCAACTGCACAAAAATTTTCAGAAAACATGAAGCTCAAGTTTAAGTTCTTTTTTTTGTTAACATACCTAGTCAACATATATTCCTTCTTTGGACCAATTTTTACACTTATGGATAATTTTACTTTTCCTAATAATTATAGTGTAGGTCCTTCATATCTGTTCCACATATATGAATTCAGCCAACAACAGATCAAAATATTTGAAAATGATATTTCATCTGTCCTGAACATGTACAAACTTTTTTTATCTTGTCATTATTCTCTAAACGATGTAATAGCTATTTATATATATATTTACACTGTATGAGGTATTATGAGTATTCTTGAGTTCATTTAAAGTACACAGAAGGATATGAGTGGGTTATATGAAAACAGTATGAAATTTTACAGAAGGAAGTTAATTTCCAAAAATGTTAGTATTCTCAGTGTGTCATGGAGCCCATTTCCCACAGACACTGTGAGTTGACTGTGTGCTAAGTATTACTAATGTATCGTCTGTCTTTACCTGTTTTGTTTCTCTTTTCCCTGTAAATATCTGCATAGTACGATTTGTAGGGCACTCAGTACTACTAAATGGTATAAAAATCATATCCAGTTCTTAATTTTGCAAAATTCATAGGGGAATAAACCACAGATTTAAGAAACAATAAGAACAAAAAAGATATTTTATAATTGCCATAGGTATTCTCTAATTGCAACTGCTAAAAAGAAAAGATTGAGTATTATGTCAATTTTCTCAAAACCGTGGGCTTCAGGTTATAGGAAGAGTTTGACCTTTCTGAGGAAAGGGCTTTCTGCTTAGAGAGAAAAGTCAAACTAGAGATCTAAAAATATAAAAGAAAGGCAGCGAGTCATCTTCTCGAGCTGAAATGGTAGGTCAGCGTCACAGTCACACAAACCAGGAGGACAGCTGGCTTCTAAATCTGTAGTTGCTGAGCAACCAGTCGCCTGGTTCTCTAGGGTTAATGTCTTGTCAATTTTCCAGATTTGTTAAATTCATCTCCTTGGTATGCAGCTCTCAGGTAGGGCTGTTTCGACTTTGCAGTGGGGGCTCCACCCGACTCTTCCTCAAGGTCATGGGGGCTGTGGCTGCTCATCCTTATGGGCTCAAACCTAACTCACTGTTACAACTCTGTGTCACTAGTAGTCCAGGATTGAACTTTGTCCCTTGTGTATGCAAATGCTTTAGAGAATCTTGCTATGATATTCTCTTAATTGAGAAAAAGGAAGGAAGTTTATTTGATTACACTTAATATGTAATCCTTAATTTCAGAATGCAATTTTTGAATTAAGCAAGCCAGTGATTCTTGCTGTATAGGTATAAAGGTTCATTTCTGAATACGATTAAACTTCACTAATGGAACCAAGGCAATTTGGTTGTCATTATAAAATGGAAACAATAACAGAACCATAGATTCCTATTTGTGGGGTATCTCATAGCACGTGTCGTAAGTTCTGTGTGTGTGTGTACAAGCATGTACACTCACAAGCATGTCCGTATCTGAGTGTATTTTAAGTGACAATTTGAGATACAACTATTCTTTGAATTTTTAGAACAAGAACCTCAGATTTCAGGCAAAGGACAGAAGAGCAGAAGTCAAAGGACTGGTAGCAGTAATGGTGAATATTCAGAGAGGAGTGTCCAAACTGCAACCCCGAACCCACTTACTGCCAGGTGCCAACCCTGCAATTAAACCTGAATATTGATATTTTAGTTTAGAAAAAACAACTCATACATTAACATCTTTTGTCTTAAAAGAAAACCAGATAACACTTGTGCCATAGGTTTACCACCACTGGTCTACAGTATCCCAGACTTTGGATAGATGTTGGGCTTTTTATAGGTTTCAAAGTTTCTAAAAAGTTTATTTTAAATAACTTCTTTAAAATGTATTATAGCAGTACAGCTCAGTGGCTCAAGCACTTGCCCAGCAAGCTCAAGGTCCTGAGTTTGATTACCAAAAATAAAAAATAAAAAGTGTATTGTACTAAATTATAGGTGCTATTGTTTCCTTTTCATAGCTGAGGGAACAGAGGCAATGGAAACTAAACTACCCTAGTTCACATGGTTTGTGAAACTCCAGATTCAACTGCGGTGAATCAGTTCCAGTACTCTAACAACTGTGTTGCTATAAACTCGTGGTTTAAGATGTTTGTTGGGCCCTCATGGGAAAATGGAATGTGTTATAATTACTCACGGTATTTTTGAAACAGAAATAATTAGAACTTCATATAACACAAAATAACTTCTAAAACCAAAACTGAAGATTTTATCCTAAATTCTTAATATCATGAAGTATTAAAACTAAAAAACAATACATATAACTTGCACTCAGCGAACCAAGTTGTATTGCAGTTCAAATATAGTGGCTTTTTTACAAGGACTGGCTGGAATTTTGGCAAAAACAACATAGTGGTTCTTCTAACTTATTGTTTCTCTTATTGTTGGAAACATAAACCATAAAAATTTTGTGGAACATTATGTCTTGAAAATTTGGCATTTTTATGCATTAATTTATGGCAATGATTCTTAATATAATTCTCTTCCCATTGTCATATCTTCTTCAGTCTCTTGATCACTCTTAAATTAATGTCCTTTAAGAACTGATTTAATTTCATTGTACTGCTTAATCACACAAAACATGTCTATATTAACTTATTTACTAAAGCTCCACAAATCCATACCATTTCCAGAACTGTTTTCTAGAAAAATTTTTGCCAGCTGCTCCTTTGGAATGCACAAGAAATTAACACCTTTAGTCATAACTGATCGAACCAGGAGTTCACTTCAGAATGGAAATAAAACAGCTCAGCTCCCAAGCTGGTTGTGACTTATTTGATATATGGACATATGGACCATTAAAATCTTTATGAGTGTTTTCAAATGGTATTTGTGAGGCGGTCATCAACAGGCTTTTCTGTTGACATCAACAGTCAAACACACACTTCTGTTTGTCATTCAGTGACATATTTTGGATAATCATTCTGGCCACCAGTGAGCCATTTAATTCAATATTTTAAAAATCAGTGTAATATTCTAAATAATGATAATCTTGGATCTTGCTCAATATTTTTCTTACTGAAATTAGCAAAAGGAAACTAATAAATGAAAAAATAGAACTATACAAAATCTGTTTTGTTTCATAAGTATAGTACAGGAAGGAAAAAATATCTCTTAGGAGCCCTGATTCAGCTCAAAAGATAAAGTATAAATTGAAATGAAACAAAAAATAAGCAATGGTTTAGTAGCCTAACTCAAAATTCGGAGGTACTATCATATTCTTGAGACCTTAAAAAAAAAAACCAACACAAACATCAACTACTTCCTTACAAAGGGGTCATTTCAAGTAGCACAAAAAGTAAAAGCTATCCTTTTCATCTTCCTATTTATTTTGTTAAAGAAACTGATTAATATCTGATACAATTACAGATTTGAGGAACTGGGTTTTACCTCTGATTTTATATTGAAAATGAACATATGATAACAAATGCAAAAAAAAAAAAAAGACCACTGAACTTGGCAAAGGATGGAATTCAGGCAGAAATCGCAAATGGTAAGACAGCTGAAGTGACGGCATCTGACAGCACAGTAGGACAGAGGAAGATGCTACATTTTCACCACACATTCCTAGAGAGGTAGGGCCTTAGTGTCAGTGCCAAAATATATATTATTCTTTTTGGTAATTGTTTTACAGTCGATTATGCTTTGGATAAATGTTTAGTAAATTATGGCTTATTCTTTATTATCAATTAATTTTTAATTGGGAACTTAAACCGTTGTGTAATCTTCCTTTGAATTTTATCATAACTCTCTCTAACATCAGTTAACTATGTCTGAAACACGGGTTTAATGAAGCTAACCGGCTTTACTTTCCCTTTCAGTTTTCACCTAAAGTATTACATCAGTCACTTGGTTTTTCTTAGGGTTCTCATTTTTATGTTAGCAATTAGTGCCAGAGTTTATTTCACTGAATGCATTTACTTTCATTTAATTCACTGTTGATATTATTGCTGAAAACCTCAGGATTTTTGTTAGTTTTCTATATTTTAATATTTAGAACATGCAAGAAAAATTATTTTCATTATTCCCCATGTATTATTTTTGTTTTTCATTTACTGGGTTTTATACTAGAAAATATTTTTAAATTAAAAAACTAATATTTATTGTATTCTATATTCCATATCCATTTGCATGATATAAATGGGTAAATAAGTTGTGAGTTCAAGCAATTATGAATGATACCTATAATGCAATTTAAAAGTCTAAAGTGAAATCAGCTTTTGGCTTATGATAGAATGTATAATTCCATTAGTAAATATGATTTAAATGAAATTTATAATGGTTCTTTCAGAGACATTGGATATTAAAACTCTATAGCTAATAAAAGCCTAGTCATATTGATTATGTTTAATGATCCTTATAAATTAACGCTTCATCTACTGGTTCAGGAGATCATGCAGATCACAAAGTGGATAAAAATGAGTGATTTTATGCTGATTTGTAGGTCTTATATTGAATGATGAAAATGATGAAAACAGCTTTCAGCAAAACCATTTTTAAAATGTAATCAAACATTAAAATTTTTAATATTTATACTTTCACTAAGTTGTCATCTAATGTTTTAACACTTGGATAACAGCAACTTCATTAATAAAAATATTTTAAATTCTTTATTCCTGCACTGTTTTGTAATATATAGTGTTAATATGTGGTCATTTAACTACAGTGCAACTCAAAAGCATGTGTACAGCTGACTTCTTTTGCAAGTTTTCACCTATTACCAACTTTTATACCAATAATAAAGACTCTAGGATTTCCTCATTTGTTGAATTCCTATTCAATGCGTGTCACTGTTCACAGTAACAGTGTGACCCAAACAACGAGGAGAGAAATAGAATACAGCAGTTACACAGACCAGATACATCCAGATACCAGTCATAAGTGCAATAAAACTTCCATGAAGTTTCTTGTGATTTTCAGGAGTATTATTTTCCAGGAGTATTAATCTCACTAATGATCACAATAATGCTGAATGAACGTTACAGTTACAAATTTATAAGCTGGGGTCCTTGGTTTCAAAGCAGCTAGAGTTGGCCTAAGACATGGAGAAAGAGGCACAGTGTAAAAGTCATTTAAATTTGCCTGTGGAAGGGAGAAAGTTGACCAGACCATATAAAACTAAACCCACGTTCTAAAATGCATGCTTCTCATGCTCGAAATAGACTGAATAGAAACATTTATAATATAAAAAGGGTTTTACCATCATCTATATAATGTCTTTCTTTTTCTTTTATGCTTTGCACCCTTTATTTTTATTCATTTTCATCTAAATATTTTTCAATGTTCACAACAAAAGGCATTTTTATTTTTAACAGTTTTGTTTTACTCAAAGCTTGACCTTCTATTAGCATGATAACTTTGTAATTAATCGTTAAATCCTCAACAGATCCCTGAAAAAGATTTACCCATATTAATTACCAAAATTTATACATATGTACCTAAATTAAATTATATTTGGATATTTTGGAGCAATTGATCATCTCTCAAGGATTTTTAAGTGTTTATGATGAAAAGGTCAATTATCGCCCTGTCAAATATGAGTAAATAATTATTTACTTGAAAAGCTCAAATTATTGAAAGCATTTATAACCCTTCACGGGAACATATATCCATGGGGTCCCAGTGTGTTCTCTTCTGTGAAATTACTCTTAGTGTACAGATGTGAGGAATCAATATATCATAGAGTAAATGTCTCAATTCATGGAATGCAATTTTCTGAAATTTCTATTACTTTAAAAATGTAAAAAATCCACTATTTATACACAGAGTTCCCTTTGAGTGTCAACAATTATTGTGAATGCCCTATGTTATTGTAGTAGAGATCTGATACAGTCTACACACCTTGAAGGGGGATACATAAATTTACAGATGCTGTAAAAGCACCAAGTGTACAGCCCCTTCATGGGGCACCCAGATGTAGATCCCAGGAGCTTCTAGCATGGTGGACAGACAGAAGCTAGAGGTAAAAACCATTTAAATTTGCCCATGGAAGGGAGAAAGAATTGAAACTTTATCTCTGTTAAAGTTAGAATTGAAATTTTATCTCTATTACTTAAGACATTATTTTTTGATGTTTATTTCTGTTAGTCTCATAAAACTAGAACGTGATTCACAAAGGCGGTTAAGACAGTTGAAAGCAGAAAGGACACTCTTTTCAATAATTTTTTTTACAATAACTTGAATGAAAAATGAAAAAGTTGGCTCTATGTTTCCACCAACACAAAGGTTAGTTCCAAGGTTCACAGATTTAAATGTAGAAGTTAAGACTCAGAAGGAAAACATAGCAGTTAATTTTAGTGCTCTTGGATTAGGCAATGACTCTTCAGATATCACATTAAAAACAGAAAAAGTTTAATTTCTTAAAACTAGAAAAATTTCTACTTCAAAGAATACATAAAGTTGAGACAATCACAAATTAGTAGATTTTTGCAAATCACATATCTGATGAGGAACTTGTATCCAGAATCTATAAATAATATTTAGAACTCAACAATAAAAATATAATTCAATGTTTAGAATGACTAGAGAATTTGAATAGACTTTCTTCCAAAGAAAACATATAAATACTCAATGATTATATGAAAAGTGGTTTGTGTAAGGAATGGAAATCAAAATAATAAGATATTGCTTCATATCTACTAGGGTGGCTACAATAAAAAGCTGTGATAGACGTTGATGCAGTTGTGGGGAAATTGGTGTGACTGATAGAAATGAAAAACATGGGGCCAAAAAGTTCAAAAAGTTTTTCAGAAAATTACCTAAAGTTTTCACATTAGCTAGCCATTGCACTGCTATGTATAGACCCAGAAAATGGAATCATCATGCAGAAACTTTTGCTCAAATATTCATGTCAACATTATTAATAACGGCAAAAAGCTCAAGAACACTCAAATGTCTGTCACTGAGGAATGCACAATGAGTTGCACTGTGACCATGTATAAAATATGACTTGGACATACATGCATCAAGGATTGAGTATTGATACAAGTTATAAATAATTAACCTTGGAAACAATATGCTAAATAAAATAAGCCAGATACAAAGTCTATATACTGATTCCATTCATATGAAAAGTCAGGAATAAGCAAACGACTAGAGCCAAAAGTAGGTTAATAGCAGCCAGGGACTGGGGTAAGGCAAGAATGGGAATTGATTCTTAACAGGTATAAAATGTATCTTTAGAACGATGATGACTTTCTAAAATTAGATAGTGGTGATGACTGCACAATTTTGTGAATATACTGAAAATTGCTGAATGCACACTTTAAAGGATGAATTTATGGTATGTACATTATCTATCATCTAAGCAGTTCTTTAGAAATACAAATGAGATACTTAATCCTACAGATGTTGTATGCACAGTAAGGGGCAAGTGTATTTTTAATAATACCTATCATACCACTCTTAGTTGCCAGAAACTGCTCAGTATGTGAACTTGATAAAATGTTCTATGATCACATAAAAGATATTTGTGGCATGATACTAACAAATGTATCTGTATTTTAGAAAATAGTATTTTTATGAGATGAAAGAAAAGGGTGGTATCTGTTTCTCTTTTCTTTGGCATTTCCTTTATTTATGACTGAATCAAAGAAAATTAAACAGATGTCTATTGATATACTTTTCCACACTATGTAAAATTTTACCTGCTTTTCTAATTTTAGAAATTCATGAAAGAATAGGAAATAAAACTCCCAAAAAAACCCTATTACACATAGTTCTACACAAAATCCTGTTTCAAATTTTAGCTTAAATTTAGTATTTTGGGAAATATATTTCTCTTTGCAACCTATATAAATCATGTAAATGTGGTAGGTACCCATCCATTATGGAAAACGTATAAATGACTTGAATGGAATTGATTAATGAGTACTAAAATTTAAATTTATAAACTGACATGAGTTTTACTTTTATTCACAATTCTAACATAATTTAATTTCTATAAATCAAAAGTAAAGTATATTTCATGTTCACTCTACTCTCTGTAACTGAGGATACTTATTCTAATTGTATTAATGTTAAATACATGGATTAAAAACTTTGATTTGCTTTTCTCTGTCTCTCTATATCAAATCTTTTCTTCCCACTGCACAAAAAATAGTATAGTATTATTATGGCTTGTGTTTATTTATATTTTTTTATTTTTTTTATTTTTTTTAATTTTTTTTTGGTTTTTCTCCAGTACCGGGAACCGAACTCACGACCTTGAGCTTGCCAGGCAGGCGCTTTTGCCGCTGAGCTAAATCCCCAGCCCCATGGCTTGTGTTTAAATGTCCTCCCAATGCTTCATGAGTTCATAGGTTGGGCTTTTTCAGAGGTGGCTGGATCTAGAGTTTGTGACATTGGAATTGATTCATGGTGCAATGTTTGAATCAAGGGCATGAGTGCTACCCACCCTAAGTAGCCTGTATAACATGTAAGCCATAGAAAGAGTTGTGATCACCCCTTGCTGCTTTGCTAATGTCTGCCCACTGTGAACAATTTTTCCTCTGCAGTGCCTGTCTGCCATGGCATGCTGCCTTAGACCCAGCCTATTATGAGCTGAAATCAGTACAAACTATGAGCCAGAATAAAGCTTTCCTTATTTAATTCTGAATGTCATGTACTTTGTCTCAGCAACTAGAAAAGTAACTAATACAGAATTTGATACTATAGAAAGGGAGTTGTTGCTGTGATCGTACCTCATCATATTGTTGAGGAGCCTTTGGACCTGACTTGTGGGAAGGGAAAGAGTAAGGAAAGATTTGGGGATGCTGGTTGAAATAGTAGAAAAGTAGAGCTGGAACTCCTGGGGCTGTCCTTGATGGGAGTTTCAGATCAGAACTCAGAGGACAAGAAGGCTGATAGAAACCCTGCTGGTAAAGACCAGTCTCAGGAGGTTTCTGCTAAATAGAGACTTCACTGGCTACTGGACACCAGATGATATGTATTATGCCTTGACAGAAAGTTTGTCTGCATTTTGCCTTTGTCCAGAGACTTTGCCTGAGAATAAGATGAAGGGTGGCAGACTAATTAATCTGGCAGAAGAAATTTCAAGAGAGTCTAATGTTGAGGCAGTGGCACTGCTACTGTTGGGGGCTTTTAATCAGACTTCTATTGAGAATCAAGGGCAAGGAGCCCAGCAGAATGATTTAAAATGTTTTTAGTTTACCCAGAAAAGAAGTTCCAGTGCAGTTGCAGCCTGCAAAGATGGAACAGAGGAGAAATTGGGCACTGAAAAAACTAAAAAGGGAAAGCCAAGTATTTCAGAAGAAAACAACAGAAAAGAAGGTCTGAGAACATCACAGGAAGCAGCAGGACTCCACCCTTTGTAGTCTTAAAATTGTAAAAGTGAAAGACTTTGCTTAAAAAGAGAACCCCAGAGCACCATGTTCCAGAATGGAGCAGCATAGGCACTGGACCCCCAGCCAAGAAGAAAGGAGGCCTGGCTACTGCTCCAGCAGTAGACCTTACCTTGACATCATACATGTGGTGCTCGTTTTAGGTATATGAAGAATGGAAGAGTTGTGGGGTCAGGAAGGTTTCCACCCAGATTTCAGAAGGGCAGGAACCCAGATTGTACACTTCTGAGAGGGCAGTGTGTGAAGCTCTTACTGTGAGCCAAAAGTGCAGTGGAGACCCTGGAAGTTTGGAGAAGCCAGGAATATGGATCATCCAAGGAGAGCTCCCAGGAGTGAGTAAAGCCAGCCTAAGAGAGAAGCCATGGAAACTACTAGCACTGGAAGTGTCATAGGGGTGGAGCCACCTGAGCCTTTAGCTTTCACAACTTGTCACAGATTTCTAGGAATGCTAGAGGAAGAACTGCAATTTAATATTTGCCCTGCTCAGTGTTAGTCCCACTTTTCCCCCATTCCTTGCCATCCCCATTTGTAACTTTTGGAATGGAAATGTATATCTTATGCCACTGAATGTGGAATGTTGTAACTTTCTTTTCATTTGAACGTGGGCTTACAGCTAAGAGTTTCCCTTAAATCTCAGAAGTGACTTTGGACTTGGACTGTTCAGCAAAACTGTTAGGACTTTGGCAACTCTTGCAGATAGGCTAAGTGCCTTTTACATAAAAGGGTATGCATGAGTCTTTGGGAAATCATGGATGGAATGCTATGGCTTTTTTCTAGATGTCCCCCCAAAACCTCATGCAAATGTAAGTGGGTTTCTTTAGAAATGGGTAGATCTAGAGTGTGTGATGCTGTAATTGATTCATGGTGCAATGCTAGCATCAAGGGCATTAGGATTCAGGATGTTAGTGCTACCATCCCTAAGTAGCCTGAATAACGTATAAGGGATAAAAAGAGCTATGGTCATCCCTTGTTGCTTTGCTACCTTCTGCCTGTCATGAACTATTTCTCCTCTGTGATGCCTCTCTGCCATGCCACCCCTCCTTGGAGCCAGCCAACTAAGGACAGAAACCTCTACAAACTGTGAGCTAAATAAACCATTTTCCCTTTAACTTTGGGTATTGAGCTTTTTGTCTCAGCCATGAGAAAAGTAACTAAGACAAGTGTGCTGGTAAATATTCATAAGGTCAACCTATAATGCCAACTACCTCATGAGTGCATGATAGTAATTTATATTTTTATTTGAAAGTTAAGAGTGTACATGCATTATTTTGGCAATGCAGTTTGACTGTGCAAAGCTTATGCAAGCTCCTGGCTGTGTCCACTGTGTCCTCTTCCCAGTGTCAGGCATATCCCAAAGGAAACTCTATTTACAAAGGTCCCATGGATAGAAATTCTGAGGAGAATTTATATTAGAAGGCAAAATATACCTTTGTGTTTTTGTTGTTATTGTTTGTTTAACCCATTGAAAATCATGCTTGTTTTTTAATACAGGGGAGCCAGTCTTTCCTGGCTAATACTTACGGCCTTTTGAAAAGCCAAAATAATAGTATGCTTCTATAGACAAAAATACTAGATTTGGTAAAACATTCAACACCAACAGAGGCGTTCCTGTACATATCCTTACAATTAAAAATCACACAAATTTTACATTAGTTAAAAGTTTACACATACTTTTAAATTAAAGCCTTAACTTTAACAAGCATATTGATCTGTAGTATTGTGTGACATAATGGTGTTTGTGCGATGCGTTTATGGTAAAGTGTATTATTCAATATGCAAGCATATGTTTATTGCTTGAAATACAGATTTCTTCACACATTTGTTTCATGACACCTAAACATAGTTTACAAAACTAGAGGAAAAGGTGGCTACTAGAAATTAAATAAAATTTGTAATTAAGAAATGTTTTCTCTACTAGCTAACATGAATGATATCAGGGATTTTTTCAACCTAGGTAACAACTATAGTCTCTTGATTTTGTTCTATTTATACAGATCAAATCTGTCTTTCCTTCTCATTGCTGGGACAAAATAACCAACACCATGAGTTTAAAAGCCTCACAGCTTGTAAATTTTCAGTCCGTCATCAGCGGCTCCAAGGCAGGGTAGCACTACAGAGGGCATCGTAAAGAGAAAGAGGTCATGGCAAGGCAGACAGGAATTAAGTAAGCTTCAAGGAGGAGGAAGGGAACATACACACACTCTCCCCAAAGCTTCACCCCAGGCCTTACTCCCCACATCACACCCAGCTGTAAGCCCATTCATGGACTAATCCACTGACAAGAATCACACTCACACGATCCAGTCTCTAACTCTGTGGGGAAGTTATTGAGCAGGAAATTTCTATCTTATGTTTTGAGCAATCTCCATACTGATTTCCATATGGTTTTCCTACTGTATATTCCAAATGATGTTCCTTTTTCTCTATAGCCCACCAGCACTTGTTACAAATTGACTTAGTGATGGTAGCCAATCATCTAGAGTAACATGGAATCTCAGTTTTATTTAATTTGCACTTCTGTAATGGCAAGAAATATTGAACATTTTCAAATATACTTATTAGTCATTTGTACTCTGGAAAAATTTGTCTTCATTTCAGTTGCTCAGGTTTTACTGGGTCTTTCATTGGAGGGTTTACATTTAGTTCTTGTATATTCTAGATGTAGTTCTCTGTGAGGGAAGAGCTGGACAATTGTTTTCCCATTCCATAGTCTGACTCTTCACTCTGTTGGTTATTTCTTTTGCTGAACAGAAGCTTTTTAATTCAATATAATCCTGTGTATTGATTCTTCTGCAACTGGGGTTCTGTTTAGGTCATCCTTGCCTACTCCTATGCCTCCAGGAGTTTGTGTATTTTATTATTTCAGCAGATTGTTTCCCTTTCTGCTCACTCCAACTGTCATTCCCCTTCCCCTTTCAAAAGCTCTATTTCTAATTTTTCTTTAATTCTCTCTTTTATTTCCATTTTTCATTTGTGACACATTTGTGTCCAGTGTCTCACTTCATCATGTATGTCTGTTTATTTTATTTGAAACAAAAAGCTCATGTTTTATTGCAATATGAAGCAGTACAAAAATGGCATAAACTGTTAATAGTCTCTACTAATTTTCATTTCACTCCTGTGGTGGAGTCAGTCTTGGCAGATGTTCATCTCCAGCCATAAAATACAGTGAAACATATGTGCAAATCCAGAGGAATGGCTGACATTGGCAGTCACTCATCCAGCACCCGTTTCTCTCTCTGCCTTACATGGAAACCATCTTTGCTTAGGGAACAGACTTCCCAGTGTGCCCTGTTGAAATGTGTTTTTTTTTTAGTTTTCCTTTCAGGTATAGGCACAATGAGACACAGTAGTTTTCACTGAGAAGCATGCAGATGACAGTGGATAGGCTTCAGGGAAAGTTTGTTTAAAAGGAGATGGCCTTTTCTGTTCCCTGTTAAGCTTGTTTTGAAACATGACTATAACAAATGTACTGTAAGAACCATATGCATCTAAAGCTCATGGAGCAAAAAATAGAGCAAGCTTTAGGTATCTGTGGTCTCAGGAAGCCACCACATAAGTCCTATGTGAATTAATCATTGAACTCTTATTCTGCAAAGAAAATAATCTCTTTTATTGTTTATTTTGCAGTAATGAGTGTTTTTCATGTTCAATAACCTGGGTCAGATATGCTATTTTGAAAGGTTTTATGCATATTATGCTGACATGACATTAAGATATGTAATTCCTAGATTTAAAACTGAGAAGGTGGGCTGCTTTCAGCTTTTCACTTCCAAACAATATTGCAGTAAGAATCAACACAGGCAACTTCATGAGTATTGGTGATCTGCAGTTATGATGATAAGGTCTCCAAAGTGGGTTTGCTAGAAGATATCATGTACCTAAAGTTTCATAAACACTCACATTAGTTTATCAAGACAGGTAGAAATTCACACTGCCTCAGCAAATGTATGAATTTCTTTCCCCAAATATATATAGTCATTTGGAGCATATCATATCTCCCAAATTATTAATTTTCTTATCAATTTCTAAAGCATTTGGTATTCATACCTGTCTCGGTTACTTTTCTCTCCTTGCTGAGACAAAATACCCAGTGTCCAAAATTGAGGAAGGAAAGGTTTATTTAGCTTTGTGGAGGTTTCAGTCTATTATCAGCTGGCTCCAAGGCAGGGTGACAGGGCACAGGGGCAACACTTCAAGGAGGCACAAGACAGCAAATGCAACAAGCGCAAAAAGGGGCAAGGAACAAGACTCTTTCCCTCCCTTATATTGTAAGCAGGCTACCCCTACCCAGGGGGCGTGTAGGACTCCCATAATCTCCATGCCCTCCTCTTTCACAAGCTCACAATAAATACAAAGTAAGGACCCTGGCCCCCTGCTCAGTCACTTAGTTAACCTTCTAAACTTCTCAGACTGACACAGTGAAAACATTGTAGAGAGGTGAACTCATGTCCTTTTCACTCCAAGATGTAGAACTGCTGAGTCATTCAGCCAAGCCTATAGACTCCTTAAGTTGACACAATGTATCAACCGTAACAATGCCAATGCAGTCAATACATGACACTTAATAAGACAGCCTACTGTCTGTCTTTTAGTTTTCTTTATGGAGTGCTCTGCATTCCAATATACATCATTAGATAATATACATGTCTTCTTGTTTCTTGATACACTATCCTTATATAATGTGAATTGATCCCTAGCTTTAAGGTACAGAACATTAGTTTCTTGCTCTCTAAGCAGGTCTGTTTCCAAGATTTCATTGTAAATAATGTCTCTGTCTTTCTTAGTTTATCAGTGGCAATAAACTTTCATTGAATTTGTACCTTAAAGATTCAAATAAATAAAACATTTTTAAGTCTTTTCATTTTCCTCCTCGTGCCCTACCTGAATTGTTAGTAAGTATATATGTTTTACAGTGTTGTTTTGCATCTTTATCATAGGTACAGCAACATAACCATCCAAAGACATAACCATCATAGTAATTCCTAGAATTGTGTAGAATGTGGTAGCTTTATAATTATAATAAAATTTTATATTGCATTATTTTATGCAATTATAAGTAATAGCTCATGTTTTCCATATATATATATATATATATATATATATATATATATATACATATTTTTTTTTTCTTTTTGAGACAGGTCTCACTTTGCAGTGCAGGCTGGCCTTGAGCTTACCTTGTAGCCCAGGATGGCCTCAAACTTGCAACAATCCTCCTGCCTCAGCCTCCCAAGTGCTGGGATTACAGGCATGCATCACCACACCTGGCTTTCTACGTATATATTTTCTTTATTTATTTTTTATTTTTTTGGCTTTTTTCTGGTACCGGGAATCGAACTCATGACCTTGCTCTTGCCAGGCAGGCACTGTGCTGCTGAGCTAAATCCCCAGCCCCTAATTTCCATATATTTTTAATACAAAGGCTAAAGATAGTTTGTAGAGTATAGATGGATTTGCTCCAGTCTTCTCCTATCCTATCCTGAGGAACTTTCTCTAATCCTATATGGCCATGAAGAGACCACTTGAGATGGAAGACTGTTGAGAGAAAGTTGCAAGTTACACCATGGTCATACAAACATGTAGGAGCTTGTTTCAGATTTTCAGTGCTTTTTATAAGAAACAATATTGTTCACCCCGCATCTTCTTTTGTCCTAGTTGCTAAAAGTTTGCTGTTTGTTGTTTCCAGAGCTTGAATCAAACTTGGGGAAACATGTCCTTCAGGCATTCTATCATCAGACACATGATTAGTTCTGCTCCTTGGAGATGACTTGAGTAAACCTTTCTCAAATTGGTAGGTGATTCAAATATTGGAATAATATTTACAAAATTGTTAGGAGCTGCACGACAAGGACATTAACCAATTTATTTTTCTTTACCACAAAGATTAGAATCTGCCTGTTACGTGAAAACAGAGCATAGAATAATTCAGTTGTTAAGTTTATCAGTTGTACCTACAAGTACAAGCGGCATGCCAGAAAAATGTGTCACAGATTAGGAAACAGAAGGAATCTTGCCTGAGAGTCTTCCATAATTTCCTTAGGTTTAGAGATGTAAACCCTGATATCTGTAGCAATTCTTGCTCCAATTATTTATTTAATGAGCAAAATTTTATCTTTCCAGTGTGAAATTTGAAGAATTGTGTTACCGTGGAGTGACATGTTCAATGTTTGATTCTGAGTACATCAGGCAACCCTGATTATTTACAACACTTATTACTAGTTTCTTTCCTTTAAAGACAACTCTAATTAGTAAGTACCCCAAGTAATACTTGGTGGGATTTAGAAATTATAATTTTTAAAAGAGCTTTGTTCATTTCTACTTCCCTCTAAATTCTCTTCCCCCTTTCCTTATGAAAGAGCCTATGTTTCCGTGTATGGACTGCCATAACTTGCACATTTCCATCACAGTAATTATTGTACATAAGTTAGCTGGGCATTTCCCATTATATGTTTATATGACAGAAAATGTTTTCTGGAACTAGCACCTATAATTCAACTGCTCCAATTAGGTGGTGTTTTTCTTTGTCCTATGGAAGTGTTTTTAATAAAGTGGTAAAGGGTAAATGTGAGGTAACAATAGCTTTAGAGCTTCAGGCAAGAAAGGTGATGCAACTTCACGTAGCATTATAAGGTAAATGATAACTTGAAAAATGAACCTTACCAGTGTTTGCAGTTCACAGCCAGCAAATTTCAAATTGCTATAACTGTAAAGTGACCTCAGCAATTTTTGTTTTAAAATAAACCTTTCTTCTTACTAAGTTGTTACTGCAATATGGTTGGTTGAAGGGCACCACTGTTTAACACATAAACTGCTCAAAATAAAAAGCTAAGAAAAGGGATGGGGATGTAGCTCAGTGGTAGAGTTCTTTTCCTGCATGCACTAGTGGGTTTGATTCTCAGCACCATATAAATTTAAAACAAAGAGGAAAACTAAGAAAACCTATTGTGAATATTTCCTCTTTCAATATTCTTTTATTAAATGTAGACCACGTTTTACTTAAGATGTTAAATTACTATTATTAATACTTTAAAAATTATTGTTAATAATAATTTTCCCTAAAACTATAAAATAAAACTATAACTTTCTTAGAATCACTTTAGAATCTCTGGTGTGTGTGTTTGTGTAACTAAGAAGTATTTGCTAATTCTCTTCTCCAAATTGATGGAAATATTTTTACATCAAAATACTATGAGAATATTATCATTTAAATCTGTTCACAGATTGGTTCTATGCATGTAAGAAAATATTTTTGAAATATTTTTGGTAATACAATTCTATTAAGTAGCAGGACAAAATTAAACTCTTTGAAGTAGTTATTACGTTATGAACATTTATCCTAAGGAAATGTTAGTAAATAAGTACTGAATAAATTTAAGCTCAAATTTCTGGAATGTTATTTATAAATGTTTAATGCTCTAGTATAGAAAAATATTTCAATCAATTGAAATTTCCTATAAGAAAATTATTAACTATACCAGACATTAAATTTCAAATTGATATACATTAAGGTGATTTTACAAATGGCATGCAATTGTGGGTTTCTGACATTCCTTTGGTGCTGGGGATTTAGCTCATCGGCACAGCGCCTGACTGGCAAGCGCGAGGTTGTGAGTTCAATTCCCTGTACTGGAAAAGAAACCAAAAAAAAGAAAAAAAAAAAAGCAAGAGTTCTGACATTCCTGAGGTCCTTGTAAGAAACTGGTGGAGAAGAGAATTCAGAGGCCACTCCATCCATTCAGATCCTCCCACTTCTGTGATCTGCTTCACTCTTGCCTCAAGCTGCCTACTCCTATATGAAGACCTAGAGTTCATGACTGTGAACTTTCCTAAGGAATCTAAAGAATATAGTTATGAAGTCATCAATGAGTGCTTATGGTGTGCATGTGTGTGTGTGTGTGTGTGTGTACATGCACGTGTGCAAGCGTGTGTGTGATATTGGACCCTGAATGTGAGAGGGTATTGCCTGCAACAATCATAAAATAATCTGCAGCTTTGGGAGAAAGAGACTCAGTTCAGAATTAAGGGTTTCGTTCCTTTCCGCAGTAGCCACACAAAACAACTCATGTCTAAGTCTGAAGATGGGCACAGTGGAATGGGGAGCAGATGAACAAATCCCGACACCAGAAAGTGGCAGAACCTGGTATGACCTGAACGTCCCCAGAGGTGCACAGCACCCCAGGTGGTTTGATGTAAAGGGTCCTAGGGACTCTGGTTCTCTCATTGTGAAGTTGTTGTCTCTGTTGCATGGACCAGTGAATTTCTTTTCGTTGGAATCTGTCTCAAACCTTCCTTGTAGCTCCAAGCTGTCTAATGTATATAGAGTAGATTAAAAAGGAAGGCATGCATCATCTCTAGGTGAGGGAAAAATGAGTGAGAATTGCTCTCCTACCATTTCCTCTTTCTCTTATTCCGTCATTTAAACAATTGAGCACTCCAAGAAGACAGAAAATACTGAACAATTAAATCTAGCAGACTTGCATTTATTGCTTTTGCTCAAGTCTCTCTTCCTTCCAGAACATGGATACAGACTGTATATAAGCTCAATTAAAAAATACTTATGAAATTATTTTCCTTTAAAGTGAAATCACTTATATTTCAGGAGAATGTCATAGCTCTTTAAATTTTCTGTAATTATAACTTTTTAATTCATGTCAACACTCCATGCTTTCTAATAGTTGATATTTTCCAAAATAAAAATATCAACATTATAAATTATTTATTAGAAATTTAAATTTACAACAAATATAAGCATGCAAAATTGGTCAGAACATAAAAAATTGTATTAATTGTTCCTTTCAATATACCATCAGACATCAGCAGGACAGTTATCCCAG
>NW_004955405.1:6895871-6907156 GCF_000276665.1 Chinchilla lanigera | reverse complement strand
TTCCTTCCTTTGAGCAATTTCTTTCCCTTTCCTATCACCTATTGTATGTTTTGAGTTTTACTTACTCTTTCAGGTTCCTACACCAGGGAGACAATATGATGTTTACACATGTTGGTCTGATTTATTTCACTTATGAGTATGGTCTCTAGTTGCATCCATTTACCTACAAAATCCTCAGGTCTATCTTTTTTATAGCTGAATAATACTCCATTGTATAAATATACCACATCATTTTTATCCATTAACAGTATGTAATATAACAACCACTGTTAATTCCTATCATTTTGTTTTGAAACTCTGTATCACTTTTAATGTTCTTGCTTTGTTTTGTTTATGTTTGTGATGTTGGCATGCTGCTGTTATTTTTCTTTCTTTCTTATACTACTTTCTTTAAAATAAAAAAAAATTTAGAAAATGAAAAAATAGGAAAACAAATATTGTCAGAATGTCATTTATGGTCACATGGAACATTTAGTTATACACCAGATATAAATGCTTTCATTGAATCAAATTCATAACCTATGCATGTGGATTCAAAGCTAGACAATGCTGTCATAGTGGTAATTTTCAATTTGTTATGAGGAAGTACATGTATTTGCTTCTGGGAAATTTGACAGAAATAAAGTTTTGCTCTATATACAAGTATACATACAAAATGCTTCTTGATTTATTTAAACAGAAATCATAAACACTTTGAACTCAATGTGTTCAAATAATATTCCTTATAAATTTATCATTTGGATGGAGAATACTCTACATGCCAAACTATTTCAATAACATATGGGACTTAAGGGGCTGGGGACATGGCTCAGTGGTGCAGCACCTGCCTAACAGGCATGAGGTCCTGAGTTCAATTCCTGGTACCCCCCAAAAAACTGAACAAACAGAAAAATAAATGGGACTTATTCAAATGTTCAACATAGGTATTAAAAATTCAGTTTTCCCATTAACATATAGACACAGGGACTAACTTGAATGGTTGATTTAGTCTTTCAAATATGGGGACAAGCATATCTATTAAAATGTTTTCAAATTTTTTTCATTTCTTCATGCAAGCATTTACTTATTCCCATCTTTGATGAAAGGATCAGCTTCAGAAACTTCTTTGTATGTGAAGAGAAATAAGATCTCTTATTATACCGTGTCTGATTTTCTATTTAGTAACCTCATCCACTTTTATTGATAGTTGTGCAGGACAGTGAGGAGCCCCTGATATTCTCTGGAGGATGCCTTTAAAGAGCAATAATTAGTATCAAAGTCTCTTTTGAAGAAGAAGCAATAGGAAGAGCCTTGTTATTCTAGAATATGATCTTGAAAGATCACGACTGCACCTCCTATCCACAAATTTTGGTGCTTAAGATACTTTGCACTTGTACTTTTGCTCATTTGTCATGTGTCTTCCCACTAGATGGCAGGGCGTTCTCAATTTTGCTAAGCATTTTAGCCTGTGGCAGTTAGTAGGTGCTCAGAAAAACATGAATGAATGACAGCCAATGAATTGATTCAGTTATTAGATTTATGGGATCCAAAAATTTGAAGACAGCATAGAACAAGACACTTTAATGAGGCACACATTCCCAACTGTGCTATTTGTGACCCGCAACAGACAACCCATCTGGCATGTGGATGTGTTCCTTGGGGTTCTACCCTTCCCAGGTTTCTATGGAGTTGTGACAACCCCGCCTGGCATGTGGATTTGTCCTCGGGTGTCTACCCTTCCCAGGTTTCTATGGAGTTGTGACATCAGACAAGTGCCAGGATCTACTGAGCCAGCAAGAACGAAACCTTTGTGGAACCCTTCTGACAGCAACTTCTGGGTTTACAGTGAACTAGTTTTTATCTGCTCTGTGATGTAAGCACCAGGGGCCTGGAAGCATCAGTTGTCCCATCATGCCCCTGCAAAGGCAGCATGCCATTGGCAGAGAGCACAGATGCTACAGTGAAGACAGAGCTAAGAGAGCAGGGGACCTGCTGAGAGGATTTCTTCTGTTTTTGATATATTCTGTACAAAATAGCCTGGCATTTTAAGATTTGCTAGCACTTTCACTACAAATTACTGTTTCCATTAGAACCTTCCAGAAGGGCACTGAAAGAATGCCAAGAAATTTCATGTGCACAGTAGATTATGCCTGTTCTGTTACACAACTGTGTCTACCAGCGAACAGCTGAGGAAAGCAACACATACATTTCCCAATTTTCATTTTCCCTACACATATAGCTATATAATCCGTATATTGTTCTCTGTATTTCATCTGCATGAAAGGAATTGCTTCTGAGATACTAAAAACGATCATTTCTAAAATGAGAAAAATTATCAAATAAAATTAAAGGAGAATATAATATACGGAAAAGTTATATGTAACAACAAATCTGTCAGACTGTTGCACTGCTATATAATGTATAAATACTTGTGATGAAAATACATATGTGCTCACTATGTTTTCACATGTTTAAGGTACTAGCTTTGAAATTAAAATATATGTTATTTTGAAATCTCATATATATTAAATATGTATTCATATTCACATTTATGTGCCTTCTCCATAGTTTCCTTATATAATTATATATGATATATATTTGCATTATATAACTTACCCTTTCAGATAAAATGATATCATCCATTACTTATTGTAGTATCAGCCATATAGTTAAATTTGCTTTTAGTGGATTTGTTCATTTTCTACATAAAGGTCATTGGGAAGTTAGAGGTGCTGGTTTTACATGCAAACATCACCTATGTGGCCAGTGATGCATCACAAACTGTCTTCAAAGTTACTTAGGCTGCCACATCACTGACAGTGCACTAGGCTCTTCACTATTCCAGGGAAGTATTCTCCCCAAGAATAGGTGAGGTCATATTGTTCAAAAGTGTATGATTTGTTTACCTATTTTTATCACATGCATTGCCGAGGCAGCAGCAATTACTTTTGAGGACTTTCTGTTAGAGCACTCATGGAGACTGGGCAGTGCTAAGATGAGGGAGCACCTTGCAAGAGGCTTTCAGAGAAGGCATTTCAAGCAGAGAATAGGAGCTCAAGGGCTCTGAAATAGGGCTGTGTTGAACACAAAACTGTGAGACCTGCAAGCAGGAGCTAATCAGCAGGACAGGCGATCATAACACAGGAAAAGGGAGCAAATCTTAGAGTTCTTGAGCAGCAGGCTCTCGGTGACAGCCAATGGTAGGGTTTGAGCAGGAATTGAAGGAGAATCTACCTTGGTATTTACAACAGCCCAAAGGGCAGCATGCGGGACAGGCACCATGGGCAGTATCCCTACAAGCCAGGTGAGAGAGTTACCTTTCACATGTGTAGTGGATTGATAACTGGTGGTCAATTTATAATCCTCAGCTGAACTGAGTAAGCATGGTGTTGGGTGCAGAAGGCCCACCTGGGGATTGTTGACAGCAGCATAACAGGCAGAACTGGAGAAGAAGAAGTTAGGCTGTGGGGAGCAGAGAAAGGCTGTCGGGAGCTGGTAGAAGCTGTAAGGAGCTGTTGGTTGTTTCGTAGGAGCTCATCATGCTGGCTTTCCTGATGAACTTGGCCGTTTTCACCCTCCGAGGAGCTCGGGACCTTGCTGGCACTGAGAATGGCTTTGGTTCACCTTGGGGGAGCTCTGGTCCTCACTTTGGGAATAGCTTCCTGCCTCTAGCGGGGGAGATGGTGCACTGACGGTCTCCTGGAGAAGCTTGCTTCATTGGCTTGCCTGATGGGAACTCGGCCATCTTGATCGTGGGAGAAGCTCGGACCTCAATGTTGCTGAGAATGGCTGTGGTGACTTTTAGGGGAGCTCTGGTTCTTCTAAGCGTAGCTTCCTAGCATCAGTGCAGATCCCCCAGCCTGCTAGCACAGGTTCTTCATCCAGCTGGCACAGACTTCCTAGATTCCACCACTGGCCTTTGGGCCTTTGCGGCAGATCCATTAAACAGGCCTGCATGAGATACTGTTATGAGCTCTAGGCCTCCAGGTGTACTCGTGGGAGGCACGGTTATGAGCTCTAGGTATTCAGTTGGACTCATGCAGGACATTATTGTGGGATCCATGCCCTCAGCTAGATTCCTTGGTCTATAGCCTATGGACAGATTTCCAGCACTCTCTGGTATACTGATGATTATAAATCATCATATAAAATATGTGTCCTATATTCTGTTGTTTCACCTTGCACAATAACCCCCAAACCAACACAGCATGGAATTTGCTGGTGTAAAAATTCATGTATTTGCTCTGCTAATATTTAATGCTCTCTTCTACTGTATGCAGTTACTGTAATAATTAAAAGGCTTCTATGAAGCACACATACACATAAACAGACACATCTGTGTTTATCAGATGTAAAAGTAAAGTTCATAAATATTGTAATTGTAATTATGTTGAATTATGAATAAGTTTAGTGAGTTTTATAATGTTGAGGTCTAATGACCAAGAATGAATCATTATAAATGTTTTCTTTTTGTGAAGAACCACAACTAACTTTGGTTGGAAGGTTTCTATGTGCCAGCCATTGTATTTGTCATGAAATGCTTTAACTAACCATAATCTGATAAGATTCACAATTTGTCTTATTCCCATTTCACAGCTGAGAACTGCAGATGAGAGGGATTGAGTGAATTTCTGAGGATCAGACTGAAGGAGAGCATATTGGAGCTATCAGAATCTCCTAGACTATCTGTTTGGTTTTATTTCCTGATTTTGTTATGTACTTTTTAATTTTATTTTTAGGGGTCTTTGCTATATAGTCTGCTATTGCCTCATAAAATATACAATAAATTGTGATACTTTTAGAACTTTGTCATTTTTACTATAAATCGTAACTTAAACCTGTGGGTTTATTTTCATCATTAACTTCAGAAAATGCCTCTATTAATTCTCTCGTATGGAATGTGAAAAGTATCAGTGAACCAATGAACACTTTCTTCAGTCTCTCTTCCCTCCTTGTTAATATATCTAGATTCTTCTGGAATATTTTTAAAATCATTAAAACTAGATAATATTAATAACATTATATATCTTGTCTTTCCAGAGAAATATCCATATTATCCATACTTCAATAAAATTTTCAGTTTTAGACCTACATTTTATTGAACGTGCTTATCTCTGTTAATCTTGTTGTATATTTGATATCAGTGAGGATGTTTTGGGAAAGTGTATTAAAATTTCCCTCAATTTGCTTTAAAGTTTTAGGAAATTTATCCTCCATTAAAAGCCTGTGGATATTGTAGGTCATTGTGAGAACATCAGTCTCAGAGATGTGATCAAGGAGCAGCGTATGCATTGGCCTCACATGCACAGCAAACAGCTGGAAAAATTCTGAATATCACAGCCCCATACAATGAGAACAGGAGGAAAAATGTGTAGAGAGAGAGTTTCTATTTCTTAGTTGTTTTAAACCATATCTTTGCTGAATATAGTAACACAGGTTCGCAGCTTTTTTGTTTTTGTTTTTGTTTTTTAGGGTTTGAAGTACATTGTTCCTTGTTCTCCTGACTCTGTGTTTCTGTAGAGAAGTTTGCAATTATTCTGATATGTTTGACTCTTTAAGTGACTTGACATTTCTCTCTTGCAGCTTTCAAAATGTTCTCCTTATTTAGCACTCTTGACATTTTAACTATGTGACATGGAGGGGTTCTTTACTAGTCATACTTGTTTGCCATTCTAAATGTCTCCTCTACATAGAAATCCATATTTTTCCCAAGATTCAGAAAGTTTTCTTTTATTATTTCATTGAATAGGTTTTCTGTGCCATTACTCTGACACTGGGTGCCTTGTTCAACATCAAAATTCATGTGTTTGGACATTTAATCAAGTTTAGAATTCTTGCTTCATAATTTCCTATTTTTCTTTTAATAGTTTCTGAAAATGTTTGGAATTTGATCAAGCTATCTCTTAAATGTTGTCCTTTCCATGAGCAAGATATCTATTTTGAATTATCTTTTGAATATAGAAAACATTAATAAGGAACCCAGAAAATACACTTTTCTGATACTATATATATATAAAAGACTGCTTCCTGGATATTCAGAATTCACAAGTTTTTCTTTATGTTCACCAAGCACTGCCTCACTAACTGCTGGCACTAAATTGTATTTGGATCTGTGAGCATGCTGAATTTTCATATTCTCCATATTGCCACAATCTTCACTAACTTCTGACTGTTCTTTAAGCCTATATTTTCAAGTGGTGATTCCTTTATCAAGTGTTTTGCAAGTTCACTCTGTAGTCTTAAAACTTTATCTCTTTTTTCATTAATTATGTTTTCTAATTTCCATGAAAAGTAAATTATTTGTTGAAATCTTTATTCTCTGAAATAATGTATTCTTCCTGAATAGATGGGTTTTTCAGACTGTGTTTGTCCCTTACTCTTTCATTCACGTGTTCCTCTTCCTTCACATCTGACACTATCTACAAGAATTTTTTGCACTTACCATTAAATTTTTATAGAATCTAACTATTTTTCTGGAGTTCTCAATTTGACTCTGGATAATCAAAAGATTGGAACAAGTATTTCAACACAAATGACTTAAAGGCATTCTGTTGGCTTTCCTCTCTTTTCCATGGGATATTGTCTGAATCATCCCTTTGGAACTTCAGTGTTAGTTTCAGAGCTTGGTTGTGTTGTTCTCTCTGGCTGCTCTTCAGATTACTGAGGGTTTGTATTACTCAAAAAACTGCTGCATTCTATAGCTTTATTATTTAGTTCTGAACAAAGATTCATTCTGACAAATTGTCAAGAAATTCAGTACTGTATTTGGCATAGACTGATGCTGGCAAGCCACTTAGAGCATTCAGTGATACAAACAGCCCACTGTAGCATGCGTGTCATAGGTTCGCCACCACTGACACAGACCATGCTGTGAATGGCTTTGAGCTTTAGAATTGAGTGGAAGTGAACAAACACCTAAGTGACACAAAGCAGAGATAATTATATATACATGACTATTGCTGCAGAGATTTTCTATGAAAACGTTATTGCCCAGACCACTCTCTTTTATTAGAATTTTTCTCTTCTTCTCTTCTCTTCTCTTCTCTTCTCTTCTCTTCTCTTCTCTTCTCTTCTCTTCTCTTCTCTTCTCTTCCTGCCTCTCCTGGTAAGAACTGAACCCAGACCCTTTGAACTATACTATATCTCCAGGCTTTCATCATTTATATTTGAGACAGTGTCTTGCTGAGCTTTGACTTTAATCCTCCTACATCAGTAACCAATGTCCAGTTATGTTTTTAATGCACTTTTAATTTTTCAAACTGATGGTAGCCCTGTGTGCACCCTGTGCCGAGTGTGCAAGGCATATGGGTAAATGAGGCATATAGAACTCCACACAACCACAACCAAAATAAAACTACACCCAGACATATGATAGTCAAGTTCCCAGATCTCCAGCAAAAGAATAGGAGCTGCTGGTCCTGCAGTTTTAGTCTGAGCTTTACTCACACGGCCATGGTTCCCAGCTCAAACTCATAGAGAGATCCAGGTATTTCCCATCTACTTCCTGAGGGCAAAGCGGGCGACCCAGGACCCCACTACCATTACAGACAGAGTCTCTGCCCTCTGGGTACCCGCGGCAGAGAGGAGGTCCTCACTCAGAAGCCCCAGGGACTTCTCTGGCTGGGGGGGGCATGTGTAGCCCCCTCCCTCCACGTGCCCTGAACAGAGTGAGCGAGTGCTCCAAGAGCTGCTGGTCCTGCGCTTTGAGTCTGTACTTTACATTCGCCGGGAGCCCCTAGGGGGATGAAGGCATGGGCAATCTGGGATTGCTACCTCTCCGGCCTGCATCTGGTTCCTGTATGTGGCCTGGACTGACTGGAGACACAAAATCAGGTGGTTCACAAACTGTCGACCCTGCAGTTTGTGTCTGGGTTTTGCCTGTACCCTGAACTGCCTGGGGACATAGGTCCACTGGACTGGGATGTCACACCAATGCAACCCGAGTCTGGGCCGTGCACATGCCCTCAACTGCAAGGGGGCGCTGGATCAGATGGTTGGCCATCAGCTAACACCAATACCATTGTCTGAGACTGGGGATAACCACATACAAATCAACAACTGCCAGAAAACCCGAGACTAATTAGCGTTTCTCAGAGGTCACTCAGGGGCAAACCTGAACAACAGGAAAACTAGGGACACTAGTGGCTTTTGCTGTGCAGTACAGAAGAGGGAAACTGAGCTTTCTGCATCCAGTAGCAAATATGACAAAACAAAGGACTAAAACACAATCCCAGAACTCTACCCCACTCAGAACAAGTCCAGGAGACATCAACATAGGAGAACTTGGTAAACACATGCCTGAAATAGCTGAAATGATTGCAATAGAAGTAAAGAAACAACTCCATAAGGCCATAGAAGAGATGAGATCAGAAATAATCTCTCAGGCAAAAAATGAAATGACAATAATAATGAAGGAACTGCTCAAAAAGTCTGAAGAAGAAACATATAAGAAAATAGAAGACCAAAGGCAAGGGACACAAGCATTCAATGAAAAATATAGAAAGGATTTAGAATGCATGAACCAGATTCAAAGAGACTTCCAGGAAAACAAAGCTGCCATTGAAAGCTACCAAAACTACTTCAATGAAGCTGAAGATTGAATCTCTGATTTTGAAGACAGCATGACAGATAGTGACAGTGAAAGAAAGAATCTTGTAAAATCAACAAGGATCTAGGAAAGGTCAATTCAACAGCTGCAAGATGAGGCAAAAAGGAATAATGTGTGACTTATAGAAGTCAATGAAAGAGCAGGAGGCAACACAACTGACATAAAAAGAATATTTGCAGAAATAATAGCAGAAAATTTCCCAAGCATGGAAACAGAACCTGATATATGGGTAAATGAGGCATTTAGAACTCCAAACAACCACAACCACGATAAAATTACACCCAGACATATAATAGTCAAGTTCCCAGATCTCCAGCAAAAGAACAGAATATTAAAAGCTGCTAAAGAAAACAAACAGATTACCTATAAAGGAAAGCCCATCAGATTCACAGCAGACTTCTCAGCACAAACCTTCCCATTGAGAAGAGCTTGGACTGAAGTATTACAGGTCTTAAGACAGAACAGCTTCCAACTAAGACTGATGGACCCTGCCAAACTATCCCTCAAATTCAATGGAGAAATAAAATATTTTCATGCCAAAGAACAATTGAAGAACTTCATGAGTGCCAAGACAGCATTACAAAGAGTACTGAAAGATATTCTAGATAGAGAAAAATCTAACTGCAATTTCAAGAACAACGATAGAAATGAAATGTCAAGAAGAGCAAGCAAGTAAACAAGTAGAAAAAGTAGGACACCAGCACAAGTAAATAACATGACAATGATAAATCAATACATATCTGTTATAACTATAACTGTAAATGGCCTCAATTCTCCAGTCAAAAGAAACAGACTGGCAGAGTGGATTAAAAAACAAAATCCAAGGATATGCTGTTTACAAGAAACACATTTCACTCAAAAGGAAATCCACAGACTAAAAGTCAAAGGATGGAAAACAATCCTGCCTGCAACAGGAACCCAGAAGAAAGCAGGGGTAGCTATTCTGTTTGCAGACCATGTAAACTTCAAACCAACAACAATCAAAAGAGATAAAGAAGGTCACTACACACTAGTCAGGCGAAAGCTGCAAGAGGATGAGATAACAATCATAAACATCTATGCACCAAATATCGGAGCTCCAAATTATATAAGACAAATCTTAACAGGCATGAAAACCCATATGATTAAGAACACTATTGTAGCAGGGAACCTCAACACCCCATTGACACAAAGAGATAGGTCAACTGGACAAAAAATCAGAAAGGAAATAACAGATCTGAACCAAAGCTGTGAACAAATGGACCTAGTAGATGTCTACCGCGTGTTCTACCCCACAACATCAGAATACACATTTTTCTCTTCTGCACAAGGGTCTTTCTCTAAAATAGACCCCATCCTAGACCATAGAGCATACCTTCTGAAATGTAAAAGAATTAAAATTATGCTGTGCATATTGTGTGACCACAGTGCAATGAAATTGGAAATTAACGGGAAAAGGAACTCCAAAAACTCCATAAACACTTGGAAATTAAACAACAACCTCCTAAACAACCAATGGGTCAAAGAAGAAATTAAAGAGGAAATTAAAAAATACCTACAAACAAATGAAAATGTAAATATAACTTACCAGAATCTATGGGATCCAATGAGAGCAGTCCTCAGAGGAAATTTATAGCAGTGAATTCACACATAAGGAAAACAGAAAGAGAACAAATAAGCAGCCTAATGCTGCATGTTAAACTTTTAGAAAAGGAAGAGCAAGTCAGGCCCAAAGCCCAAAGAAGGGAGGAGATTATAAAGCTTAGGGCAGAAATTAATGCAATTGAGACAAAGAAAACCCTCCAAAAAATAAATGAATCAAAGAGCTGGTTCTTTGAAAGAGTAAACAACATTTATAAACCCCTAGGCAACTTTATGAAGGAAAGGAAGGAAAGAACTCAGATTCATGCAATAAGGAATGACAGGGATGAAATTACTACAGATTTCACAGAAATTCAGAAGATCATTAATATCTACTTTGAAAATTTTAACTCCCATAGAATAGAAAACTCAGAAGACATGGACAAACTCCTAGATATGTACAAATTACCCAGGTCAAATTAAGAAGATATCAAATTCCTGAACAACCCAATATCAATTAATGAGATTGAAAGTGTGATTAAAAACCTAAAATAAAAATAAAAAACCTACTGACAAAGAAAAGCCCAGGCACTGATGGATTCATAGCAGAATTCTACAAGAAATTCAGAGAAGATTTAGTACCAACCCTCCTCAAACTCTTCAATAAAATAAAAAAGGAAGCAATTCTCCCTAACTCATTTCTGGAGGCAAGCATCATACAGATAGCAAAACCAGAGAAGTACCCAACCAAGAAAGAGAACTACAGACCAATCTCCCTAATGAATATAGATGCAAAGATACTCAATAAGATACTAGCAAATAGAATACAGCAAATCATCAAGAAAGTCATACATCAGGACCAAGTCGGATTCATTCCAGGAATGCAGAGTGTGTTCAATATTTGCAAATGTATGAATGTTATACTTCATATCAGTGCAGCCAAAGACAAAAACCACATGATCATCTCAATAGATGCAGAAAAAGCTTTCAACAAGGTCCAACATCCATTCATGATAAAAACTCTACAGAAAATAGCAATACATCGTCTTTACCTTAACCTGATCAAAGCTGTCTATGACAGTCCAACAGCCAACATCATGCTCAATAGACAAAAACTGAAAGGTTTTATTTTAAAATC